>NC_088608.1:9840454-10143484 GCF_036013475.1 Columba livia
ATTTTGTAAGAGTTTTATGAGTTTGACAGCACATTGCTGAGGCGGGGAGGAGACAGACAATTCATTAGCTGCAGAGAGTTTCCAAGCCATAAAATATTGCTATTTCCTTGCCTAGTATGGATTACTATGTTAGTGCTCCATAAAAGAGGCTGAGCAGCTTTGTCTTGAGAGGCTTTTCACCCCACATTCATGGTTTGATCTCAGTTATTTGTTGTTGAACTACAGTGTCTCTGCTAAAAAATATCCCTGATGGGTTCCCAAAACATCCCAAACCTCCTGTTATATGTAAGCAGATTTTACTGTTATTGTGTGAAACAAGACACTTGTAACTAATAGGCAATTTATTTGATTCTGTTGGCTTCCTGATTATCCACCTCAGAGACATTGCCTAAGAACATGTGAATAAAATGTATGGGTCAGATCCTCATCTCTGCAAATCTGTCTCATTAACTCCATTGGTGCGAGGGAGTTGTTTTACAATCTGACACTTAACTCATACGAAGGACCAATGTCAGACACCGGGAAAGAAGCACTTCATCAAAAACAGAAGGTGCATGTCATGGTTTAACCTGAGCTAGCAATATAACCATGACAACCGCTCACTCACCCTCCTCCCCACCCCCCCAAATAGGGGAAAGTATTGAAAGGGAAGGGACAAACTTGGATTGAGATAAACACAGTTTAATAAAATAACAAAATACTAATACATTACTAGTAAATATCTATACCAATATAAATAGAATATAAAATAAAATATACTCGAGGCAATTCCTCACAAACTCCATCCACACTGAGCAGTCAGTCCCAGGAAGCAGCACCTGGTCCTGAACAGTCGATCCCAGAGAGAGAAGAGAGAAAGAGGCAGAAAGGCCCAGAGGCCTCTGCAAAACAGCTGGATGGCAAAAAGGCCAAACTAAATGCCCTGAACAGAACTCACCCAAACAGGTCTCTGGGAGCAAAGATAAAAGCCAGAGAGAGAGAGACCAGAAGATCCTGATTCTCCTTAAATATGAAGCATGATGCTAATGGGATGGAATACTCTTATTGACCAGCCTGGACATCATTCAAGCTCTGCCCCATTCATGCCCCCCTTCTCAGCTGCCTCACACCTGTGGGCAGAGTGCTCAGAGTGTCCTTGGCTCTCAGACCGAGCAATTAAAAACATTAACTCTGTGCTGGGTGTTATCTCTTGTTCTCCAACTAAGTCCAAATAACAACCATGCTAGCTAGGAAAAAGAAAGGTTTCTAACCGCATGAAGTAAATTAACTCATTTACAGTTAAACCAGCACAGTATGCCATAAAAAACTTAGTGTACAAGGTGGAAGTTAAGCATAGAGACAAAAGGGCCCAGGAACGATAAAGTATCAAGCTCAGTTTCCCACCCATTTTGAAGATGGCTCTCCCTTGAGTAGCGCTTAGTGTAAGAGCATGTCTGGGTTAGAGCTCAGTGCTTGAGTGGCTTTTGACATGTGTCATGTTGGGATTTTATCAAACAGAGGTGAGGGAAAAGTTGGGCATTCAGATGACCCATGCTTGCTCAGGTCTTCCCAAACTGATGCTGGTCTGTCATGGAAGCAGGGCAGGGCAGAGTTTTACACCAAGGGTCACAAGACATTTTCAGTTTCTTAGACACGTATGTGCTTGGAGGTCCCTCAGAGCAGGAGATTTGGTAGCCTGCTCTCACCCAAAGTCATACAGTGACAAAACACAGTCAACACTAGCAGCCACCCACCACAATAACAAGGTATCTAATGTGTCCAAGAGTCGGAGAAGGGATAACACTCCTGAAAACCTGCTCATCTCCTTTCCTTCTACTCTGTACCTTCTTACACAAACACTTATTCTCAAAGACATCATCTCCAAGCATGCATCCATCTTGCTGGATGTTGGAAGGAGCAGCCCCTGGAACCAGGCTCTGACCCTGGCCACCACAAGGGCTGCTTTGCCACCATTTTCCTGCGGCTAGTGTGGGAAGATGACCTTATGGACAAGCTAGGAGTTCACCTCACTTTTTCATACCCATCACCATTGCTTCATTACATCATGCCCCAAAACATTTTGCTTGTAAATCTCTTTGCAGGGGTCCAAGGAACTTTCATGGTACTCCATCAGAGTGCTGGTTTTCAGGGAGATTTTTTTTTCTGAGCTTTCCTCATTTGCATTCCTGGTGATAGGGGCTGGCGCATTGCATAAAGACAATTTCATACCTGTTCATTATGGGGAAGGACACATGCATCTGTCGCTGATTTGACAGGAAACAGCATGACAGCTGCTTTACAGGATTCTCCATTGAAATAGCAAACGAGAGGCTTGCTAGCATGTATGGGACATATTTATATCCTAAACAAAAGGGCAATAACATACACAGTGACAAGCCTTGTTTGTACACAGCTTTCAGCAAGTTTGTGCCAAGCGCTGGCTCCCAGCCAGGCTCGCGGCTGGTACAATCTGGCACAGCCCCATCGACTCCGAGGCAGCTGCATCAATTTACACCAAGGAAGAAATGAGGTGTAATTTTCTCAGTTACACACCAGCACACCAGAATTACAAGAGAAGGGGGAAAGAAAAAACAAAACAAACAAAAAAACCCCACACCAAACTACAACGATTTCCAGGAAGGTTGGGGACAGGCAGCAACTCAGTCCACCATGTGTTGGAGAGGGATGCTTCTGAGGGTGTTCCCAAGGCTGGGCAGTTGGATTTGTGTGTGTTGTGGGGGCCAGCAGTAAAGATACAACCATTTTACAAGCTATCTACAGCTGCCTGCATCCAGCACGGCAAGCAGCATTTAATACAGCAGCCCACTTGTTTTCAACCTGTTTAAATGGGAGAGAGGTACAGATGGAAAAGCTGAACCTCCGTGGGTGCTTCCACCCTGGAAAATGGGGATAGGGTTCTACTGCACCTCAGAGTCTCTAATCAACCTGCAAACAGCAACTTTCTCACCCAGGCAAAAGAGATATGAAGGTCATCTCCAGCCCTCCCTTAGTCCCAGCCACCTGTGTAACACCAAAGGATGCTGCAGAGAAGAGGCTGGTGGCAGCAGTAGGTGGAAGCTAAAGCAGGACATTCCTTATCATACCACCAAGCTGAATTTTGGCTGAAACTATCAAGCTTAACAATCTTTGCCATATCATCAGCAGCTTTTTTCATCAGCACGCTGTCAGGAGCACGCAGGGTGTTAACGCCATTTCCAGGCACTAGTTCAACATGCTTTATAGAGGTCTCCTCCTTAAGTCTATTTTAAATTGATTTTTATATTTCAATGCCAAAATTAAAAAACTACATGGTCACTTAGTCTGGCTGTCTAGGAAAGCCATTTGTTCTTCATGGGTGTCTGCACAGCACCTCACACCATCAGGCTGTTGTCTTAACTTAGACATTTGCACAGTGATTCAGCAGGAAGAGAAAGAAGGAGTCACTGTTATTGTTTATAACAATTAATAGCAGCACTAACAAATGTTGCTGTGCCTATACATTTTCTTACAGTATAATTATACCCTGTCACACCCAGCCCTGCCCAGAACTGCTATTGAGTATAAGGGATTTCTTGCATTTCCAGACAAAACCCTTGTATCAGTTTCTCACATATAGCCAGAAAGCTGGCAAAAAAAACCATCACGATAACACAGGAAAACAGGTAGAACATAAATCCCACCACGAAGTTCCTGTAGATCTACATTCATGCCTATATTACAAGTTTTATGATGATCATCTTGAAGTTAGCTTGTTAAGTCAAAGGTAGATATGTTAAAAGAAAGGTCTGTTGTTTGGGGTTTTTTTTTGTTTTAATTTCCATTAATACAGGAGCAGACATCCCATTAGCTTGAATTTTAGCTTTCTAACACTAAAAGCAAGTTTCTTGTCAGAAAATTGAGATAATTTTGCCTCCAAAGCAACAATAATATGGGTATCATATGCTAAAAACCTCAGGAACAAAGGCAAAACAAGAAGCCAGTGTAAGCAAATGGATGAGGCAACAAAAACTGAATGAGACATTTTCAAACATTTAATGATTACACGTCAAAGCACAATTTAAATGTCACACTGCCTTGTGTGTTCATGAAGAGGAAAACAAAATGACTGAGAACTCCTGGCTAAAACAGTCTTGTTCCTGGCACTGATTGATATTCCTGAATGGAGGACTTGATGGATTATGATTTTTGCAAGAGAATCATTACACGCCAGGTGCACAAATAGAGAAGTACAGCTTGTTGACACCTCCGTGCAAAATAAAGCCATTCTAGGAATTTTGATTCATTATATCTCTATTAGGAATCAATGCACCTGACCTAAATTTTGCATCATAAATCAGATTAAGAAACCTGGCTGGGTCTCAGCAAAGGCTTCATGTCCTTGGTTTAAAATCACTCCAGTATATCCAGCACACCACTATTATTCTAAATGCAATAATCTATACTGTATAATTTAGGTCAGCTTGATTTCAGAGTAGACAAGAGCATTTCTGCTCACTCACCTGCATAGGAATTTAATCATTTTAGGGATGTTATTTGTCTTTTTGTATATAGGTTGGTTTTGTTTGTTTGATTATTTTTTATTTTGATATTCACTGTTCAAGATGTAAGAGAAAAAAAATCAACAACAACATGCATAAAATAATGCAGGAAGATCATAAAGCAACTTTGGAGGTCCTTGAAGTAGAGCCATATCATTTTCTTACATGGGCAATTATCGTAAATGGGATTTGCACAGCTAAGTAGGGAGGCATTGATTTTTGCCGGCTGGCCACAGAACTTAACAGACGCCAGGTGGGTTTGTGATGCTGCCTAGAAGGCTTTGACAACTGAAAATCTCCCCCCCCAAAAAAGTATATAGGAGCATTCAGGTCCGGCTGAAAGTCAAAGGGATTTGCATCCAAGTCTGAGGTACTTTTGAAACTATCCCCAGTGGTATCAACCTGGAATTTAGAGTGAGTTTTAAAAGGAAAGATGGCAGCATTTTCTGCATAAAATTAGACAAGTTCATTAACCATGAGGATTTTTTGTTTAACTTTGAGGAGCTGTGTCGCTCAGTCCTCTTTGAGCTGCACAAGCAAACCCAGGGGTACAGCACCAGTCTTTGGCGATGAAAGAGCTACGAGCAGAAACAAAATGGGCTTTTGAAAGCTTCAAGCCCATGACAGCTGCGAGAGAGCAATAATTTAGGAAATGTCTTGGGTAAAATCAACTCGAATGACTTGATGCTTTGTTTTATCATTATGAACATAAAGGAATTTCTTTTAGTTATCAACCGCAAATCTCAGGGGGTTCCCCACAAGATTTGATAATAACATGTCTTGAATAGAAATGGTGGCAAATGGCAGCAGATCAGCTATACAAAAGGAACATTTTATCCACAAGTGTCGGTTCTGTCACTAAAACATGAGACTCCCTCGCCTGACACCTGCACCCTGTTCCCAGTGCTGCCTCCAGCTGCAGCAGGGCAAGTCTCCACCCTTCACTGTACTCACCCACAAAACAGGGATGTCAAAGCCAGATATTCTTTCTACAGAAAGCTCCTGGGAAAACTCCAAGTGAGGCAATTTATTGCTACAGCCCCACATTTTTTTGGTGGTCATTTATACCCATGCACACAGGCTAGGGAATAAAATACGCTGTTAGCATTGGGTAGTTGTGCAGACACTTTGCCAAAGGGTAGACACCGAGGCAGTGGGGCTCAGCCCTACAGAACATCCCCAAATCTAGGGAAGCCGGTCCCCATCCCCACACCACACTGTCCTCAGGCAGAATCAAACCAAAAAGCATTTTTCTAACAGCATTTACACACTGAGTTTGCACAGACTCATTTCCAGATGAAATGGTCCTTTTCCTGAAGTATTTACACACACCATGTGCTTATTTTGTTTTAATCCATAAGCCTTTTTGTGCCTTTAAAGTTTCCCCGTCACAGGCATATCTCTGAGCCTGGGACAGAACCAGCCTCCATGGCCACAGATGGACAATACTCTGATACTCTGCTCTTACCTGTGCAGAATCCCTGGCAGAATCCCCCCAGCCTGGAGACAGCTCAGCACAAGCCCAGGAGAGCACAGCACTGGAGAAGATACCAAACATGGTGATTATCAGCTGTGCCAGCTAATGCCATTTACACCTGCAGTGGAAACAGGCTTTTAAGGGAAATTAAAGGTACTTGGCTCCTTCCTCAACCTTTCTTTTACACAGTAAAGTGGTGTGAAGAGACTAAGTAAGCACTAAAAATCTTACCCGTTCTGTATTCTGCACAATAAGACTCTACCAACTTTCTTTTTATCTTTTTTAACAGAAGACAATGAATTCTCTTAAGACTTTTCTGATTTTTTCTAAGTCCTCATATATATAGTTTCTTAGCAAAAAACTAAGTTAAGCCTTTCTTCTAGAATATTTGGACAAATGGACAAGATCGGATAACAGGCCGTCCATATCCCTTAAGTATACATGTATTTGCTGACTACCTATGAGGAAGCTGATAAAGGCTTTAAAAAGTTATAAACAGAAACAATAACATTTTTGCTGTAAGAAGGCTTGTGACAAACATTGTGTGGGGAATGTTACTTATATGTCTTCATCAATTACCCCTGCGATTTAGTAGCATTTTTGATCTAAATGGTTAATGCTGGAGAAGCACAACTGCCAGTGTCACATTCCTTAAGAGACTTTGAAACAGCCTGGCCGAAAAGCATGTCTCCTGAGCTCAGTTGCATTGTTGCCACATCCCAGAGCACTGGGTTTAACTTTTTTAATATGTTCCCAGACTACACTGAGTACTGGCAGCATCAACGTGCTATGATGGGTGGTCTGAAGATGCTCTGGGAGCACTATGTTGTGTTGCTTAATTCCCCTATCAAGCCCTGCAAAGTCCCATTGCCCCATGTCCCTATCACTGGCAATAGCAATGTCATTTTCACAGAAAATAAAGACTTTCTGATAGACACAATTTAAATAACACATTCTTGGCTTTTTAAAGGGAAAGAAACAAACCATTCATATGTGGAATGATTTCTTTCTCAGAATATTTCAAAGTCACATCAGTCTATTACCCAAGACAAATTACTTTGACAGCACTATCTACTCTTGACATCTGAGTTGTCTCTCTAGCCTATTACATTTTAGCACAGGCATAAAATATTGTTCAGACAGTATGGTTAGTCTAAAAGAGTAAATCTAACTGCTTTGAAATGGCCTATTAGGAGACGAACTCTCAGTTTAGCTGCAGGCAGAGAATTAATCCAGTGCTTTTCTTAGTTCCTCAATGGCAATCTTTTCTTCCCTGCTAACTAAAGACTCTTTATTCAGAGGGATGTAAAAAGGGAGTAATCTTCAGAAGGAGAGAGGGCAAATTAAACAGAAATCAGAGGGGAAAACATCATTAAGAAATTCTGACACATGACATCATTAGAGGACATGTGTCTGGGCTATCCTGCCATGGCAGAAATAGAGACAGGGTTAAATTTTCTACTCCAGTGTTGAGAACAATTATATACACAATTTATTCAGCCTCCTGAATGCCTTCAAATGCGACACCTGTCTCTGCTCTCTGGCTTGGTATATTGCGAATATTCAGTTATAAGAAGTGGGGGACCCAGGACAGAGCTGCACTGGGGGATCCCACCCCAATCCCATCCGTGTTGGCTCCAGGGGGTTCAGCAGCAGGGAAACGTGCTGCTGCTCAGCTCACAGGGGCTGCTGACCATCTTACAGCTTAACCTTCAGCCAGGGGAACGGTGTGAGCTTGTGTTTGGCCACAACACTCTCTCATGTGCATATTTTTGTGGTTTTTTAATTAAAAAATGGTTTTAGCTGCTTCAGAGGAAGAAATTTCAATTCCTCCCCAGAGGTGCTCCTCTCTTTAGCACCTGCCTTTTCAGTGCTTGTCTTTACATTGCAAGTTTAACATTTGTCTATTTAATGTCTGCTATTCCAGCAGATACTTCTCTGACCACT
Organism: Columba livia; assembly: GCF_036013475.1. Taxonomy (NCBI): domain Eukaryota; kingdom Metazoa; phylum Chordata; class Aves; order Columbiformes; family Columbidae; genus Columba; species Columba livia. Next base: position 9,848,396 of record NC_088608.1, read on the forward strand.
GATGCATCATTTGGCAGATTCTGCAGGAGAGGACTTGAAGGTAGAGCCACACACATATTTAGAAGGCCCAATTAAACATTTCCCAGTAGCTTGCTGCCCACCAAGTGTATGACAGGATTTTTGTAGAGGTTATCCTACGTGAGCAGCAGGTCTTGACTCTTACTGTAGATACATCACAACAAAGCAGATTTCCCCCCAAGCCTGGCTGATGTACATCAGCGGCCCAGCAATGGCAGCAGTGGCACCCCAGGGGAGATGAGCATCAGCAGGGTGGGCACTGAGACACAGAAACATGGCTGGGGACATGACCAAGAGCCACCCCAAGGCGCAGCAAAGGGCAGAAACACTCCGTGGTGCTGAAAAGGTGCCAAGCTGGAGGGGCCAACCCTAGCCAGCAGCATCTCCTGCCCTTGGTGCCCCATGTCCCTGTCCCCACAGGCTGTACCTGGAGGCCATGTCTGAGCCCCCAGCAGCACTGGGTGCCCAGGGACCCTCTGACCAGGGATTTCAGCTGCTCCCCAGGAGGACGCGTGCTGCAGCAGCAGCAGGACTCGGCTTCTGTAGCTGAAGGCAGGCATTGCCACCCTGTGGAGAGAGAAGGGGAGCAGTGAGCTCGGCTGGCAAAAGCTCTCGACACCACCTGGCACTGCCACCTCCTCAGAACCCCACCCCTGGAGCCCTAAGCCACCCCAAAGTGCCAGCATGGAGGAGGCTTACAGGCCTCCACCACAGGTGGGTCAGGGTCCTGCATGACAGGTCTCTCCCTCCATTGCTGGCCATGCAGGAGAGCACATTTAAACACTTGGCTGCTCCTACCAAAATGTGTCCCGCAGCCAGCTCACTCTTGAGCTCATTCAGCCTCTGCATCCCCTGGTTCAGCTCATGTCCCGGTGGAGATGGGCTCAAAGGGATGCCCACCAAGGTTCCCCAGAGAGCTGAGGAAGAGTGCAGGGTGAAGCATGGTGTCCCAATGACTCCCTAGGACATGAGCATCCCATGTTTCCCTTCGCAGCTACCCTGGAACATGTCTATTCAATAACTCCAGAAGCTGCCAGGGCCAGTGATAACTCTGAAAAACCAAACTGCGGATCAAACACCTGTGAATCCACCACCTACAGCAGCCCCAGCACTTGCTGAAGCAGTGTCCAGAGCCTCTATATAGCCCATGACAAATCCCTGCACCAATTACCATGTGGCAAATCCACCTTCATCCCCCTTATCCCTGCATGATGGTGAGGCTTAAATTCTTCTGTGCTTCCCACACCACAAGGTCACTTCTTGCTAAAATACATTTATTGCCATGACGACTTTGCTTTGTGAAATTATCTGTTTATCAGCCACCAGCCTACTCTTACTAACATGCTCACCTCTCTTCTTTTTTATTTGTTGATTAGTCTTGAAGATAGATGATATCAGGTTAAATGACCTTCCTGAGCCAATCAATCAGCTCTGGAGATGGCACCTCGTGTTGCTCAATGAAATTCCCTGTTTTCCCTACCTGTGTGAGGTGATTACCTCTCTCTTCTCCTGGGACCTCAGCAAAAGGATCCAGGAGGCATCTGGCTTGCTTTTTTTAATGTAAAGGTGAAAACTCTTCTAATTAATGATCCAACTACAGGGCCTCATTGTGTCATTAGTCCTTATTGATGGAAAAGGAATAACAGCCATCAGATAATTTAGGGCAGGCATGTTAGTACCACCATGGTGCTCCTAAATTGCATGTATTGTCTTGTGAAGGACCGACCATGAAGGGATTCGTTAAGAGTGGCTTGATGATAGAAAGGGACACCCAGGATTACTGTCCTCTGCTATTACATGTGTTTGAGAATCACACTCTGGTGGCAAGCCAGGAGGGCTCTGTGTCCTTCCTCATGTCCTCTCAGGACGCATTCCAGAAGCTCTTCTGCTGGGAGGTAGAAAATGTTGACCCCCTCATTCTTCACAGTTATAGTTACACGAAGTTATATTCACTTTTTTTCTTACCCAGCATTGTCCTCTAACTCAAGTGGTTCCTTCTCCACCTCCATGACTTTATCAGAGGGAGCACCCAAAGACAAGCACTCCTGTCCCTGCTCACCAAGCACGAAGCCTCCTCTGTAAGATAAGCTCTCCCCTCCACTCTGTTTCTATCAGTCTTTCTTGGAAGCCACACTGGGATGAATTCATCTTTCTTGAGGATGTGTGACCCAAATATGTAATATTCCAGGTAAGGGCTCATACAGACCTTGTATGTTGTTAATAATATCTCACTTCTCTGTATCTGGGGAAAGCCCATGCCATTCTAAGGTTACAGTTGACTGTTTAATACCTGGAGCAAATAGAGTAGTTATCTTCTCTATCTCCCAGCCCCTAGCATGCACAAGCTCCCGGCACTGTCTCGAGTGCCCAAATGCAGGACTTTGCACTTCTCACAACATTTCGTTCCATTTCTGCTGGTTCTTGAACAAAATACTGTGATTCCACACTCCACGGACCAGATCTACTGAATGTGTCTCAGTGGTTAAAGCAATAAATAAAATTTCAATTTTTGGGGACATTAAGGAAAAGTCATTAAAAAAAATCTGTCCCATGACTTGCCATTGAGAAAAGTCTTTGTTAAGCTCCTTGCTTGCTGTTGTCCACCTGTAAATTAATTCACTGTAAAACTTATTTGTTCATCTTTGAGAACCAACTTTTCTAGTTTCACCCAGGACTTCTTGTAAAGTACTTTCTCAAGGGTATGTTTCCAGGGAGGAGGTTTATTGCCTTTGTTTTGAGGGTGTTTGTTAACTTAGCCAAGGAGAGAGAGAAGTCAAGTTAATCTGGCATGAACTTTCTGGCAACACCTCCCAGGATTTTCCTTTGCCAACCTTCCTTCTAAACCATTTGGGGCTCTGATCCTTTTTCTACAGAAACCAAATCTTCCGTTCTTACTGTTTCAGTAGTCCTTGGATCAAATCTTCCTTTTGTCAGCAGCTTCTCAAGTGTCAAACTAACTTGTCATGTTCAAACCTTTCTCAGATCTCTGCCCTGTATGGTGCTACCTCCCGCCTCATCCTTGTTCTCCCCTAAAGAGGGTGACGACACTCAACCAGTCTGAGGATGAGATGAAGAGACAAGGAAATGACACCTGCCTTTCAAAAGAAAAAGTATTTGAAGGGAAACTTTCTCCAGTTGCATGAAATCCACTTTCATGCAGAAAACTGGAGAGTTTAAAGACTTATGCAGACATTCCCACTGGAACATCTACTCACCTGTCCCTGCTCAGTGTATTGCATACACTGGACAAACACCTCTGTAGATGTCATCTACTATCTGCTTATACTGTGCTGGTGGACTGGAGCACAAACAATAATCATGAAGGTGTCTTCAGGGCACATGAGTTGTATGTGCACACACACAGCTATTTAAGTGCATTATAAAATGTCTCACCTTCTGAACCACTCCAAACCAGCCACAGGGATTCTGCAAGCCAAGCAATTGTAGAGGAGGAAGATCCAGGAAAGGCTGGCATTTTTATATAGGCAATAAATCTTACTTCATGAAGAAACATGTTGAGCTAAAATTGCCAGTGGCTGTTTTAATAAGTATTTATGATACATAAAGGGATTTGATTCATAAATGCAGTAATTATGTCTTTACTACAAAGCAGTACAAATAGAAAGCCTCCTACCTATTACATTGAAACTGTAATTGTATCTCATTAAAGAATATAAGCAAATCAAAATTAAAAACTTGAGCAGGAGGGAGCGAAGTGCTACTCAAAATCTTGGTGTTTAAGCATTATGGGCTTTGTGCTGTGCCGTTCAATCAGTCTAAATACCTTGTAAAATGGAGTGAAGCCCTGAAGAGCTGGGTGGTGTTCCTGCAGCCCAGAAGGCTTAGCTCACCTAGGACTGAAGTTTCCAAAGAAAACAGTCCACTTAAAAGGCACAAAATGTACCTTGGCTTTAACCTCAGGTAGGTGGCAGTTCCACCACTGCCTCCACACAGCCACAATTGCATCATTCCAGCCATGACAGAGCCACAGAGGAAGGTTAAAAACTTTCCCCTCCAAACACGACTGAGTGATAGGGAGAAATAAGCATTTTTTAATCCTATGTAAGTACACACACCTGAAGACAGAGTCTTCCGTGCTGTGGCACCAGATAAGTGTAACATTGCTGTATTCCCCTGCTGCAGGCACCAGGTGGCTAGAGGGTAAATTAACATCACACAGAGAAGTATGAGCATGGGGGCTCAGGCACTGGTCACAGAGGCGAACGAGCCCAGTGAAGTCCCTGATGGTTTCATCCCCCTCCAGCCTAACCCCGTCCCACACAGCCTTTGCCAGGGCTCCTATGGGCTCCTCACTGGGTCTTCCTTCAGCATCTCCAGAGTTTCAACTCTTTTCCCTCTGCTACGTTCACTTAATTGGTGTGATTTTGGGGTGAGGGACTCTCCCTCCTCCCAGCTCCACCTCATTCCTGGCCAGTTTGGGATTCTGAAGGCATCAGGCTCTACACACTGTGTTCAAGACAAGCTCCTTGTGTTCCACTACGTCTCTCGTTGCCCCAGGTCACCTCAGCCCCAAGGCCTGCCCACCCTGGTGGCCAGCCTTGCTACCAGAGCACCTCCACGACATGCTGGAGCAGTGCTGGAGTTATTGATGCAACTTTCCTACCAAATGTTCTTTGGTCTAATCGCCTTCTTAAACTACACAAACACAATCTCTGCACCACAATCAATTATTTAACAGAAAATGATGCATTGAGTTAGAAACTAAATACCATTTAATATGCTCCAGGAATTCTAATTGAGAGATTTCACTGTATTGCTAATGAAAACTTTAACTTTGCGGTGTTTTTAAATCTTCCCTGAATGTAGATAAGCCAATATCTATATACTTTCTTTTAATGTCTGGAATTATTTTACCATTTTAATGTAATCAGTCTTTCTATTTTGAAGAGGGTGCCCTTGTAGGCTATTTGTTTTCCCTCTGTTTTGCAAATTGTTCCCTTTTCAAGATTGTTTGTTTAGTGTCAAGAGGTTATTAAACAAACCAAGCACAGTCCTTAAACTAATCAGCTAGAAGTGACAATAGAGATCAGGAATAATTCAATATTAAAGAGGTTACTTTTAAAATTGATCTGAAAATGTAACGTATTGGGGGGGAAGGGGAAGCACATGGACATCTCCTATTCAAGTTGAAAAGATGAGCTGGAGGGACCAGATACCTGAAGAGAAGAAACCACGACCCCCCCCTTGATGGGAGAGTTGAGCTCCAACACACCACAGCTGCGTTCCATTCATACATGTTTTTCCTACCAGAATGACTCAAACAAAACCCCCTGGGGGCCTTGCAAGGAATCAAGGGCTGGTTTCCACCAGTGTTTGCTTTCAATCATTATCAGTCTTTGGGGTTTTCCCCAAGTACTTCATGTGCTACCACAGCTCAGGGTGGACCCTGACTCATGAGCTCGATGCTACAACTGGCCTTTCTATGCAGTGAAGACTGAGTGGTCTGTAAGTCTGTCTCCCTCCAACAGGCTGCTCAGTTAGCTAATTAACACAAGTCACTGTGAGTATCTGCCTATGTCTTCTGGAATGCAACTTTTCACACACTTTTCTCAACACCCCCTCTGAAGTACTGGCAGGTGCCTTGCCTTGGGCATGGTGGCATTCCCTGGAGTTCACCCATTTTCTCTTCTCTCCTTCCACTTGCTCACAGCTGGTCAAAACACAGAAGGGAAAGAAAACTATCCACTAAGGGACTTTCTGAAGCGCTTCTAGTCATTTCAGCTGGATGCTAATCCTTATGTAGCAAGGACCACACCTCTGTCAAGGACCCAAAACACTCCTGGCACTATAAGTAGCATTTTCCATCCCAAGGGCTTTATATCCCCTCCACTGACTTCTGCCCAGGGAAGACACTGCTGGCACAGGACCTGCTCTGGCCAAGTGTTCTCTCACAGAAGCGTCTCTCAGACCAGCGGCAGGTCACTTCAACTGCCAACCTGGTCTACAAAGCTTGGAAAACCCCAGGCAGGAGCTGGATTTGTCAGCAGTTACAGTTGGAGTCAGGCTGTTGCTGAGCACATTCAAACCCCCAGCTGGTAGGTCATCCTGGACCTTTCTTGCTGGGACATCTCTGTAGTCCTATTTGGCATCTCATCAGAAGGTCACTGCCCTCATGGTGCCAAAGCAGTGTTCCTCATCCCGGCTGTGTCCCCACCATGCTGAGCACAGCCTCTCCTCATGCAAGTGGCCCTCAACACAGACAAGAATTTTGTGAAGCACCTAGGAGCTACCTGTCCAATGCTGCCCAGACCAAGAGCCTTCATGCCCACCAGCCAGCTACAAACAACCCTCGTGTCAACGGATGTTCAGCTTAATCAGCTTAGTGCTCCTGATCAAGGCAGAGCTCTGGGGCCCTTGGTTTCAAACACAGCTTGTAGAAAATCTGACATGTTGAATTAACATAAAATCACCCTCCCGTCACCATTTTGGGCAAAAGATCCTCCAGCCAGGCTATTTATACCGGAGACAAGCAACGCAGAACATGGCATGAGTCCTCTGGTGCTGCTCGCTCCCGGTGCTAATTGTTCGGGAAGTGTCACCAGGATCATCACTCTACTCATGTTGTGACTGACTTTGGGGAAATTAATTTAAAGGGAGCAGCTGGTAACAGTCCTGTGCTCTCAGAGGCAGCAGCACCATGCCTTACAATGCGTAAGAATACAACAAGCAGCAGCAGAGAGTCCATGTGTGTGGGACTGACTTTTTGCATCTTTAATAAAGAGTAAACACCTAAATTCTCACCTCTGTAGTTCAGGAGATGCCTAGAAATCCTTCCCCACTCCCTCCATGAGCTGGTCAGCAAGGGGCACAGCAAACAGCCCCCAGCAAAGCTGCTGCTGCAGGAATTGCTGGCTGGGCATTTTCATGATGCTATAAGTGGGGTTTAGACATCTGAGGGTTTTTTTTTTTGCTTCTTCTTGATGTCACTTGAAATCAGATTAAAGCTGAAGTGAACAAAATAAGCCATTCATAGGTGGAGATTTAGTAAATGTAACAGTCTCGTAACTTAAAACTTCCCTGTTTATTTAAAGCAACTGAGGGGAAGGAAAGAAGGGTGGAAGGGCAAAATCTGGCAAGAAGGCTGCTGTGGTAAGCCTGGGTGGTGAGTGCTGCTCTGTTTATCACAGAGAGGGGCTCTTAAAAGCAGAAATGATATAACCACTGAGCCAGCCATCAACTAAGTGCCACTTTCCTTTTTTAAGCTATTCTGGTTACACTTGTCTTCAGAAAAGGGAAATAAGATGCATTAGGAAAGACCCACAATCACAAATGAGGAATAGGACACTGCAAAGAGGATGAACACCACAATCTAAGTCACTTTCTTTGTTACAGTCCTGTGATAAACAAAGCTGCTTAATAAATATTGATATTGTTTGTACATCCTGTCTTTGGAAATGAATAGTCAAGTGATGCTCTAGCCCCTTTCCCTCTCTGGAGAGACATTAAGCTCAACACAGGTGTGTGTCTATGCACCCCAAACTATTTTTCAGAGAAAGCTGGAAAACAAGTCCACAGCACCATTAAAATGTCCATAAGGGGTTTTAGAAGTGTTTGGCTGGCACCACCCTTTACTCCCCTGTCTGCATAATGCCAAGGCAAATTAAGCTCTCCCAGCACAGAATAATCACAACTACTCTTATGCTGGGCCAAAGTGTTTGCCCAAGGAGTTAATGCGAAGTGGCTCCAAGAGTCCCCCTTAGATAATCCCCTCTGGCAGAACAGGGCTGCTCCTGGTCAGGGTGCCCTTTTGTATCCCCAAAGCCTCCTTGGCAGACCTGAAGCCAGTTTGGTTTCTGTCTCAAACTGGTCTTTCCTTTCCTTGGGACATCTCTAAGAAAGCCTCCCAAGCTGGGTCTTGGCTTCATGTTTCAAGCTAGTACCACAGATCTGATCATACCGTTTTTTTCTATGTCTCCCACCTCTGTCCTGTGTAAAAGCTCATTCTTTGCTACAGACTCTGCTTCTTTTCGAACCTCTGTCCTCCCAAAAGAGCTCTGTGCCCAAGAGCCAATCCCCCACTCTGTCTCTAATAAAGGACACGATGACATTCCTTAAGCAGTGTTTGGTCTCGCTTGTTCCAGCTGAAGCTTTATAAACATGTATCAATGTTTATGTAAATATTGAAGCAAAGCTCCAAGGCAGGGAAGCCAAGTGCATTCCCTGCAGTCACAGAGCTGGGATGCAATGAGCTCTCACTGACCAGACCTCCCCACCTGGCATCCTAACGCAGTGTTCCTCAATTCACAGCATGACCAGGAGCACATGGAAACAATCCCAGAGAATGGCAAAGGCACAGTTAAATCACCTCCAGGCTCCCCTCCTGCTACCATCAAGAGCTGTCAAGCCAGTCCTAACTCCAGCCGGCATCTCCAGCGCAGCCCTTGGGAGCAGTGGCTTTTTTCCCTCCTGTCTCCGCAGGCAAGGACAATGCTCCCCCAGCACCAAGGGTACCACTGCCACGTCAAGTGGCTGACTGCTGGTTGGACTGTGCATTTCCCCCCATCTTGCCTTCTGCAGAACCCCTGCAGTAGAAACCTGCAAAACAAGAAGTCAGGAAACATTCCCTGGCATCCCCTGACATCACCTGGCCTCTTGTTTTGCAGATTTCTACTACAGGGGCTCTGCAGAAGATAGGATGGGGAAACAAATCCTCATTCCTACAGAGGAATTGCTCATCCTTTAAAGGATTTTAAAATAATGACCATAACCCTGCCAAAGTCTATTGTCCCAAATAGTGATGAAGTGCTGGATTTCATGAGGTCCCAGCAGGTCAGCACCAATACAGCACCCCAGTAGCACACAGGCAATGTTCACCAACAGGATTGGTGTCCTCTTCCTCACTGGAATGGATGAGAAGGCTTCAGTGGGTTTAGATTAGGCTGCTATTGCCCCCACAAGAGGTTTAGCCATTTTGAGTCTCACCACGAGCTAAGGCACTGGAACTGAACTTTACTCACTTTGGTTTTGGCTTGAGGTTGAATTCCAGAGCCTTGTGCCCATTCCATCACATACTCTCCTTGGAAATGCTTGGGCAGTTCCCCATGACCGAGCTGGAGCAATTTAACAGTTTGCCAGGCTGGGCATGAGGGCAACTGCTCCTTCAGCTGCAGGTTTCCTCTTCACATCAGATTGGTGGTAACCATGTGCAGATTCTGTTCTTGCTGTAAAAACTCAAACAGCCCAGCTTCAGCTGGCTTCAGTGGCTCAAGTCTTAAGGAAACCATCTTCCTAGAGGTTCAAGCTAACAGACATTTAACTTTTCAACTAAAATAACACTGGCCATGAGGGAGGATCTCCCAGATGAAGAAGCAGTTGCTTCCTAGATCAGCCTGGTTCAGCTGCTTGCAATCACCAAGCCATACACTAACCTCCATCAAGCAGCTAAACCTCAGCCATTATCAAGAGCATCCATGACATGATGGGCTCAGTGACAGCAGCTGTATGTCTGGGGCTTTGGCTGTTCTTTGTTAAGCACTGACCCTCATCAGGGAAAAAACATGGCTAGTGAGTGAAGGGGCTCAGGATCACAACCCCAGCTACCCCCAGAGCTACCCTGCTCTGACAGAGGGAGAGCAGAGGGTGACTTACACCCACCAGGACGTGAAGGAGAGCACAAAGTATCCCCTCAAAACATGCTGACATCCTTGCACAAACCCCAAACCCACAGCCAATGTACCCTCCACGGTCATCATGCAAATGGCAGTGCTGGAAAGTGGAAGTGTTAGACAGGAATTAATTGTTAAGCCATGAATAAACTCAGTGGCATGCACCCACCCCTGCCAAGGGTGCTGCAGACACTGGCAGTCCCTGTCCCCCCCCCACTAGGATAGGACCAAAGATCAATTTGTGAGGCTACTTTGTTCTCCCTCCGTATCTTTTTTTAGCATGTGCCACATCTGTTTGTTTTCTCTGCTAGTCAGATGATGACATGAACCACTAAAAACTATCTTCTAAATGTGCACATCTCATTTAAACTATCTGGGGGTGTTTAATTATGGCTTAACTCTAGCACACCCTGCTGCTATTGCAGCATCTTATTTTATATAAGTGCCTGGGTGAACCCAAAGGCTCTGTGCCCTTCCCTGCTCTACACCATTGTGATTACATAGGGATGTACATAAAGGTTATTTACAGTGCCCTCTGCCTCCCTCTGCATTACTTAGCACCATTTATTCTGTATTTTTTTTACCATCACCTTACCAGCTTCTCTGGTGGTGGAGAAGTAATTTGCATTTAGCAGCATCCCTTGAAGATAATGCAAAAACTAACATTCAGGTGTAGGTAGTACATAATATAACATAACACTACCTGATCTCACGCTGACCATGCATCATCCCTCCCCAAGTTTTCGTCCGCAAAGCTTCAGCAGAGGCAACGTTCAGATTTCCTCTGAAACCTCATTGAGCCCAGTCAGTGTGTGCACAAACTGCTACCCAAGCAAGCCCAGTGAGTGTCTGCATTAGCAGGTAACTTTTGATGCACCCTTCTCCCCCATCGCCATCCATACTCTTCAGCACTCCTTACACACAGAGCATTATTTGCTTTACACGCCAATTTTTTGCTGGGCACAGACCCCACTGCTCTGATCTGTCCACATCATGCTGGTTTGTCTCCATCTTGATGTGTTTGTTTATCCCTTTAATTTTGAGGTGAGATCAAGGATGAAATTACACCAGTGATACCCACCATGAAGTATAACCACTGAATAAAGGGGTGTGTTTTGGTTTTTGTTGGGTTTTTTTTTGTGGTTTAGTTTAGCTGGACAAAAGCCTGTGGGGAATATTTTATAAAAAGCTTAACCTTGAGGTTTGCTATTAGCAGATGTTTACCAACCATGCATCAAAAGTTGAGAATTAGACAGTGAAAAGAACAGCATTGAATCCTTGCCTTTTCCTCCCTGCTCCATGCAATGAGGAACAGGCTAACGTTGGTTTGAATTAAAATCATTTTAATCAACAGATTACAGACCCCTTTTGAAGTAGGTGGGAGTTTTGCCAGGGTTTCACCTGCTCTGTTGGAAGCACAACCTCAACTCCTCACCCTTTGGCTACAGGGACTCCCACTTCCCGCACAAGCTAAAATAAACCCGTCCCACGGAGATCACATCCCCGTGGCTGCTCGTGCATGGCTGAGACTGAACCAAAAAATGCAAATTTGCAGTGTGGTTATTCAGGGCTGAAGATGCTTTGACTTCTCTGTTCCAGATTTGCTCTTTTTATAAGCGTTGTAGTACCTATAAGGGCAGGGCTCGGCCGCTTGCTCCAAAACATGGGGTGTAGCAGAGGGATCCCCAAAGACAAAGCAAGGTGACTTGTGTTGTTCCAAACTTACAGACCCTCTTTCCTCCATGGGAGCTGAAGGGGGAGAGCATGAGGAAGCTGGGGAAACCTGGAGGTAGGAGGCTGTGTCTCACCGTGCAGGAGTAGAGCAGCGAATGAAGCAATGGGGGTGGCAGCTCGAATGAAGAGAAAGAGGAATTGTCATGCACAGCAGATATCAAATCTGGGGAACTCATCACTACAGGACAATGGTGTGGACACCAACACCACATGTGGTTTGGGAAGCAGATGAATTCGTGGAGGAAACTGAATACAAAGTCACCACCTCAGGCTCATGCATGCTGTTATCACTGAAATAAAAGTAGTCCCTGTCAGCCAGGAGCAGGGTAGGAGGTGACACCCCAGCAAGAGGCTTCCAGGGGAGGCTGGAGGAGGAAACCCCTGATGGGCAGAAAAGGCAGGAACCACAGGAGATTGCCTTTATACCTGCATCCCACTAGCATATTGCAAGTCAATCAGCCTTGAGCTATTATCCAAGCTACACAGATAATGCCAGATTTTAATCAGTGTCACTGTTGGGCCATACAAACTGGCTGCCAGCGGGTCAGTACAGCTGGCACCACAAGTGACACCAGACCCAGGATGTGGAGGAGAAGCAGGAAAACCTGATAAGCTATTTTTCTGCACTGAGCCTCACTCCATCTTGTTGTTGATCGCTTTACTGACACAACTAATAAGTTCACAAATCCAATCAAACACCAGGGAAGAGCCAAATATTGCTAAGCCACCAGATGAGGAACCAAGAAGAGGAAAACAAAACCTTTTTTTTTTTTTTAATTTAAGCCCATAGTCAATCTGAGAGAGATATGTAATAAATGTATTAACCAGTTGTATAGTGAGCCCAGCAATGATCTGCTAGTTCAGCAGTACCTCTGCCAGCTTTATCTGACATGATTCTCTAATGCAATTGAATCCTGATTTCACTTCCCAATGATCTCGTTTCAGTCACTGTCACACATCCCACCGCCGCCCCATCGCATGAAGCCAGTGATGCCAGCTCAGCCGAATGTCAAGCCAGAGGTGGCTGATAAGACGACATCCTCCTGCGTTGGGCTCAGCCCTGCAGGGTGCTGGGCTCTGCCTGTCTCAGCTGCGGGGACCGCAGGTCCTGGCGGTGGCTGGTGCATCACAGGAGTCACTGTTTGCCACTCTTAATGAAGAGTGAGTCAGCACCGCCACTGTAAACTGTGTCCTGTGGAGGCTCAATATGGAAACTCCAGCTCAGGATAGAAACAAGGATAGTCAGACTGTTGTGAATGCAATAGAAACAAACTCAAGCTGAGACTTGAAAAATGTGAACATTTTTACAGTGGGATTTTTTTTTTCTTTCTAACCAAGTTATCATTTTTCCCTTTTGTGATCTCAGCTGTTAGGAGGAAAAACCAAAAAAATCCACAAGCAGGATACACTAACTATGCCATGTTCTCCCCTTTCTTTTTATATTTCAAAGCTTTTCTTTCAATGAACACTATATTTTCCATTCGTAGAATTGGCATATCTGAATAACACTAGGATGTGAAGAGGAGATCTCAGAAAGTCCCCCCAAAACCACAGGTGTGGGGCAAAGGGGCTACAGGAACGGGGAAATTAAGTGACAGGGATCCAGGGAGACGAAGCTTTGAGATAAACCTCTGCATCACTCACACACAACCACTAATGGTGAATTACACGGGCAAAAATCTTGGGGCTGTGTTGGTTGGGTTTTAACAGATAACCTGCAGATTATAGAACTAAAAAGTGCAGTAAAAACTTGTGAGTCATCCTCGCTTTGAGGGGGCACTCCAGTGAAAACAGTGGGTGTTCAGCCCCCTTGGCTCAGCCCCACAGTGCTCTGGTGCACCAGGCACACACAGACAGGGCTCCTGGAGCTCAGAGATGTAGAAGTTTCTCACATCCATGAATTTCAAAGGGATCCAAGTGCTAGATGCCTTTGGAAACCTGAACAGCAGGTCCAGGTTTCCATCTTCTTATGGTAGATGCAAAAATAATGTGCTCAGACAGATTTGTAGAGGTAATGATGGAAGGGCATCCAGTGTGGTGACACCTCTGCATGGTCACTCCACAGGACTGAAGGGGAGATCCTGGGCAGCACGAGCTACGGCAGTCTGGAGCTATGAACACAGGGATGGTGCAGGGTTTAGCTTCAGGGGATCAATCCTGGCAAGAGCCCTTCCACCAGCATCCCTCTGCACCCACCCCATCACCCCATGCACATCTACATCCTCCTCACCCCAAAACCCCTGACCCTCAGAGCCTGGGAGGGATGTGACTTGCTGCTTGTCATTACTGTGACATTGAAGCAGGCAGCCAAGCAGTGTAAAGCACCAGCAGGGTGCTGTCCCATTTGGAGGCAAGCTGGGAAGACCCTCAAAGGAACCCTTAACCCTTGCAAAACAGACCAAACAGAGATGCAGCCACTCTGGTGTGTGGAGGCAGCATGGCCTGGGGCACGGACACACCAAACTTCATTTTCAGGGGGTTATATTTCAGGCAGGCAGATGGGTGTATATATCTCTGCAGATACACAGAGAAAGAAAGGGTGATGGAAAAATCAATAGTGTATATGATCTCAAGGAGTCATCTGGCTTGGCTCCTCATCCCAACACAGCTGTGCCACAGCCAAATCTGATGGATGACCAATGTACTCTTAGACACCTTCTCTGCTGGAGACCCACAGCCTTCCCATGCAACCTGCTCCCACGCCTCACTATCCAAAAGCTTCTCTTTCAGTTCAGCCTTGCTATTGCATATCAAGGCTCTCTTCCTTCATATTCAAAATGAGCACAGAAAACACATTTCCCTTCCTTTCTTGTTTTTAAGGATGATCCCCTTGTGCCACCTGCAGCCCTTTCTACTGACTGAGCAGCCAAACCCATCCCTCTTTCTTCTCAGGTTGCATTTTCCAGGTTGCCAGACTGGAAATTCAGTTGTCGCCTGAACCATCCCCACCCATCTCACAGCTTTCTGGTTGCATGATCCCCACAAGTAGAGACTGCTCCAGGTGAGACCTTCCCAGAGCCGGGGACAGTGGGATTACTTTGTATCATTTGGAGGCTTCGCTCCAGCTCCAGCACAGTTCAATATGTCCACATTTCAATATGTACCCTGGCCTTTTCCACAACATAGACAGTCACCTCATGTTTAGTCAGTGGTCCTCCATGTCCTCTCTGAGAAGCAGCTCCCTGGCTACTATTCCCAGCTATCCCCTCTGCTCCTCTGGCTTCCCGGCACATGTTCATGCCATGGACTGCCTCTGGGTAGAGGTAACACACACCTTTTTAACTCTCTCCTGGTTTTTTACATCCCTTTCCTCTGCTTTGTCAAGGTGATTTTGAATTTAATCCTGTTTTCTGCCTTCATGTCATCTGCAGATTTAGCAGACAGGTCTTCTACTTCATCATTCGCAGCGCTGATGATGGCGCTGAATAGAGCAGAGCACAGGACAGACTCTGGCACCATCCCTGGCAATGCATCATCCATAACTGGTCTCACAGTACGTTACCCAATGGGCTTAGAAATCACTAGATAGGAGAGTCATCTAAGTCACATGACCAGCATTTGTAATATTCACACAGCTGTTTTTAATGTAATTTGCTACAGTTGTGTATCATTTTCTTATTTTTCAGCAATAATGGAGAGAAGGAGAGAAAGGAAGAAGACAGTTTCACATCCGTTAAATCCACGGTTTTCTCCTCATTACCTGATGCCGACTCTGGTGCCTGCCCAAGGAATTGCCACCAACGGAGAAGCCCACGAGCAAGCACATGGGAAATCACCGGGTCACTCTGCCCCTAGAAACTTGTGTTCGTACCTTGGAGATAAGGTGAGTTTAAAACATCCAAGGGCAGTGACTGACCTCAGTTTGCAGATAGGGATGATTGCTCAGCCTTTCCCCAAAACCCCCTGTGAACCATGGAGTGAGGAAAAACACCACCAGTCTGTGGTAACTAAGACAATTTTTTAAAAACTCAGCTCTGCCTTTGTCCACACTTCCATTTGACAGCACAGTTCATGAATTTTGCAGGCCAGAGGGGACCATTATAATCACCTTGTTTGACCTTTGTAAACAATCCAGGCTCTCATATTTCACTCGGAGATTTCCAGGAGTGAATCAAGTGATAAACACTTACAGATACCTCAAAATTTCACTATTGCAGTGAATCCCTGCCTACCTGACAAGTTTGCTTTTCTATTCCTTGGAGAAAGTAGTTCAAGAAATATCATATGAGAAGCAAGCTCCATTTTTCAATTTAAATTCTGCTGGAATATGGAGGTTTCCTGTGGCTACAAGGTAGCCTAAATTCATCCTCCAGGCACCATGCTTCCATGAAGCAACCACTTCCCATTTAAGACCCACCTAAGAAAGTAAAACTTGGCAGTCCTATTAGTCCGCTAATAGAAAAGAAAAAGGACAGTTTGTGGTTAGCTGTAGGTAGGTAGGTAGTGGATGCACTAACTCAAAAGAAAATTGGACAAGCTATCAAGAATTCTGCCTTGGCATTGTGCCTGAAATCAAAGACAGGATCTCTGAAATCAGAGATAGCATCTTGTATACTGTTCGTTTTCCATTCAGTTTGCTGTTCTCTAAAACCATCATACAGGCTCTGCATACATGAGGATCACACTCATCTACAATTGCTTCAGTTTTACCTTGCTGGCTCTTCTTTTTCTCTTTGGAAGGACGGTAGTGGGAAATGGAAAGGGAAATGTGAATTGTAGTTCTCAGAAAACACCAAACACAAGTTAATTCAACAGCTGTGTATTTGATTTGTGCTATTCTGAAGTAAAAGCACATCCATCCCATGCTGTGCTCCACGGTCTTCAAAGACTGTACATATCAATACAGAGGCTTATTGATTATGCCAAGTCCAAATCAAATAACTTCATGAGAATGGAGAACAGTAACAAAAGGCACAAGCACCACAAAATCCCAGCCAAAGATCAAACCTAACCTTGATTCTGCCCCATTAAAGCCACTAATCACCAGCTTTGATAGGGATCAGACCAAGCTCACAGAGAACATCTAGCCCACCAGCCACATGCCTTTTCTTGAGCCCTTCCACCCAGAGACCAGAGCTGTTACAGATCTGGGGAGGCTAACAAGTGCAAATGTAAGGAAAAACAGGCAACACAATCTCATGTAGATGGCCTTGTCAATTAAGCATTTTGAGACTAAGAGCCAATTATTCCTTACAGTGTCCCCCTGGTATTGCTGCCATAGGAAAAGATGTTGGAGAAGATTTGAGCAAAACTTATTTTGATGCTGCAAAAGTCAATTTTAGGCAGAGAGAAATGGCATGGTTCAGTGATCGTGGACACTTGTCCTGTCTTAGGTTGCATAAACAATGTCCTCCTGGAAGAGAGAAAACATTATGTCTCTGAGACACCCTTCCTGTCCCATCTCCCTTCTCTTAGCTTTGAAGAAATGTTGAGGAACAGTTATTCAGATCCCCAATCAGATGTGAATTCAAACTCAGAGTGTTTTAAACACCTGCCTTGCTTTGATCCAAATACATATTTCCTTGACAATCAGTTTCTCTTCACATCAGATTGAGCTCTTTTTTTAGGAGCAGCTGAAATAACTTTCCTCTCTTCCACCTTAATTCTGAAAGCTATATAAAGTGCAAACAGCCTTTGAGACACAGCGTATGCTCAGCAGAGATGTGTTTCCATGTGGTCTTCCTACCCCACACTGACAACTGAGGCTTTGGTAGAACCTTATGCAGCACCATGACTCACCCAGCCTGTAATGGTTTAACTGGGATCACAACGGTATTTTTCACTATGCACACCAATGTCTTTTGGAGACTTCAGAGTGTACACCATCAACATATAATAACACTATGCATTGTGAATTATGGAGTTGCTGGAATCAATGCAATTTTGCATGTTAGTTGCAAACTCACCCAAAAAGACAAAGGAATTTATTGGCTTAATTAATGCTCAGTTCTAATAATGTTCAGGCTTCATTCTCACATGAATTGAGAAATAGCAGCAGTGTTACTCCTTGAGAACACTTTACCTTTTGAGAGAGGATGCTGCAGTTTATGATCCAAGCTCTCTTAGCTGCAGGGGCTTGGAGGAGCTCAGCTTCAAAGAGATTTGCCACCTCTCTTTCCTAAGCAGGTTGCTAGATGTCCCTTCCGATCCCTAACATTCTGTGCTTCTGTGAAAAAAAGCTACTCTGTCCTCCCTGCAGATGCTAATAGTGCTTTCCCTGAAAGTTGTTTGCATAGTGACACTTACTGGGCAGGACACAAAAGGGCCTGGACCATTTCCATCTCTAGAGTACAAAGATTGAGATTCATCCCCAAAGACTACATAACCTGTTGCCACACTGGCAATCTGGGGGGAGCTACAAGTAATGTATTTAAGGCTTGACTGTGACTCCACAGATGCTGGGGAAAACTAAGTTTGAGAAGAATTAGATCTGTATACCTGGAAGCAGACTTCAGCCCTTGGGCTGCCAGCTCCCAGGAAGGACAGCTCCATGAAAAATGAGGTGCCAGGAGAAGGAAAAGCAAACATCAAGAATTCAGCAGTATGCCAAAACAAAACAGAGAGAAACCCACCTGGATCTGATCTCCATCACCTCAAGCATTCACGTGCTGCAGCACAGCACGGCTGACGTGAAGTTTTAGGAACAACATTACAATAATGAGGGATGAGCAAGACACTACCTGAAAAGCAGCTTCCTCCCCAAGGAGATAAAACTTTTTCTGCATTGCCGTACCATCAAAATTGCATCTTAAAATTAAGATCGTATGAAGAACAAAAGCTTGTGCTCACATCTTCAAACAAGTCATTCTCCTGGGCATGCTCTCCCTCCATTCTCAGCAGCAGATCTCTCCTCTTTAGGATGGGGATCACATCACAACACTTAAGGAATAAGCAATTTGTTGACAAAGAGAAATGGCATCAAGAAAACATTTCAGCTGCATTCACAATTGAGGTTGCATACTTTTGTTTCATTTTCTAGATATGATCTGGCAGCTGTAAGCAAAAAGAAGAGCCAGGATCATGCGAATGTCCCCTTGCTGGGAGGAGCGCAGCCAAAGGCTGCAGGCAAGCCATGCTCTCCATGTCACCATGCTCACAGCACACTGGAGGAAATAATCCCGCATTAATAGGGCAGCAGATCACAGGGACCAAACAGGCCTTTTCTGTTTCTACCTTAGCTCATGCCAAAGGCAAACAAATAAAAAAATAAACAAAACAGAAGCAAATGCAACAGAGAGAAAGATATGCCATCAGACCTCTGTGAAGAAAATCTACTCCCATTTATTACAATGTAGAGCTGTGCCACACGGGGTAATGGTTAATTCAGGCTATTTTATATTTGGAAGAACCCAAAGAATATGGGCATTTATGGCTTTCTGTACAAGGAAACAGGGCCATAACTCACAGCTCCTGTAGAATTACACTCTGCAAAAGCTTGAGAGCAACATCCCACAGAGCACACTACGGTGGGGGCCAGGGCGCTGCAGTGGCTCAGCACCTTTCAAGCTGTGACCTGAAACCACCAGCTCTCAGGGCTTCAGCCTGAAACACAGGGGGAAAGAGGGGGAATTCCGATACATGTTTAAGCCTAAGACATCAAATGATACCGCGGCCTCAGCTTCTTGCCTCCCCGGGAGGTGATGCCTCTGTCCCACAGGCTATTTCCAGGAAACCAGCATTGCCCTCTACTGGCCTCTCATCGATAAGCCCAGTAACAAACTGGTCCTAAACAAAGAGGAATCAGCAGCTCAGCCACCTGCTTTAATCCCCCACGCAGCCTTCAAAAACGAAGCTCACTCGAGTACAAGTGGGCTGAAGAAATAGTGAAGCGTCTCCCCAACTTCTGCTGTGGCATCTGCTACGTGACCAAGGTATTAACTTCTGATCCTGCACAGGCTTGGTCTAGAGAAATGAGGCCCCATTTGCATGTTAGCCACAGCTTATAATCAAGCTGAACCTCTTTATGCCGTTAGATGTGAAACCAGCTGAGAGCAAGCTCTCACTCGTAAGTGCCAGGGTGTCCACATGGTAACAGTTTACCTCTCCTGTCTGTAATTAATCTTCCAAGACTCTGCATGATGCAGACATTCACTGTAAAAAGGACCAAACTCCTTGCAGTCTCAAAGTCAGTGAAGACTCAGTCTTTATTTTATTCTGACAGGCTCCTTTATCCCAGAGACAATACCAAGATACAGTATCTTTGCAGGAATTTTTCCCAGAGTTCAGTACAATCACAATAAAGGGGGAGGGGGGAAGGGGGGGAAATGTAAAAAAAAAAAATGTATTAAACACAAACATTTCAATTTAAAATAGAATTATATACCGTTTTGCCTCTATCTGCCACAGACCCCTTTAATATAATAAGTCTGTGGCATAAACAGAAAAAGATCACATGAGCATCCACCAAATCCATGCTCTCTACTTTGTGAGTTCTCAGATTAAACATGTCCAGGCACTATAAGCCTCTGAAGGAGCCAAGCAAGGAGATAAGCAAGCACTAAATCACTGAGAAAAATGCCCAGAGTGAGTTTCAAAAGCAGTAAGCCCAAGACCAAAGCTTGGTTCAATGCACGTGTGTAAAGCCATAAGGCACAAAAAGCAGCACTTCACTTTTCTAACAGCAACTGGGAAAGAAGAGAAACCAGACGTGGGGCTGTCCTGCCCTGCTGGGAGCCAGTGTGGCCCTATCAACCCAGGCATCACTCCACAAAAGGATGAGCATCAAGAAGAAAATCTACAAACCCAGATCCTAGAAAATACAGAGGCAGTCAATTTTGCATGGGACACCAGACACCTGTTCTTGCAGCACAGGTATCCTCAGAAAACTCCTTCTGTGCACTGGCTGGTGAAAACTTAGCCCCAGTAGCCAACCTGCTTCACTCAAACCAAAGCAGAATTTCCTCACCCATCTCCTTAGAGACTGGCGAGTAGCTCCCCAAACCAATGCAGGTCAAAACAGAAGACAGCAAGTGCTCAGCCAAAAACCCACTGGGTTGTGGGAGAGCAGAGTAACCTGAACACCTTTCTCCAGGGAACGGCCGCAGACGAGGGGTGGCTGGCATCTCTCTTGGGGCTCTCAGCAGCATCCCCATTTCCCCTTTCATGGTGTTTTGTGTGCTTGGATGTCTCCCTGCTCCCCTCTTTTCCAGGGATCCCTTCCACAGCCGGTGCTGCCCAGGCATAGTACAAGGGCCAAGGATTCACATCAGTGACACAAAGATCAGGGATTTGTTACCACACTAGCCAAGTTGCTTTGTGAGCATGAACATGTCTATTTTTTGGTCTTAACTTTTTTATTATTATTTTACCTTGAGCATGCAGCTGGGCACAAAACAGAAGTACCTTTTGTCTGAAACTCCACCCTTCCACTCCTTCCAGGGAGTTTTCCCGATTTGTATCATTTCTGGTCACCTCACAATTCTTTAAAGCATTTGCTTTTGTCTTCAAGTAAAATAACAGAAGGAGTCAGACATCTAGAACAGACACTGGCTAATGGCTGTTTGAGATGCCGCTATCATTTGGGAAAGCCAGTCTCAGAGAAAGCTGAAGCGGGCCTCTGAGGGCACATTAATTCTCCTTCTCCAATCCAAACCAGAGGACCAGGGTATCCCCATTATAAACAGCCCCTTCTTTTTGTGCAGTGCAAAATATATATACGCCATGGACTACATCTAAGCAGAGGAGGACCCAGTTGAAGCCCAGAGGGTGAGATGCCACCGCAGGCTGCTTGCTGGGCTGTGCATGACCCTGCAGCCACCCACAGCACAGGGACTGCCATCCCCCTCACAACCCTGCCTCTGCCTTTCTGCACAGCTGCACCACCCAGCACTGAAGTTTCTCATCTCTCAATTACCCGTGTTACTTTAAAAAAAAACAAAACACTACCAAACTCACACACTGAGCTACTACCAGGATGACAGGGCTGGAGGAGCCTGTCCAAGCAACACCACCACATCTGCTAGGTAAGAGCCATCAGCCCCCCACAGAGGCGATCTTGGCGGTCCCTGCAATGAGGAGAGGAAACAACAAAGCCTGCGAGCAGCCGAGGGAGACGTTCATTCTATCGATTGTGTAAACTGTCAGTGGAGTGGCAATGAGCATTTTTTTTTGTTTCTATCCCGGGGAATAATCCAGCCTGATAATTAGTACATAAGAGATAAGTGGAAAATGAGACATCTAGTGAGGGTGGTTCAAGCCCCCTCATGACATTGATAATGTGCAGATACATAGATCACTGTCGGGGCAAACCGCCACTGTGAGCCTGTGTCTTCCCATTGCCTCATCAATCCATCATCTGCTTAGCTACTGACACCTTGGCAGGCACACACAGCCAGCCCTGCATTTGAATTGCGAGGAGCAGGCTCCACCAGGGAATACAGATTTAAAAATCTAAGATTCAAATTTGTTTAAGTATTGTGAACAGCAATTCCCTTGCAAGGCATCTTCATTGCCCTTTTGCCAAGGGGGAACAGTTGGGTCTTTGTTAGAAGTACAAATTGCTTCTTAATGCAAAGGATAAAGCAGAGCCCAGGCACCTCCTTAGAATTCCTCCTGGCTCCTGCTAATGCTGCTGCATGTCAATTTTAATTTTTTGAAATTTAAACCAAGAGCTTTGTGTCTAAGCTCCATTTCATCAGAGGGGAGGGGAGGAATAGTCAAAAAGGATTACGGATCCGGGGGGAACCAAGGATCCACCACAATTATACTTCATTTGGGTCTCAGACACCAGTTTAAATCATATTCTAAATAGTACGAATCAACAAGACATTAGAGATTGATAAGTGTCTAACATATGTACCTGGTTATGAACTCTGCTTCCCTCAGGTGGGGGACGAAGGACAGGATGAAGGGAGGAATTGCTTTCTTTCTCTGGCCCTCCTCTTCTAGCCCACAAGAAGACAATACCCACCAAGGACTAGATAGGAGATAGGAAATACTGTGAGAACTCGGTTGTCGCTGTGCCACCCCAGAGCGGGGCTGGAACAAGTTCATCCCACCTGTGGTTCCCTTTCCTTCTGCAATGTCAGGGCAGCAGCAAAGCTCCAGCCTCAGCAGAGCCTCTGCACTGCGGGTCCTGTCTCTCATACCTGGGAAACTGCACTTATGCTACAAAGGGCAGTAAGCTGATAGGAAGGTAAGACCTTCAGGAGGGAAAAATTGAATGACAAGACAATAAAATTAAAGTACGAGCTTTTATAAAACAAGTTAGCTCTTTCAGCTTCAGCAGAGCAACCCCAGTTTACCCAAACTGAGGAGGTTACCTACTGCAGTGATGATGAAAAATGCACCTCCTCCACCAAAGGCTCAGAACCACTCCTGCCCTTTTAAAAGGATGCAGGGTGGCTGGGATTTACTGAGAACCAGCAGGATAAAACCTTTCCAAATGGCCTGAATCTGCCAGTCTTCAGAAAGCTTTCTCTCCCGGCCCATCTCAGGGACCCTGCAGGTCAGGTGTGGTTTCTAACCAATATACACACTGCAGGTGTGGGGGTTTAGACAGACTCTCTCCCGTGCTGCCTTCTTACATTTGTTAAGCATGTTACAGAAACATGAGTTTCCCTAATCACTGATTTAACCACTTTTCTTGTACTTCACTAACCTCAGGATCAGGCTCATACCCAGTAAATCCATTTGGGAGATCTGCTTCACATCCCCACTCTCACCTCTTGATGACTATGTGCTGCCTTTTTACAAAAATACATTAACGTGCATTTTCCTCTCCCTCTGCTTCTTCCCAGCCCCCTTGAAGAATAATCAAGACCAAGCCAAGGTGCTCCATCCTAACTTTAAATGTTGCTGTGAACCTAAAGGACAGAAGCGACCCCCACTTTTACCTCCCACCCTCCCATGGTACAACCACAGCACTCCTTTACAGCACTGGAAGAGACAGACACCAAGAAGGTATTGTCTAAAAACATAATTTAATGTGATATTTTGGTGATTGTGGTCAACGACTGAATTCTTTTGCAGACAGAAACAGGTTTGACGTTAATGACATCATCATTCACACAAGCATTGCATTGCACAGAAAAGTTAAGTTTACACTTGACCCCATACAAACAAAGCAGCAGAGGAAAAAACAGTTACGGTTCAATCCCACTTCAAGAACAGTTGATCTGAAAACTCATCACTATAATTAATACCCATTGACAAAAAAACATGACTGGTTCCAATTCCTTGTGCGGCACAGTCTGAACTCAGGGCTCTCTTATGGCCCCCAGGAACCCACTCAAGAGTTTCAAGCTGCCAAGTTCCTCGTGTGACACATAAAACACTGAGGCTGACAAAGGGAGGGGAGGGTTCAGAGCAAATGAGGGAGAGTAAGGATCGCTTTGTTTCGCTTCTATTTCATTTTCCCTGGGGTAAAAAAAAAAAAAAAAAAAAAAAAAGAAGAAGCAAACAAACATACAAACTGATAATGAAGCTAAAGTGACCTGCGGAGACAGCGGACACCAGCAGGAACTGTGGCACGGTGGGGTACAGAAATGCCAACCAGCCCCACACACATCGATGGTGGGGTCAGTTGTGTCACGTCGCTCGTTTTGTGTTAATCAGGGTATAAAAGAAAGCCAGAGAAAGTGCTGTACTTATTGTTGTTGCCTCCGTGCGCTTTGCCTCCGTCCAGCTTGACATACACCTCGTCGCCGGAGTCCAGGTGCAGCACCACGCTGTTGCTGGCATAGTCGTAGTTCTGGTCCGCGTCTTGTGCGATGGCGCTGGCCCGTACCTGCCAACACAGCCACGGGGCACATCAGCCGCCCCAGCCCCTCTTCCTCAGCCTCTCCACTACTCTCATGCCCTATCTACCGCCCTGCTCCTCGGTTCTCCTTTCCCCCAGCCTGGCAGGAATGTTTGCAAGCCGAGAGTTTAGAGTTTGCCGCGGCTTTAAAGCTGCTCCCCGCTGTGCACCCCCGCCCCGACGGCGCGGAGGATGCTCCGGTTGCTTCTTTCCCTGGGAGCGGCGGCAGCGGCCGGTGCCCGCAGGCGGCACCGGGGTCGGGAAGGGGGACCCGGCGCGGAGAGGACGATTGGGGGAGGGGCGGGGACCCACCTGCCCGTTCTTGCAGAGGTCAGCCCACATGCTGGTGCCGTCGCCGCCGCGCATGAGGATGTGGTAGGTGAAGAAGTAGATGCCGCGCACCTGGCAGGTGAACTTGCCGCTGGCCGGGTCGTAGTGGTTGCCCAGGTTGGTCACCACGTCGTCGAACTTGAGGACCTCGTAGCCCTCGTGAGGGCTCTTCAGCCCCACGTAGAAGGCGATGCGCGGCCCGCTGAAGGCGGCACTCAGCCCGCCCGCCGCCTCGCCGCCCGCCGCCGCCCCGCCGCCGCTACCGCCGCCGCCCGCGCCCGCCAGCGCCAGCCCGGGCAGCCCCGGCTTCCCCGCGTCCCCCCGCTCCCCCGGTGGGCCCCGCGGACCCGGCGGACCCGGCTCCCCAGGGGGTCCGCGGGGTCCCGGCTTGCCCGGCCGGCCCGGCTCTCCCTTGGGTCCCTGGACGAAAGGCGGCGGGGGGTTGGCGCCCAGGTCCTGCAGAGCCTCCACGGCGGCGGTGCTCCCGGGCCCGGGCGGCCGGCCGCCGCTGTACGGGTCACAGATCATGCGGCAGGTGCCCATCATCTCGTAGTGGGCGCCGCTCTCGGCGGGCGCCTGCAGCAGCAGCAGGGGCACGGCGACGAGCAGGGCGACGGCCATGGCCAGGGCGAGCCCGGCGGCGGCCAGAAGCCGCCTCCTCCGCTGCCACAGCCGGGCGGCGACGGCGAGCAGGTCCTCCTTGCCGTGCGAGGCAATGGTGGCGCGGGGGGCCGGCCGCTCCCTGCGGGGGACGGCAAGAGAAGGCGGTGAGCCCCCCGCCGCCGGCACCTCCCCGCCCGGCCCCCGCCTCAGCCCGCCCGCCGGCCCGCCGCTCGCCCCGCCATGCCGCCGCCGAGAGGAGCCGCCGCCGCCCCGCTCTGCTCCGAGGGGACGCGGCGCCCCGTCCGCCCGGCGGGGCTGGGCCGGCGCGGGGGCGTCGCCGAGCCGAGCGGGCGCCCGGCTCTGCCCCTCGCCCCCGCGGGGGGGACGGCCTCGCCCGCCCCTGTCACCGCCCCGACGTGGGGGGCGCGGAGCGGGGCGGGCGCGGGTGGACCCACCTGCGGGGCCGGGTGCGAGGCGCGGAGTCCGGGGGGGAGCCGCTTTGGGGGGACTCGGGGCTCCGCCGCCGCCGCGTCCCGCGATGCGCCCGTCTGCCGGCACCGGCCCGCCTGCTGCGCGGATCGCCGGTGGCGGCGCGGCCCCCCGGGCGAGGCGGGCGGTGGGGAGGAGATCAGCGGCGGTGCGTCCCGCACACCCCTGGGCTCCCCGGCCCCACGACACCCGGCCCTGGTGTGGGGGGGACCCCGCCCGCCATACCGGCCGAGTCCGTGAGAGCACCGCCTAAACTGCTCCCCTCTGAAAGCGGGACGGTCGGGCACGCATCGCATTTCCCCGTTCACCTGCCGTCCGAAGCTGCTTCCTGCATTCTCCCATCCCTCTAGTTTACCATCCCTATGTGCCTCCTTGCTCTCGGCGGGACGGCCCCTGCGTGACTCCCCGGGGGGCGGACGGACCCCCTGTCCCGCCGGGTGAGCTCCCTGCCGCCGTCGAGCCGCACCGCTTGCTGCGGAAGTGGGTGGGGAAAGCCCCACGCAGGCAACAAGTTGCCCTGGCGTGTTCTCCGTGGCTTTCTCAGCCTGGCCCCGTCCGGCCTCGGCGGCACAAAGACAAGTGGGACAATATCGCGGGTGGATCTTGCGTCGCAAGACATCCAAGTGTAATTCAAGTTCGTTAAAGCCTATTGCGATTTCCGGAACCCAGGCAGGGCTCGCCAGGTGGAAGGGGAGCCCTGGGAAGAAGTACCTTTAGCAGAGTTTACGCTGGGTTACAGCACGGTATTTTATAGGCTTCTCTGTCTAATGATGGGTCCAAATCAAGATTATTTTTTTTTCCCCAATAGAGAAATTGTCATTAATTGATTTTGATTTTCTGAGTACACGGTGGTAGTACAGCGGGAGTTCTTGCATCGTTAACTGCCTAAAGGAATTTCCCCTCTGGAGATAATGTTGTGATGTTACCCACGCATTTCACAGCGGTGGGTTAAGCGGCCGTCCTGAAAAGAAAGAGTGGTAGAGTGATTACACAGATTTCCTAAGGGCAACATTTCGGTGTTCCCCGCTTCCTTGGTGAATAAGAAGGGTGAACTTCCAGCGGGTTCACCCGGGTTGCAGGCAGCCTGTTTTGTCTTGAAACAGACAAAGCTGTGGGTCGAAGGCAGCGAGCCGCTCAGCCTGATCCGACGCTTGTTGAAGCTGATGGCCTGGAGGCATCATATGCAAATGTTGACACACGGCTTCTTTCGAGAGCTGTAGAAATGCCCTAAAAGGACTTGGGACTCTTTTGTTAGCTTTCCTTGAAATTTAAGAAGGGGACATAAAGGCTTCCCCGCCTGGGATGCACACATTTCAGTACCTGATCTCACCTCAGCTGCATCGCTGTGTGCGTCCAGCATTTTTCCCTGGAGTTATTCAGGCTTTGCTCTGCTGCTGCTGAGATCAGGATTCATCCCTGGCCCTTCAGGTCTTCCTGATTTTTTTTTTTCCATATCTATGTATTTGAAGCTGGAAGGGAAATTAATCTTGTAAATGAAAACCTTTCCCTGAGAATTGTATAGACAGTCGTATTAGAGTAGCGACGTCTGTTACTTAGCAAAATGCAGCTAAATGTTTTAAGAAACGAGATCGTGACAGAGATGTAAATCCTTTTCCTCTCCCCTGAATTACCAGATGCATCCCACAGTGGTGTTGTAAGCCCCTACACCAGTCTAAAGCCTTGTAAAATTATTCCTGATTGTTGTTTCTGTTATAGCCCAAGTATAATTTTCCATATATTAACAGTGCTAAATACAAATAAATTCACAAATAAATGACGGTGCTTTGCCGATCATCCCTACTTGAGCTTCTGTTAATTTCCCTTTTGTTCAGGTATTTGTGACTAGCTCAGCTCTCGCTATGTATGTGAATCCTTGCTGTTCCCCCTGAGCTCTGCAAACCCCACTAACGCCGCTTTTTAATCTCCTGTCTTCCAAAGGCAGCAGCCACACTGTAGTTTTTCTAAACCTTTTCGGAATAATTAAATTCTTGTATCATTTGGGCTCTGTTGCAACATCCCTATTTGCATTAACTCACTTTTATAATGAGGTGACCGATACTGGGAACTATAGTCCAAATAGAGGCTCATCAGCCCCTTCTGCAAAGCCAGAATAATTTTCTGTGACAGGGTCTGTTATACCCACGGATCAACAAGGACAGATGAAAAAGAATAAACATATTCTAACTTTCACCAGGACACAGTTCTTAATAAGGACAGTTGAGCACTTGGAACAAGCCAGCAGAGAAGATTACAGAGACATCAACAGCTAGGTTGTGTCAAATTCTTGCAATTTTGTTTGGGAATAATTTAATTACTCATCCGTGATACCATGAGATGGACTCATGACCTTCTTAATCCCTCCATCAGATTGCTTTAAGGTAAACACAGTGTGACTTCAACACATATAATAACGCACCATCTCCAGTAAGGTTTTACATTCTACAGTCCTGCAGACCTGGTGTCAAAGGCTGACTGATACAATGTGTCTTGTGTCCCATGAAGAAGCACTGTGATCAGTGAGGCAGCTGATGCCTCCTACTGATCCTGCGCTAGTAAGTATATAAGAATATAGTCATAGAAAGGTACATGACAACAATCACCTTACAGTTTTGATACAGGCTGTGCACCCTGTTAGGTGCCCGCTTTCTGTACACAATGGGGTGCACCACAGCAGTACAAGGAGCAGAAAATTACCAGATTAGCAATCGGTCAATGTCTAAGATACCACCTGCCCTGCAAAGAGGTGCCTTTCTTAATTTTAGGTCACAAGTACCAAAGCCTCTCTTAGAGTAAGGCACTTCACATCTTTCAAAAAGTGAGTCAGGTTGGTGCTCCATTGCAGACTACTCAGGGCTGGCAAGACTCAGGTGTCTTGCAGTGTTCTCAGAGAGATAAAGGCATCCACAGAGCATCTCTGGTAAAACACAAAGGGTGTCTGGACCTTGGCATCAGATGGTGGCTGAGCGGAAGCTTTGGTGATTGCTGTTGTTGGCCAAAGCAATAGCTAAGCACCTAAAAGGTTGCATGAATCTAACTTGAAACTCCATTTTCAGATGTGATGTAAGGACTCAGGAACCTGACTGCTCAGGGAAGTGTTTGACAGGTCAGGCACAATTCCCAAATTTAGGCAATCAAGAACCCAGACACTTCACATTGAAGCTTCAAAATTCCAGGGGCACATGGATTTCCATGAGTTACCTCCTCCTTGATTTCTGCTTCAAGGCACAGACACCTAGCTCGGGATGCTAGTAACTCTTGAAAGATGTTTCTGCTCCACCAAATTCATCAGATCTATCTGCTCCATCAGATCCATCTCCTGCAGGCATTTCCAGTGAGCATCTGCTGGATCAGGTTTCTCACTCGTATCACATGCATTTGACTTCACATACAAGGTGGTGGTGAGGACACCAACCTGGGATCTTGGGGACTTGTTCCAGTCTTTCACCCCTGACCGGATTTGGAGCAGGTTTTTGAAACTAGCTTTCCAGTCTTCCAGGAGAGTTGTTTCAGCTTTCCAGCTGCAGTGTATTGTGAGTTGGATCTTCTTCAGATTGTTCACTAAGATTTATTCTGCTGCAAAAATAGTGACATGTTCACAGGGCAGATGAAGGAAGAATGATTCCGTGGGCTGGTTAGGGCTCCCTCCTGAGACACAGGGAAAGTAAGCAGATGACTGAAGAAGCTCATGGCTGAGCTTTCAAACCACACCTGCCCCCAAGGCTGAGTCACCTTACCTGGTATGACCAGAGTCTGCTGGTCCAGGACATTCATTCAGGCTGTGGCTGGTAATCTGTATTTCACAAGGATGTTGTCAGCAGGGTGACAAGGAGGAGATCTGGGTTCAGCTCCATTCACTGCCTGAGAAATCCCAACCTGTGTTTCCTGGGCAGCTGCCACACTCCTCTGGTGTGCAAGATACCTGGGGGAGATGGGAAGAGCAGGGAGGAGAGCACAGTGTGCCCTTATGTTGAATCTGCTCCTCTTTGCATAAAAAGAATTAAAGATTCATTGAGCTAGGAGGAGAGGAAGACTAAAGGTGAGTATAATTTTTACTCTAGTGGTGAGGGCACTTACCTGATCTGGAGTTTCAGTCTTCCTACAAGAGCTGTTTGTGAATTCCAGACAGGAAGGTGAGGTACAGCTGCAATGAGAAGGAGAGCAGGTGGCTCTGGCATGCACAATTCCCCTTCCTGAAGCACCATATCCCAACTAAAGACTCTTCTTCACTGTCTTACTTTTCTCTCAAGTTTGGTTTTTCTCCCCTTCTCAGCTACACATCCCCAGCACAAAATTAGCTCTTGAACTGAAACCTGTGGTTTCCTCCACAGCCATCAAGAGCTGGACCATCCCCTGACCCAATATGTAACCTTAGTAGAACCCAGCGGGACTCAGAGTCACTGAGGTGGTGGGGTTCCTGGGCACATGTCAAAGTTGACCTCTGTATATCTTGAGGTTCTTGGAGACTGGGTCTCTCCCCAGTTAGGTAGGTGCCTCTAGGCTTAGACAGGACCTGAAGGAGTATTTTTATTTCAAATGTGGGTGCTTAAGTTCTGTCTTTTTGGATTTGGCCCTTAACTTGAAAATGTAAGAAGAGACAGGCCAGCTCAAACCTCTTATTTAACAAAAATGTCAAGATTAAAGTAAGTCTATGGTGATACTTCCCTGGTATTTTCTCTCAACCTCCAGCAATCCATGGTTTAAGAACTTCCTGAGCCATAGTAAAATGCTTTTAAGAAGCTGAAATCAAGATTACTGTGAGTAAAAGTGCAGAACTTGGGTCAGTACCCTCACCCATCTCAGTGACTAGTGTTTTTTTGCTATCTTTTGTTGCGATTGATGGAAGTTATGGATAACATTACCCTCTGAAGTGCTTCATTCTTTGCCTTTCTCACATCACAAGGCTCACAGATATTTCTCATTGCCAGAATTAACTATCTGGAACTCTGTGTATTCAACATCTAGTAAAACATAATATATATAGTCTTTATGCTAAAATGTTCACATTTCTTGCTGAAAGCAAATTTGCATCTGTTAATGTTCAGAATGTGTATAATATTATTTCCATTCAAAAAATATAAAATATAATTATACTGATAATTTTTGCTTAATGGAGGCAAAAGTTTAGAAATGGTTAGGCTTACTGTGTTAACTGCCATCATTCTCCTCAAATACTGTGCAGTTCTTTTTGACCTAAGCTGGGATTTCCAACAGGACTTGTCTTAACAGCACAATGCTGAATTTCCTTCCACCACATGGATCCAGTGGGCACATGGGGTCCCGCACAGCAGAAACAGCATTTCATTACATAGAAAAAGGATGTTCAACAGGAGCTGGCTTTTGCCTCATGGCCAAAGAAGCTTGTCTTGCTGTAGCAACACACAAAATTCGGTACATATGGGCAGGATCAGCCCCTCTGTACTGAAACTGTACCTGTTATGGATCTTGCACAAGCAGAAGTTTGGGTACAACCCAAACAGAAACTGCAGGTGGAGGGGCGTTATTGTAGGTATTGATTACTGTGAACTGCTGCTGTTTGCACTTTACCATATCCACTTGCTCTGCATGGAAGACAAAATCTGCTTTCTTTCTCTTTGCAAGGGAGTGTTTCAGTAAATACATTTAGCTCTTTACAAGAGAGCAGTTCACAAATCCCAGACCTGCCTTCAGGGCACTGCTTGAAGAAATACCAAATGGTCTGGAGAGAATCAGTGAAAGCCAAATGCCTTTGCATCCCTCGAACAGCTGCCATTCACCAAACTCAGGAGAACTCAATCTGTATTTTCTGGAAAAGATCAATCAGAGCGACTGATCCCTGCTTCCTGCTTTTGACCCAGTGGGACTTTTGCCTTTGCCTTCTGTCAGAGCAAGGTCATACCCTAAAGTTAATTCATCAAAGCTTAATAAATTCTGTGGGAACAGAGAAACCTGGCACAATGACTGAAGCTGGTGCTGAAGGTGCCTGGTCCAAATGCACGTAGCTGCTCATGTTTCCAAGGAACTGTTGGGAACTGTACAGGAGCAGCAGCTGACATCTGGCCCAAGCAGCCAGGGTGATGGAGGAAAAGTTACAGGAGCTCCAGGCTGGTTTGGAGCTCCCCATTGCCAGAGCAGTTTTCAGCTGGAGCTAAAGTAGATTTGGAGAGAATCAAAACTGTCCTTAACAAAAGGCAGGATCCAAGAAACATCACGTATCAAACTATCAGGTTTGAACGATGTCTTGCTTAAAAACAGTAAATTAAAATTAAGTGAGAGGCCGAGTTTGCTTGCCCTTAACCAGCTGAAGTCTGGAATTTGGGTCACAGTGAGACCAAATTCAACTCTCCTTTCCTAATTCTCTGCTTCTCGGTATGTGTTTACAAACCGCTTGAGGAGAAACAGATTGGCCCCAGATTTGTCTTGTTCAATTTGTCTCCTTAGATAACTAATGCTTTTCCAGTGTGACTGCTGGAATAACTCTGCACTATCTATACAACAAAGCATCTGCTTTTTTTAATTGAGCTAGGGCCTTCTGTAAAAAAAAAAAAAAAACTGATACTGAAATAATAATTAAGCACATCTATAGTAAACATAAGAGTAAACCAAATTTGGAGGTCTAGTAGAAGAAAGAGATCCTCCCCTTGCTTTCTGAACATAACACATGTGCACTTAGCCAAGCTGCTCAGCAAGGTGTGTGTGTGTATATAAAACCAAACCCCTGGCAGGTTTCAGCTGAAAGTCACCCATCTCCCTTTTGAACCCTCTGAAATGCCCAGCAGGACTCAACTCTCAAGCCTTTGCAACTCTGGAAGAGGGAAGGGGGAGGCTGGAAGGTTCAAGTACTAAAATCAGTCCCTTTATGCAGATTCCTTGTCTTCGCAAAATTTTGACAACCAACTACAGGCTGACTATTGCTATTTTGTGAAGGGAAAAAATGCTGCAGGGAATTTATGTGCATGGGCAGCTGGTTTCACCAGGATGAAAGACACACATTAAAAATGCTTTTGAAGTGCATTTGGGCTTCCCTCTGGGAGTTTACTAAACCTGCAGTCAGGTACCAGAGAGAATTTGTTCCCAGAAGGCAAAGACAAGAATAAAATTAGTAAGAATAGCCAAACCCACAGGTGTGACAGATGGCATTGAATGGACATCTATTGGAATAACATTCAGTTACCATGGTAAGCTTTTACTCTGTGACCCCAGAATTAAACCCGTTCCTTTGTTAATCATGTAGCACGAAGAGGAAGATGTGAGGATTGGAGACCTAAAGCTAAGGATGTCAGGAATTGGCTTTGCACCTCTGTTGGGTGTAGGAAACACACAGTGAGAAGGGTGTAAAAGCCGGAGGAAGGCATATGGACGAGGTGGGGCAGATGGTCCAGCTCCATGATGCTTTGCTGTGGTTTACTGGTGTCCAGTGGAGATGAGTTGTTCTGCTGAGCAGAGGCAGCTGTAAGGTTTGTGCAGAGACAAGTTGCTTGTTGTGTTCAGACAAACAGCCACAGATGAAGAGGCTTGACAGACGCTTCTGGAGCAATGGCAGTTCAGGGTGGTGCTGGAGAGAAGACAGAGAGCTGGAGACAAAGGTCAAGGAGAATTGGTCCCAGCACAGTGGCATGGATCAGCCAGACAAGGTCACGTACCTCTGGGGTACTCAGGTACTAACAGTGAAAAATGGTTTTGAAAAATCCTGGTTAAGATGAGAGAAAGAGTAACCGTGGATAAACCCCACAGATTTCTGTAAAAATAAAGCTTTAAATAAGCACCAAACCAAAGTTGGCAATATGGCTTTGTGAGGTTAAAAAAAAAAAAAAGTTTTATTAAAATATGGTGAAATTATCCCAAAATACATAGCCATCTATGATGAAACTTCAATATAAACTCAAATTAAAAGCATGACAATGGGTTTTATTTAGAAACATCCCGACCTTTCTCGTATGACTCTTGTCCTGCATTCTCGTTACTTGTCATTCTCAGTCACTGTAACTTGCTTATATGAAAAGTGTAAGCTCTGCAGGGCATAGGACTGCATCTCTTTTTTGTTGTTTATATCTGCTCTGTACAACAATGCACGCAGCAGGGAGACTTTAAAAACTGTTAAATAAAACAAATAGAACATTTAGTTTTGGATTTTGCAACTTTACTGAATTTCTTCGTGAAGAAAAAAAAAGAACACCACCTTGAGTGTGGATATTAGTCAGAAGTTATTTGCTCACATAAGTAAAAGTTAGGCTAAATAATAATCACAGAAAAGCAGTGCTCCCTTGGTGAGGAGGTTTATTAAATGGCAGAACGGTTCCTGGGTGGGAGCAGTGGAAACCAATTGCTTGGGATTTTGAGAGCAAGGTTGGGCAAAGCCAGAGCCCGCACTGCAGGGCTTGGTACCCCGCTGGCAGGAAGACGAATGAGAAGCCCAACCAGTCTTCTCTGTTTTGTTCTTCTATGATCCCTATAAGAGAGATTGATGCTGACAGCATCCAGGTGGCGCGTCCGTGACTCAGCTGTCACGTCACTGCTTACGGCTTAAAGCCAGTGAGTCAAGGAAAAGAAAACAGGTGGAAGGAGGAGGAGAGCCCTCCTGAAGTGCTCACCTCCAGCCATCTCTTACTAAGCGAGCGGGGCCAAGTGCAGACTACAGGGACACAGAAGAAGGACAGGCGATGACAGAAGGAGCGGCTGGTCTCTTTCCTCCAAGGGCAGCCGGGTTGCAAGCCATTCTCCACGCCATACTTGGTGTGGAAGAAAAACCTGGTGTGAGTTAATGGACTTCTGTGAGCCAGAAGTGTCCACCCTATGTGGCAGGTCTGAGGCCCGCTGACTCTGGTAACTATGCTCCATAGGCAAAGCTGTAGACAAAACAGATATTAAATCCATCTAGTTTAGTTCATGCTAAGCAGAAAAGGCAAAATCACAGATGTCTGGCCACGTATTTTCACCAACACAAAGTTTACTATTATGGCTCTTATTTCAAGCAACACCCTACATCCTGTTCTGGGAATGAGTCCTCAACATGCCAGTGACTGAGACAACAGAAACTATCTCTGAAAAGCCAAAAGTCTTATAAGACAGAAACAAGACTCCTTGAAGGCAGACACCCAGGTTCAGGTGGCTTCTGAGACACTGCTCTCTGTCTGGGAAGGTTCATGAAATGCATCTGTCACACCTGAAATCTAAACTTGAATCTAATTTTTTTGACACTGCCTTGATTGCAAGGTCAGCCTCTTGTAATTCACAGTAGCAGAAGGTCAATGGCATCTGTAGAAAGCAGGTACTCCACCGCTGTCTCTGCCTTTGGGCATGATCAATGTCTAACACATGGAAATCTCTACAGGGATGGAAACTTCATAACCTCCCCAAGAAACCTGCTGCAATGCTTCATAATCTCTACCATTCACAAAACCTTTTTCCAGCATCTGACCTCAATTTCTCTCCTGCAATTTAAACCTTTAATGCCTCATCTTATTAATCACAGACAGAGACAGAAGGTGATTCCCTCCATTTTGGTGGGTGCCTTTCACATACTTGACAATTGCTACCTTGCTTCCCTGGGCAGTCTGTTCTTTGGAAGTTTAGTCCATTCCACCTTTCTCCACCACTATTTTTTTTTAGAGCTCTGGTCATTCCCACGGTGACCCCTGGACTTTCTCCCATGTTCTGCCTGTTGTCTTTACTAGTGATATAAATAGTACCAGGCCCCTAAGAGAGTCCCATCTTCCCTTTTGGCAATGACCAGCTGATACCTTCTCTGTTCAGCTCAGTTTTGTAGCCATCATACAATGTTTTGGATGTTTCTTCAATTTTAGGAACAATTTTCCCTACTTCCCTCACAGGAATACCATGCGCAACAGTGTTAAAAGCTTTTTAAAAGCCAAGATATACAGTACTTACTGCTTTGCTACACAGACAAAGAAAATTATGTTGGTGTGACACAACCAATTCTTGCCAAAAAGAAAAGTGTGCTGGCTATTGTTTATCCCTTTATTATACAAGTATCACACATTTTGGTAGCTGCCAGGAAGCTTGTTGTGCTTTGGCACCCTCTTGTGCAAAGTGCTATGCAAACTCAGAACCAAAAGGTGGATCCTGTATCAAGAAATTCACAATGTAATTAATCTTAATTTTTTCGCAAAAAGAAAATACCCTCTTTTTTTCTTATCAGATGTCACATTGAAATGTTAAGGAAAAGGAGAGTATTCGTTCTGCAAAGATATTTTATCACTTCTTTCTGAGGAGTCCCAAACAAGTCGTTATTACTGGCATCATCAAGAGCCATGTCAAAGTCTTGATTTTAACTGCATTAAGCCTTGCTTAAGGCTAAAAGACATCATCTGTCTGCATCCCCCTCACTGTCTGCTCACTCACTGTCTGCTCCACCTAGGATGCAAGTCAGGCAGTTCTTCGGTTTTCAAACCTGACTGCCTCCAGTATGAGTGACACATCTTATGGTGACACAACTGCTGCAGGGTCTGCAGGAATTGTCTGAAAGCCAAGAGCTCTGTCCAAAGGAAGGAAAAATGGCAAGGATGTAGTTATGTGAAGTGAATGAGTAAAAGGCATTAACCCAAAGACTGCAAGGCACAGTAGCTGAAAACGTGGCATTTTGCACTGTTCCTGCCATGCAAAGTAAACCCATTTTTAAAAGTGCTAAATCATTGGCTGTGGTGAGCAATGAAACTTTATCTTATTTTATGGAGTTTTGATCTTCACAGACACAAGGAAGACTGTTATCAGTCTGAAGTATTCCAGCTAGACAGTCTCTGTATGTTTGCAGAGCACCTGTGGCAGCAAAATGTGGGCTGTGCTTTTGCTTCTGGAACCAAAGAGTTAGTAACAACTAATATTGTTTATACATCCAAAGCATTTGGATTTAATTACAGTTTTGTGCTCTATTTAAGTATATTCTTAATTACGTTTGATTAGGATAAAGAAGACCATTTTCTTTTACCACTTCTCAGGATATGCAGAACAGCAGGACACTAAAGGAATTGTTTGCACGTCAGTTTATTAATATAAACTTCAACATTCCCACAGAAAATGCTCCATGAGTGTGGAACAGCTGAGGCATCTGGCATGACATGGATGACCTGGGACCTTGGTGCCACGGACATGCAAACCTTTCACTGCAGTAGATAGACACGATCTCTTACTTATCTATGTATATTTGCTCAGTTTCTAGGTGTTTAGAGGCCAGAGTGCCAAAAAGCCCAAATTGGAAATACTTATTCTACCCATCCATCTTGCCTTCTCCCATGCAGCATCTTTCTGAGATGAAGAGCTCACGAGCCTGCCTCCAGCCCTGACTGGTACCAGGAGGGAATGGGGTCTGTACTGGCTCAGCGTAGCAGGTGTCGGTACGATGCAGCTTGCTCTCTGTCTGCCTCACAAATCTATTAAATTGTGTCTTTAAAGGCTGCCATTCAGGGCCCTCTGCTTGTTTTGGTGGGGACTTTGCTGAGGTGAACCCCAGCCTGCCTGAAGATGGAGCTCACTGTTTTAGCAGCTGCCAAAGCCCAGCTCCAGAAGAGGCAGAGTTATCAGCCCAAAAAGTGGCCAGTGTGGGTGACCTCACAGCACCTCACCCCACTTTGTGACATCCACAGCTCTAAAACCTCTCCTATAGCCAGACCTCTGAGGAGAGGAGAGGAGAGGAGAGGAGAGGAGAGGAGAGGAGAGGAGAGGAGAGGAGAGGAGAGGAGAGGAGAGGAGAGGAGAGGAGAGGAGAGGAGAGGAGAGGAGAGGAGAGGAGAGGAGAGGAGAGGAGAGGAGAGGAGAGGAGAGGAGAGGAGAGGAGAGGAGAGGAGAGGAGAGAAGAGAGGGGAAGAGAAGAGAAGAGAAGAGAAGAGAAGAGAAGAGAAGAGAAGAGAAGAGAAGAGAAGAGAAGAGAAGAGAAGAGAAGAGAAGAGAAGAGAAGAGAAGAGAAGAGAAGAGAAGAGAAGAGAAGAGAAGAGAAGCCAATGCAATGAGCCCAGCACCTTTAGTGTGGGATCACAGCTAGTATATCAGCTTTCATCACAGAAGGATCATACTACAGCCAGGGATGAAGTCCAGAC
This sequence comes from Columba livia, assembly GCF_036013475.1. Classification (NCBI taxonomy): domain Eukaryota; kingdom Metazoa; phylum Chordata; class Aves; order Columbiformes; family Columbidae; genus Columba; species Columba livia. Next base: position 9,885,961 of record NC_088608.1, read on the forward strand.
AGTCTCTTTTTGCAGCTGAATGCAGCCCTGAGGCTCCACATGGGACCTCTCACCACCACGCTGCCCAGTGGGTCCATGCCAATGGAATCGGGAAGCAAGCATGGAGGCCAGTGATTTACTGGGAGTGCAGGAGGCTGCTTGCTTTAATATATGGCAGATATGGCATGAGAGTGTTAATGGAAATTATATTGCAAAAAAAATTATCTCTCCACAAAGTATGGAATTACTTGGGAGGATTTATGCAACAGACATAAAATCCAGTGGAAATAGTCTAACCTTTCTGAGGCTTATTAAGTTTTCTCCTTATTTATGGGAATATCTTAATTTATGCAAGGTGAATGCCAGAAAAAAATGCTATAGATTTAGTCAGAACCTCGGTCTTGCCACTTATAGACTTTCACAGCTATATTCTGCTCTTGTTTACATCAGGAGTAAAATTATTTGAAGCCACTGGGCCCAATCCAAAATCATCTACATGAGTCGGTTGAATGGATACCAGGACTATGGTATCAGTTGACCCCAAAAATGATGCTAACAACGAGCAAAACAATGTGAAGAAAAAAATTTCAATAACAAAGAACATTAGAAAATTTGCTTCATATCCTGCTTACCTTTGTTGTATATGTTACATTAAATATATGTCAACACTTGTCCATTCTTGCCTGTGTTCAAGTGGTAAGATGCAGGACTCAGTGAGGACAATGGGCTAACCCTGGGGCCTCCAGAATGGGATGGTGCTTTCTCCTTGGTGGCAAGAAGGATGTTTAGCTAGGTTACTAAGAAAAGATGTCACTTCAGTAACCACACTGTCTCTCCACCAGTGCTTACCCCACATGTACAGTTTCATTCAAATTGTGACAATATCCTTCAAAAAAATATGTTCCTACAAGTATCATGACTATCAGAGAGGAATAAATCAGTGCTCTGGTGAGAGGAGACAGAGTCTCCCCAAGGGTTACACCACCTCTGGCAGGTCTGGCCAGCCAGAGAGGACACGTTCAGCCAGCACCAGGGGTGTCACACACAGGGTGGTGTTTGTAACACAGAAGAAGGAGGTTGATGGGGGGGGAAAATCTGCACAAATCCATTGGAAAACAGGTTTCTGTTCTTCATCAGTCAGTGCATCTTAGTGCATCTAAATCCTGCACAAATTTCATCTTGTACTTTTCTGTATCTGTATCACTGAAGCATCTTAATTTCTTACAGATACTAATGAATGCAACCTTAAAATACCCCTCTGAGGTCAGCTGGGGTTATTAACTGGAGGTGACAATAAATGAGCTCCAGCAAATCTTATTCTGGTGGCTTCTGACACCATCATCACACTCATTTTCTTCAACCTGTCCCTGAAGTCACTGCTGCACAGCTGTCAGAACTGCGGCTTGGTCCCCAACACCTCCAGCTTCCCAGCCCACATCCCAAAACCAGGCAAAACAGCACCGATAGAGGCTGATGTCTTGGAAAATAATCTTGCAAGTCAGCATTCCCAAAGCCCAGGGCATAATGTGAATGCAGGAAGAAACCAAATGACATTGAGCAGAGAGTCTCTGGCCTGGCCTTTGGAGACCTTGCCCCTGGAAATGAGTTTGAAGTGAAACAGTGTGTCTTTTCCTCTGATTTTTAAAAGCAAAGGATTTTTAAAGCTCCCTGATGAGGAGCTGTCCTTGCTCCATGGGGCAGGGGAGAGCCCAGGGTGGTGGCAGCCAGCAGGAGGAGGAATTTGAGCCTCACAGCCCAGATTTTGCCACACTGGGTGATGGTGAGCAGAACATGGCACGATGTGGACCCAGACTTTCCCAGTGGGTTTCCCTGCTCTCTCCAGTCAATGCAAATTAGGGTTTGAAGTGGCATTCTCTACCAGGCTTTTGGACCATCTCCTCCACCCTCACCAGTACGACTTCTGCTTGTTGCCCCTCATCTGGCGCCATTTTCCCTCCCTGACCTGTGTCTCACTCCTGTCCTCCTTTCTCTAACCTCTGCTCCACCTCCGCCTCGGTTCTCTCATATCCCAATTCCCATCCCAGCTCTTCAGGCTCCACACCTCTCCCCACTGTGTTCAAATCCACTGACATCTGTCCCCTACACCCAACCTGACCCCCAGCTCTCATTGAACACTTCCATCCCTTCATTCCACACACCTCCCTACAGCAGCATCCCATTGTGGTCTATCCCTCCTTCATCCACTGGCAGAATCCCTCAGGAAAGGAGCTGCTGGGCCCCCCTGTCTCTCTGCTATCCACAGGTGAACTGAGACTTTTCAGGCTTGCCACTTCACCCAGTCTGAGATTTTAAATAGGGCTGATACAGCCTGGAAATCTCTGACATCAAACTTGGAGCTTCCACTCCAAAGCAGGGAGCTTCTTCTAGGCAAAACATCTGTAGCAATTTCTATAATACATATAAATCACCAGCTTTTCTCTAAATTAATTCCCAAGAATAACTGCATTCTATTAGCTGAAAATTTACATTGCTACATACAAGCAAATATAATATGACCATATGTATGTATCAGCCACAAGCTGAAAAACATCCGTGCAAAGACCTAATGTTTGACAAATTTATAATCAAATGAAAAACAGAGACTTATAATGAAAAATGATTATAAATCTTAACTGTAGACATCGCAGTCTGTATTATTACAACAGAGTAAGGACCAATTTCCACATCATTCTGTAACACAGAGAACTCTGAAAACAATGTTCATATTTCATTTATTCTTCACTCCACCAAAACTTCCCATCATGTCAAATCAATGTTAGATGAAATTAATGTTTTCCCACAAAGAAAGGATATTCAGATTTGTTCTGATTCCATCTTTTCAGTTATACTTTTCACAATTATTTCAAATTATGCTCTGCAAATCCTATCTTGCGCTACAAAACCACATCAACATCTGACATCTCCCATCTCTCTGAACTTATCTGTTTCCCCCTTGCTGTTATCTCATCAAACTGTGCAACACAGTCATCTCTGCCTCTTCTATAATGCACATTGACCCAGAATAAATAGAAGGAAAATATTAGTAAATGTGATTCTTTTAACCAGAATCTTACGCATGCTCTCTAAATTGTATCTGATGTGGCATGTATGTAGATCTGCCTTTGAAAGTGTCATTTAGGGGAGATGCCTGGAGAATTCCCATCCTCCAAGTTTGCCAACATGTCAGCATTTGACTACAAACACATTTAGACAGATGGGTGGGCAGGATGGCTTTTACAGACTCCCAGCCAGGACTTCTGCAAAAGCTGCATTTGCCTGCTTAACAGTTATAAAAATGGAAAATAAGAGAGCGGAAAATGTGATAAGCAATCCATCTGTGTTACTGAGCAGTTTTAATTGCTGGCATGGTGGTACAGCCTTGTGCAGGGATGGAGGGGGCTCATTGCTGCAGAAGCACCATTGCTGAGCCTGTAGAGCCACCACGAAATCCCACCTCAACTCCTGTCCCCATTAACAACAAAATGTGTAGAACAAAGGTGCTGGAAGGATATAGTGGGCTTTTCTTGTTTACCCATCAGAGGGGTTGTGTACTACATGGTGTAAAAATAAACTTCAGTTGTTCCGAGGATGTGGGATCAGATCGTCACATCAAGTCCATCTCATCCCAGCTGCTCTGCTCCCAAGTTCGTTTGATGTCTTGCTTGTTTGCTGACAGCCTGGTGGGGTTCATGGAGAGCTCTTGGCTGGTTTCAATACCATCCTTTTTACTCATTATACACAGTTCTAGACTTAGGCAGTGTTTTCCAGGATGTGTAAAGCCAAGGCAGGGGGCCTGCCCCATTTGAGGCAGAGGCCATGACACCAAATCCCATCACTCAGTGACTCCAGTGAGGGGACAGGCAGGTGACACTTTCCATAAAAGCTCTACAGCACAAGGACCTGACTCTTACCCCTCCTCACATTCCTATTGTATATTCATATATATTGTAAGATTATATATATATTGCTCATTCATTTTATCTTCTTCACCCATGCATGAATTATCTAGCCCACTGCAGCCTTCACAGCAAGGCATGTGTCTTGCTTCCACCTGCCATGGCTCCTGGTGTCAATGAAGCTGTCTCCCAAAAATAAGAAGCCAAATCACTCTCCTGACTCAGTGTGGAGTTTCACAAGAAACTCAAGGGGAAAATGTATCAACACAAAATCTAAGCATGGCAGCAGGGCTTGCACCAGGAGCCATAATCGCACTGGAGGGCACAAATGAGGAGCAATTCAGCACAGCAAAGTGCAGAACATCTTTGCACTGTCAACAGCAGCTCACAGAGGGGATTTAACCAGTACCTTTGGCTCCTTCCAGACTCCAGGGTCTGCTCTGTGCCCCACTGCAATTTGCTGCTGTTGGGTTATCTGGCTCCGTCCCCATGAGCATCCCAGCCACCGGGCTGCATTGTGGTCCTGCTGCAGCTGCTGGCTTGTAGGTGTTGCAGCACAGAAGGGCAAAACCTCAGCGTTTAGTTCTTCTGTGTATATTGCTTGTGGGTTTGGAGCAGCAAAATTATGATGGGTGAAATTGCCCTTGTCCTCAGAGCAAATAAAGATCCAACTACAGTTACAGTTCTCCAGAAAGGTGATGTATGTGCTTGACAAATCTTGGTTTTGGCTCTTGAGCATCAAAGTGAGAAACAGCTTTAATCAATCACCCTAACTAATGATGGAGAATTGGAAAAAATTAAAAAGACCCCCCAAATTTGAGAGTATTTATTTCCAAGGCAGTATTTTAACATAAAGATCTGAAGGTTTAAGTGCTGGATCATTTAGATAGTCACTCTCTTTGCAAATCTCTTGCAACAATTAAAAAAATAGAAGGTTGAAATAAAATAATTAAAAAACAAACGAACAAACAAATAAATACTGCTGTGGTCACCAGACATTTCATAGGCCACTTTAATTTCATGAGCTCACGCTCAGCCCCACAGATAGACAGACATGGGAGGCAGAGCTGGAACTCAGCCGACAGGACGACCCCGAGGAGGAAAGGAAAGGAGGTTTTATGGTCCAGACACCCCGTATTTCAGCCTCTTGGCCCACTGGCTGTCAACGAGGTGACCAAGGGGCACAGGGCACACAAAAGGCTGCTGCATGTGGGAGGGAGCTGGGCTCAGGTGAGCACAATTCACCAGCCATGTTTGCAAGGTGCCACAGAAAGACAAAATCCTGTTGTCGAGCTGGCACTGGAGAACTTCTCCTGGACTTGAATGTTGTTTTAAGAAAGCAAAACCCCTGTATCGCTGCTCAGGAGACTGTGACATGCCCAAAGGCATAGGTTGCGTGTCACACAGTGTACAAGGCTCCTTTTGAGCGACAGCTCTGCAGTGTGAGCCGAGCTGCACAACTCGTCCTCGACATAGATATAAAAAGAAAAAACAAAATGCTTTGAATTTGTCACTGCCTGTTCTTCATCTGTACAATCTGCCTCACACTTTGCTTCAGCACAGCAACATGCCCCAGTGCCTCCTGCACTGCAGCCACTGCAGGGACCCTGACCCCAGATCCTCCTTTCCTTTTCCCATTTCCCATAAGAGATGTTGGCCTTAAATTGATGCCAACTTAAACATTTTACTCACTGGTATGGAGATTCTCCTCCTCGTTTTATTAATTCATCAACAATTTGTGAAGCTTGGCATATTAGCACCAGCACTACCTTATGCAGTGGCCATCAGAGGTTGAACTTGTCACAGCTACATCCCAGCATCACACCACTAATCCTTTTCCGAGTTAATTGGCCTGGACTTGCTGCACTCACCAGTGCATAAAGCTCTGGTTTTACCTCTCTGGCAGCATGAACTGGAAGCCAGCTTTGCTTCTGGGCTGATGTCCTTATGCTGGCAGTGTGGAGCCTCCCAGGCTCATGTCATAGAAGCACAGAATCATAGAATCATAGAATAGTTTGCGTTGGAAGGGACTCGTCTAGTCCAACCCTCTGCAATGAGCAGGGGCATCTTCACCCAAATCAGGTTGCTCAGAGCCCTGTCCAGCCTGGCCTTGAAAGTTTCCAGGGATGGGGCATTGACCACCTCTCTGGGTAACCTGGGGCAGTGTGTCACCACCGTCGTTGTAAAAAATTTCTTCCTCATGTCAGATGTTCCACCACACTCGCATCAACCAAGCCCAACACAGTGCGGGCAGCCTGGAGTGCTGGGCATCAGGGTGCATGCAAACAGCTAGAAATAGTTCAGGAGCTGCAAAACTAGGGCATCCACCTGGACACGAAGCAAGCGACTTCCTTCCAGGAATCACATTCAACTGGTGTCTCTGTGGAGTCAGGGGTAGAAGGAGGATAATTCGGAGCACCTGCAGCACTGCTGTGCTCTGGGGGAACATCTCTCTCCATGACCTGTAGAGACACTCATAAACAAAGCCTTTAAATCAGGAGTCTGAAATCAGACAGCATGAATAGCCACTGGGCTTTTATTTACCATGTCCGTCACTTTGTTATTTGGTAAATAATTTTATTTAGTAGTTCATACTAGAGAAAAAGTTTGATATAAAAATAGAGACAGAACACCACACATCTCAGGCTATGTTGCATGATAAATTTGGCTGGCCAAGCCTTTGCCTCCAGCTACACAGAATCATAGAATGTCCAGAGTTGGAAGGGACCCACAAGGATCATCAAGCCCAACTCCTGTTCCTGAGTAGGTCAATCCCAAAATTCACACCATGTGTCTGAAGGCTGCTGGGCCTCTTGGGGTTTGCCCAGGGGATGTACACCCCTCCTGGGGGTGGCTGCCAGGGTCCTCCCTGCCCGAGGAGACCCCCCTGGAATCACACATGCTGAGGGCTGTACTTGAACATCACAGCTCTCACCAAATCACACTCAATTTCCTCAGCATCTCCAAATCTGTATGGTGTCAAGCAAACTAATTTAAGGTTTTAAGTGTCTGCCAGAAATGGTTTCCTTCTCCCTGCCCTCAGCTTTGCTCCCCATATAAAGGCACAAAATGATATATTTTGAACAAACTGATGCACATCTATAGGTCAACTGTATGTTATCCTATAAACTGGCAGTTACAGATCTCTCACTCTAACCCAATGGCACCAAGAAAACAAATCCACAAAGCAATGCAACCTCTTTTCTGTGTCTCAGTACGTTGTGCTTGCCTAAATCCCTAAAATCCCTGCTAATCACTCCAGCTGTGTTTCCAGTGGTACCAGCATGTACAATGTCATCACACAAACCCACAAAGCTGAGTTCCCCAGAACTCCATACAACTGCAGAAGGACTAACTGACTCCTGTGCAGCTTGGACAAGCAGCAACATGACCCAGTGGACTCTGCCAGGGCCATGGTGCGAAGGAGTAAGCTCCACTACAGAGCTGGAAAGGGCTGAATTGCATCCCAGCCCTTCCAAACCCATCAGGACCTTGAACAAAATCCCTGATCCCCATCAGTGCTGTGAGATACAGTGCAGGCAGCCAAAAGCCATAAGAGCTGTTTCAGCCCCTCCATGCTCATGATGCTCATGATGCTCACCGGGATCCCGGTCAGCACAGGTCAACAGGCTGCCTACATTTCCTAATCCCAAGAGCAAACTTTGCCAGAAATGATTACTAAACCCCAATGAATGTCGTGCTCTGCCAGGGCTCCCCGCTCATTGTACTCAGATGCTGCTCTGATCTTGCCATGCATTTTATTTCTGACAAAGCATTTCTGTTGGTAAATACTCACTGCTTGGTGCTGAGTACAGCTTTCAACCACCCTCCCTGCAGCTGTGGGAGAGGAGAGGAAAGGAGAAGAGGGAGAGGGACAAGGAGAAGGAGGGGGAGGGGGAGAGGGGACCCCCTGGACCTTGGAGGAAAGGATCCATGGGAGACCAGCACATTCTCAGGAGCAGCATCTGCTCAGCAATATAGGAGACTCACACACTTAACTCTGCCACCCCCACTGCTTGCTCTAGCACTGGTAATTCATCAGTGTGTTGAGTGGTTTCAGTTCTGAGCAGGTGAGGATTAATACAATTGTGAGGAGAAACAGTCCTTTAAAATGGAAAGCAAAGATGATGAAATTAGTGGTTTTAGGATGCAGCCTGGAAAAGCCAGATCTGGGGTGTCAGGGCACCCCAGGGACCAGGATGCAGCTCCAGGAGTAAGCAGGGCAGGTCCCACCTTACCTGCCACTAACCTCATGGGCTCTGCACTAATTTTTCCACAAATCTCCATTTCCTCCCTTATTATCTTTCCATCAAGTCTCTTCCCTGTCCTTTGATCCTCTTTTTCCCTCTCCCAGCTGCAGGGTGTGATGCTCTCCCTCTTCTTTGGCACAGGGTCCCTGTTCTCTGGCAGTAGAAGCTGCTTCTGTGGAGTGCTGGTGACATATTGTGGCTAGGCTGGTTAATCACACATATTCCCAAGAGCTATCGAAGCTGGTTGGATGTGACATCTGATCTAACACAAAATACTCATACTGCCCCTGAAAATCTACACAAGGCAGCAGGGGCTGTGGTTATCCATGTGCTAGAGGCTTAGCCTTTCTCTCCAGTATACTTCAAGGGTGAAGTCTGAAGGGTTCTACACTATTGACGTGTAATTATATACGTGCATGGAGTATTATTTAACACACTATCTTGACTTCAAAAATACTCTGATTTAAGCTTGAACCTGATAATATTTACATATAAAATTCTCAATTTACCACTGCTGGCAGTCCCTACAGTTCAGTAACACTCTTAATGAATGCCCCGATGATGAAGGGGCTTGGTGTTTAAGGCTATGCTTAAATTTGTTGACTCAATAAAATTAAATGTGTGTAATTGCTTATGCTGACTAGAGCAGCCACATGTGTGTGACCTACTCCGTTCACAGTCGCCCTGTGCACTTTTGGGGGCAGACCTTGGCTTTGTGTTTAACTTGTGTATCCTCTAACAGAATGGTGAAGCCACGCATTACAAGAAAGATAAGCATTTAATTGACATCATTATACTGATTTAAGGCAAAAGGACTTCTTGCTTGCTAAAGCATGTGTATAAGTTGTTATCAATTTATTTATTAATTGCTATCAATTGTTCGAGGCTGTGTTTATGAACTTTACCAACCCATAGCCTAAATATGAGCAGGTCAAGGGCTGCTACAGCACCTGCAAGTGATTCCAGCAGAACATGCTCAAGCAACAGCATAGCTGCACAGTGGTACTCAGAAAATATTCAAAGTCCTTCCTTGTCCCCTCATGCCAAACTGACATTTCAGAACTGTGATATCAAGTCATTTAAATAATGCCAGTTTATGCAGCATCTCAGTTATCCTTTAACGGTATACTTACTTTTTTTTTTTCTAAGGGAGAGTGGTGTCTAATCATGTCAGGATTTTCTTAAGTAATTCTGCCTCAGGGTAAAGAGTATTTTTTTATACAACAGCAATGGATCTATATGGCTTTAAGAGGCAGATTCTCCTAACACTCAAGGCCTGGCTTAGAGGAGGCTCCTGAACTGATTCTGTCAAAAAGTGTTTGCATTTTCTTCAAGGCAAGTTAGAAAAGGGAAAAAACCTAAATGTGTTTTGACATTTGTATTTCGAGTGTTCTCTGTCAAATTTGCCAGGTCCAGATCACAAATTTCCCAAAGATTGTCGTGGCTATCCAGCCTATCAACAGCAATCTGGAGTTCATATACAATCCAGGCAGAAAGGCATATTGATAGAGTGCAATGACAGATATCGCATTAGGATGGAGGAGGAATGGGGGCAGTTAGCAGCATCTTTAAAATTGCACATGGGTCTTTTTGGTAAGTGAGATCTGACAGGCCAGTTTGCAAAAACCAGAGAGGAAAGAGAAACCAGAAGGTTGCCTGAGGCCATGGCTGTGCTACCTGGAGCTGATCAGTGGCTTCATGACACGAGCCTTTTGTCCCTTACGTTTTCTGCTGCTGTGGGCAAAATTACTCCATAGGGAGCCTTGACCTTTCACTTCCAATTTATATGTTATTTTGGAGAAACAGATCTCTTCCAGTCTGCATTTTCCTGAAACCAGCTGGGGGCAGGGGGACTATGCAGAGAAAGGCAAGCAATGCCACCGAGGGATGCCGAGGAGCAGAGCTGTCCCAGGACAGGCATCCTCACCTCCTGTAGAGCCCCAGCTTGGGACCAGCTGCAGCATCGGCCTGGTTACCTGCTCCAGCAGGACAAACAGCACTTACGGAGGACATCCAAGAGCAGCCTTGCACATGCCTCTTCAAAATCAGTGCCAGCAGAGGACAGAGGCTGCTTGGATCTTACATTGCTTCATCTATTTACTCCTCCAGGTTCGTTATTGATTCCACCTGTGACATTATGCAAAAGCCCCCATCGACTATAGCACCATTTAGGATGATTTCTGATACTTCAGCAGCATCAAATTACATCTGCTTCAAGGTGATCTGTGAGCTCCACCTCCCCATCACACAGAGTGGCTATTGCCACAGCACCCTATCCTAATACTCTGCTTTAATACCACATGGAGAGGAGATCTGCAGGTCCCATTATTATATTAAATTAAACTTCTTTGTATTGGTTACATTCCTAGGTTTAATGTATTGGTACTGCCAGCAAAACAGCGAGAGTCCACCAAATACAAGATGCTGTGTGTTGAGTTAGCTACATTGATTCATAGATGAGAAATGCGCAAGTTGATGGCACACTGTACTCTAACATTACAATGAAAATGCCAATGAAAGGTAATGCTCTGTAGAAAGACATGAGCTATTCACAGGTGTATTAATAGGCTGAACTTGGGGGAAAAGGCGTTGGTGTGTTTGTTGCTGAATGTTCTTGAGATCCCATGTGACAAAACAATGCTGGTCTGTTTGACCACAGGTGACATTATCCTTAACGAGAGTGTGCTTGTCCCAAGGTTTTCCAGGGATCGTCAATACCCTGAGACCTGCTACAGATGCTGTCAACCATTTAATTATGGATGCTTAATCACTGGTGGTGGATTAGTCTCTGGTCTCCAAACACAAGCATGTACGTGCACAAAAACCTGAGTTTCAGAGCAGTGCACTCCCAGGCAACTTCAATTTCCCATAAGGTTGTCCCTGCATGATGAATACCTTTCAGTCACATCCAGGTAGATGGGAATGGGCTTCAGAAGATGTTTGCTTATCACACAGTGAATCCTTCTCCAGAGCCAGGGCAGGGACTGCAGGAGATATTCTGCAGTGGAGTGCATTTTTACAGGGTTTGAGAGTATCTGATGAACAGAAGGAACAGTTCAACATGCGATATTTCAGGAGGCACCAGGATTCCCCTGTGCCATGTGACATTGAGCGTATGTGTCATATGCATCTCACCTCCCCCAAGCTTTCTGTGAAAGATGCTCTGCAAAGCAGAGCACTGAGCACCAGCCCTGCTTTTCCCTGCCAGTTTAATTCCAGCCTGGTCCTGGTAGCTCCTGCCCTTGCAACCTGTAACTTACACCACACACAAACACTAAGCTTTCGTAATCCTTCCTCTCCAGTGGGTCAAGATATTAATCACTGACACCACGAATGGGAATCATTGGCCACCACAAGATTGATGGAGTCCCCAAAGGATAGGTGGGATGGCAAGGTAGTACACCAAATGATTCTTAAAATATAGCTACCATCTATTTCATAGTATTGATAAATTGGGGTATCAGTTGCGTACCTGTTATGAATAGTTTACTAAATTTAAGGGACTTTTAGTACCCATCTTTTATTTGTAATTCCATTTTCCTACCAAAATTAAATGTCCTCTGTGTCATTGCTGACAAAAACAGTTCCTGTTTCGACATTTAAAAGATGCAAAAAAAGCCCATCAATAACAAGGAAATATAAACGGTAGATTCATTTTTTAGCATCAGGATGCTGGAGTCAGGATATAGAAACAGATGCAAGTGCTATGGCACAGCCCCATTGCCTCTGCTCCTGGGAGGCATTGCCACAGAGCAGAATAGGAACATTTTTCTGGTTTTTAATGAGGTTCGTTTGTTTGGTGGGTTTTGTTATTGTTGTGGTTGTTTTGCTTTGTTTGTTGGGGGGGGTTGTTTTGTTTTGTCTGATTGTTTGGGGTTTGTTTTGGTTTGGGGGTTGTTTTGGTTTGAGGTTTTTTTGTTTTGTTTTTGGTTGGTTGGTTGGTTTGTTTTCACTTTGGAATCAGGCATCATAACCACTGGGAATAAACTGTGCAGGGCAGCAAGGGGCAGTCTGGTGGCTCGGCCGGAGCAGCCCCGGAGAGCAGCAGGGATGCTTGCTGGAGAGTAAGCCAGACTGCCCTGGGCTGGGGCAGCCTGAGCACTCAGCCCTGGAACAAAACTCAGCACTCCTGCTCCAAAAAAGCTCCCAACACATCCCAACACATCCTGAAACCTGCACCTCCCAGGGCTGGCCTGACATCAGCCCAGCACCAGCCTCCAGGCTCACCCAAACAGACCTGTAAGATGTGTGCTGACCTCCAGAGAGATGTGTCAGAGATGTGTGCATCCACAGCCTAAAGGGAAAATCAGGGCCAGGGCTGGGCGTTTTGGGACATCTCACTGTCACCAGACACAAATACCATATTCTCCCAGCTGCAGAAATGGCACCTCACCCAAGATCCTGGGGTGCAACCCCTAAGGAGCAGGACTAATCCCAAAACTTCAGGAATTCCCTTCTGTCAGAGCATCAACCAGGCTGAAAACAATGTTGACCACCATCAATGCTCTGGGTGTCCTTCAGTCCAGATGCAAAAACATACAACACGGGTTCCCTCTAGAGATGAAATCACACAAATAAGACTACTCCAAAATCCTCAGCAAGGTCATCCCAGGACATCCCATAACCACCTCTAGTCCCTTGCTAATGGGTTGGATAAATATTTCAATCACATATTAGCTTTCTCACCAGCTGCTTGCAAAGCCCCCAGATCAGCAGGAAACTTGGGCTTTGCAGCCCACCATGGAGATGCCAACCCGCTGGGCAGCACAGAGCTCGTTCCTGATGGTGAAAAGGGGGAACAGGCACCACAGGGGATGAAGGGGTGTCTAGCAGTGTGCCAAGAGCTGGGTGCTCAGCACCCTGTGCTGGTGCAGGACCAGCCTCGTGGGCTGGGACATGGTCCCTGCCTCCTCTGCCAATGCGGGCTGAGCCAGGGACTAGCAGAGGTACTTTAGTATCTGCTTGAAAATACATTAAAGTCTTTCCTCTTGATGGACACATTTGCAGTACAAATAGTTATGTCCTCTTTATTTCACTCTGAGGTTTAATTAATATATAAATCAAACGCTTATAAAACTCACAAATGCTTGGGAAGATGTAAAATTTAATTAGTTTGCCCACACAACTCCATATGTCAACTGTTAGCTCAATTACTCTTTGCCATGAAATACTGACTGCACTTTCCCATATTAGTAATTTCCCTCTATCTCGGAGTCATGGTTAATCAACACCCTGAACTCAACACACACACTTGTGCTAAATTAAATATTGAGCACAAGGGGTGAGAGCCTCCTTAATGAAATCACAGCTGGATTTTGCTCATAAATGAGATCCTCATGCAATAGTGGGGCAGATTATAATCTCTGGGGTGCAGAGCAGGTTATCACCCTGCTCTGGGATGTGCTACCAGACCAGCTCGCAGGAGCTCATGCTCTCGCACGGAGCACTGGAGGAAACACATCCTTGTCCAGGTTTTCTCAGGATGGGAGGTGGGTGGAGCAGATGCCAGTTGGGCAGGGACCAGAGGAGACAAGGGAAGGCCAGGGATGAAGGATGTGGCAGGGATGGGTGAAAAGGGGCAGTGAACAGATGCACTGTGATCAGCTCATGCACGTGCAAAGTGCAGCTGTGCAGCAGTTAAAGAGGGTGACAAGCTCCTAGTATATACATTGAATAAGCATTAAAAGCACGTTTAGGTCAGCCCCCAGTCTGGCAGCGAGAGTCACTACAAATGAGCACTGCCGCTGCCTTTATTCCTATTTCAAAATTTTCAAGTGGCAACAAAATGTCAAAATTATCATCTGGAAAAGGCCCAATAAACTCACCACCCCACACCCCACCAAGGTCCCCCTCCTCCTCACCCCCATCCCTGGCACGAGGGCTCCCAAAGCGTCCTCCCCTCTCGAGTTTTATCCCCGGCCACAGGGTGACGTGGGAGCGACCTTTGCTGGCTCGGCCGCAGCACCCAGCACTTTTGTCTGCTCCCTACACAACAGCCTACTGATGGCACTGCATGGGCTCCTGCCGGGCCTGTCCCACCAAGGCTGGGCCCTGTCTGCCCATGGGAAGTGGGGGGACATGGCCGTGACTGTGGTACCGTGGTCGAAGGGACCGTTCAGTGGGGAGGAGGGTGCAGGTGGCTGGATGTGCTGTAGCACCAGTGGAAATTGAGAAAGCTGGTGGGGGGATGCACTAAACCACTTACCTGCCATCAGGAGAACTTCCTTGGAATAAACATGTCTCTAACTCTAAAAATACTTTAAATTAAGCTCTTATTCTTCCCATTTGTACCACTTGCCTGTATATAATTTTCCCATTTGTGCTGTGAATACAGACTATTCATTTTCCCTGAACTATTTTCTTAGCCATTTTGCTTTCAAACGCTGGTGCAGGAGCCCGGACACAACTGCCATGCATGAGCCCCAGTGCTGCCGGCCCCCGTGGTTTCTGCTCAGAGCCATTTCCACTGGGCTTTTATGGTCCTGGAAACTTTCCCACCCACTTTCTTTCCCAAGTCAAGGGCCTGCTTGTCACTGACCCCCTGGTTTGCCCTCTGCAGTTTGGGCTTTTCTCCCTCCCTGTAAGGCAGGGGCTGCAGACCTTGCTGGGACGATGCTTGGAAGCCATAAGCCTTGGATCAAGCCCGCATAGTTTACCATATGTAGTTAAATCTCCCCTTATCCCATGAGATCAGGTGAGAGTCCTATCTCCCTGTGCGTGGTGACCATCTCCAAAAAAATCATAATTTCAAGTGTAAAACCACTTTGTGGGAGGGTGGTTTTTGGTTTGGTATGGTTTGGTTTTGTCTTTTTAAGCTGTCCTGATATAAACAGAACTGGAACCCAGATGCAGAATAAAATCATTTTCATCCTCTAACTTCTTTCTTCAGGCAACCAGCTTGTTTCTTTAATTCAAATTAGCTCTTCGCACTCAACTCTCATTTTATTTAATCTTCTTTTTCAATTAAATTCAATTGTCTATGATCTTCTTAACTTCCTATGCTTTCCTGCATGCCTAATACAGAAACATTTTGCATTTGTTCCTTTCACTTTCCTTTTTTTTTCAAGCTGGTAACGTTTTGCATAATGAAACCATCTTTCAGCAGAGACAATCGGGTAAGAGCCACAGCTCTGGTCCTGAAGCGCATCTGTGTTGCCCACATGCAAGCAGTGGATGCTACACTGGTGCTGCTGCCAGGGGGAAGGTATTTTCCACTATCAAACTGCCTCTGCTTGATGTCAGGGTATTCATGCTCCCCATGGGGAGGGAAGAGTCCCAGAGCTGTGGAGAGGTGCCACTGGGGCAGGCTTCCCCCCTGCATCAGCCAGAACTGTGTTAGAGGAAATAAAGGACATCCATCCCTCTGCTTTTTGAAGTGTCCCTTCAAAACACAGGCTTTATTTCTTTAGCCTTTCTAGAAAGATAAAAGTATTTCATGCAAAGCATGGTGTTAAACATGGGTTACAAGTACCCAGGGAGTTCAAACCAGGTCAGACTCTTGATTTCAGGTGTCTAATATTCGATACAACACTTGCAATGGAGCCACGGGGTAGCTCCAAGCTACATATAAAATGTTTTTTTCTTAAGAAACCCTTTCACAGAGCCTTCCCTAACACTCCAGACACAGGAACACAGCCCACTGTCCTGCAGTGGGTCCAAACTCTTCCCTCCTGCAAGCCGTGCACCAGCAGTGAAGTCCCACATGGGTCTCTGCAGCCAGATCCCACCCCTGGTCAGGTTGGGGGGATGTGAGGAAAACTGGGGCCATCTGCCAGAGAGGGAAAGTGACTGCCAGCAGGAAGCAGAACTTTTGGGATAGTTTTGTCCAAGGCTGTGAAGCATCCAGGGAGCAGAGTGAGAAGGCGATGCTGGGAGGCACCACCTTTGCAGGTGGTGAAGTTAATACCTATCAAGAAAATGGTTGGCAGCGGCAGACTTTAGACAACACTTAGAAATGGATAAAGTCAATAAACCTGCAGGAAACAAAAGGATAAACCTCAACATATAAGGAGGTGATGTATATTGTCAGCCACATCTTTACTGAGCCACTTCTCCAATGCAAGAGTGTAAAAGGCAGCTGGCAGCTTCCAGCCCTGCCCAGGGGCCACCAGACACTGCATTGGCAGAGAAGATGCTCCTGTGGGATTTGCTTGATTATTGCATTAGGGGTGTTTTGCTGCTTTTAGGCTGTAGCAAAGCCTGGCTGTTTCCCCATCAGTGTCGTCACAATGCTTTCAGCTCTTCTGGAAAGGTTACAGGAACCAGAGGACCAGTGAGCAGGTGAGAAACTCAGTTTCCACCATCTTTTTTAAACACTAATAAATGTTTAGTCTCTCTGGTTGTGATAAAAAGCTAGAAGCAGCCCCCAAGTGTATTTCAAAGATGGAAAGACCAGAAGGCAAAGAAAAAAGGCCCCAAATTTTATTATTTTGTATAATTGGAGAGCAGACGCTGTCTGTAGCACACTGCCACTGGGGACTCTGTATTTCTAATAAGAAATCCATGGGGGAATTAGATGCTGTTTCAGTGGTGTTGTGGCTGATTTACAAGGATGTACCTGGAGCCAGAATCCATGTCCCAAGCTGCTGCACTTCTCTGAAAGCAAAAAATTTAAGTGCCATTGGTAAATCCCTGCAAAAACTGGGTCTGCAGTAGAAACAGCAATAGTCTCAATTATAGCAGTGCTTGCAGGCACTGTGATAATTAGGAGTTTCTGGTGTTCTGGAAATCAAAGTGGTTTCTATTCTCTTCTTTAATTAATTCAGGGCTTTTATCTATGAAAGTTAAGATGAATTAAGGTTCTACTCTGGGCAAAGTGCAAAGATTCTCGTGCAGTCCCTGGCAGGGTGAAGTCACCGGACCCCAGGGCTTGGGCAATATCCCTTGTGCTACAGCATCCCCAGCCTTCGGTTCTCAGTATTTCAGGAAAATTAAGAAGAAAAGCCATAGGGAGACGTGCCCCAAGCACGACTTGCCACATCACGCACATATCACAAGGACCTGCTGCATGGGGACGTGTGTCCATGTATCCACAGCAGAGGACAGACTGCCTGCCAGCAGGAATTCATGCACAGCAGATAAGAGACACCCTGCGTTATCACCTCCCCACACTGGAAAGGGTGAGTCAAGCTGGGTAAAAATCATAGGATTGGTATGAAATCATGTCTTTTTTTTTTGTTTGAAGCAAAATAACATCATGGGCCCCTTTAATTTCACCCTGGGAAGGGCTGATTGTGGGACCAAGGGCTGGGAAATCACACTGAAAATCCATGTTAGATGAAAATCACTGTTAGATGATGACAGCAGTGCAGGATTTGTGGTAAAACCATGACATATGACCAAAGCATATGCCTTCATGACTTAAAATCACACCTGCATGGATGACAGAGAGAGATCTTCAGCTGTAAGTAAAGCCTCCAGCCGATGGGATGACTTTGGTGCTGGAAACAGGAGCCCATGCCATTCACTGGAGCTGAAGGCGGCAGCCCAAGACAGTGTATTGCAATTAACACACACAGCTAATTAACCGAATCCAACCCTGACAATGTTACCAAGCAGCTGCCTGGAAATTATCCTTTTTGTGAAAGTCTGGTTTTAGATCCAATAAATCAGGATACATCCAGTGCAAGCCGTGCTCCAGTTCAGGATATCTCCAGACCTCATCATTTCCTATACAGTGAATTCTGCTGCAGGTTCCCAAACCACAGGGTCAGCACCAGAGCCGTGCCCCAGAGCAGCTTTGTGTTGGATTAAACTGTTTCAATACCCACTCTCCTTCTCATTTTTGGTCTTTTTCTCCTTTTCCTACTAGATGGCGCTTGCATGACAGGCAGGGATGCGTCCGGCAGCGCCAGCGCGAAGCATCTCTACCAGGTGTCCTCCATGAAGTGCTGATAAATGACATTTTTCTCTGAAAAACCAGGCAGTTGCGAAAGTGATAACCTGCCAGGAGCTGATTAGAAGCAGGAAGCTGTTTTCTGGCAGTGCTGCATTAACTGTTCTTTCTGACTGACTTCACCAGGGGATGCTGCCAGACCCCCGGGGTGGGGGGGGGGCACGGGGCACAGCCAGAAGCTGGATCTCTGATACTCTGGGTGTACATAAGCCCTGTACAGACACTTCCAGCCTGAGCATCCTCCTGAGCACCCTGGCAGTACAACTGAGCACAGGCTGCTCAGGAGAGTGCTCAGGAGGATGCTCAGGATGAAGTGTCCAGCATGGCTGTGCAGCCACCCAGACTTGACCACATCTCACCTCAATATCCTGGTCCAAAACCCAGGGATTTCACTGGCATTTCTGGATCATCAGCATCAACTCCAGTACTTCCAGATAACCCCAGCAGAATCAAGGGACAACACAAGCTACTACTTCTTCACCCAACCCAATTGCAGCTCCCCCCATGCCTGTTTTTGCAGCCCCCAGCTCATTCCTTCTGCACGTGCTTTCTGTTTCACAGCTGGGATGAATTGATTTCTGCCCTTCACTCACTGGCAATAATTAACCACATGCTATCAGTTCCACCTCACCTGCATCATACACTCACCTTTCCAGCCTCTCAGTTTTGGCACCACTGGGCCACGTGCCAGTCCACAGTGCCATGCTGGCAAACCCACCTGATGCTCCTGTTGTGCTTATAACCAAACTTCCTAACCCAAACAGAATCACTGGGCCCCAAGAAAGCAGTTTCTAGCCTAAAACACAGCTCTGGAAAGACCAGAAGAGGAGCTATGTTTACTGAGAGCCCTGCCAGATAAGTTTGGTTTGCAAACAGTAAGTTTGCCGCTTACTACCCCTGGATTTCAGGGGAAAGCAGAGTCATTCTCTTGCTGTGACATTGTGGGTGACAGGGTAAGATGGAGCCCCGAGACACGGTATAGGGGTGGGGGCTCCCCACAGCTCCCTGGCCCACCAGCCAGGAGCTGCTGAGGTTCATCTGCTTGTCCATGCCATGCTGTGCCAGCACATGAGCACCAGCAGAGCCTGCCAGCCATGTCCATGAGCAGATCCAGAGCACTGCCTGGCCCCACAGCGGGAGAAGGATGGGGAGGAGGTGGCACAGGTGGCACCACAGCCAAGAGGATGGCAGGGGCATGGCCAGCTGGGCACAGGGACACAGATGGTGCTACCAGAGAGCCGTGGCTCTGGCCACCAAATGGTGAGCAGGAAAAACAAGTACTGGGAGAAGAAGGGTCCAGCTGACACAGGGAAAACCCTTGCTCAGGACCAGCAAGGAGAAAGGTTAAAAAAAAATCAGATAAATACACAGAAACACTGGCCAAGTCCAGCACGAGCCTGGCACATTGGGTATCTCTGGGTAAAAATGAAATGAAGCCACCTCACAAGCCCACATCAGGTCACCTCAGCAGGCAGTTCCAAAGGGTGATTCTTGAGCAACAAATAAAGCCAGGAGCCGGGGAGGTTTTAGCTCCCCATTGAGACACCTGCAGGATTCAAACCATCCAGGAAACTCGTGGTCTGGACAGGACTGGCCATGTGTTTGAGAAGAGTGAGACAGGTATAAAATGGATGTTCATTTTGAGGTGCTTCTTTGTGACAGAAAGGTGAAAAAGTAGAGGATATTTTGGTGAAAATTATGGGGAAAAACTCCAAAGTTTGTTATTCTATGAAAAGGAAGTGAAAACTTTCTCTCTCAAAAACAAAACAAAACCACAAAAACAATAAAGTATATTTCAGTGCTTCAGGATAAAGGAACTCCAGAGGGCTGCTCATTACCCAAGGAAATGATCACAAACCCATAACAGTAGCCTTGCCCCATGCAAGGGAAAGGTACAGAGGGAGACACACACTGTATAACCGCAGTTTTATAGAGACCTGAAAGATCAAAGAGGAGTCACGTCAAATTAATCACAATGACCAAGGCAAAACAGGCAATCACTATGGGTTCTATAAATAAATTAAAAGGCAAAATTTTTCCTTTTACATAATGCAGGAGTGCAGGTAACAAGATACAGAAACCACAGGAGAGTCCAACAATTTATTTCCTTCTGACTCCACAGAGGGCTGATCGTGGTATGTAAATTAAGTATGATTAAAATATGCATAAGGAGGCAGGGGTCACAACAATGAAGAAGGGGGTAAGCAATAATCTGGGTCTCTCCTGGGTTTCTCGGCTGCATTCAGTCACAGATGGACTTCATGGAGGCATGATGAAATATCCCAATGATCCGCCTTCTCCTAACCATGCCAATACATTTTCTCACCTCTCTAGTATTCCCCAATACACAGGGAACTCACGGCATCTCGAAGTTTGCAGTTTGAACCTCTGTAGCTTCTGAAGCTTTCAATTATCCAAGTTCCAGCCACTAGAAGCCACCAACACAAGCTTTCCCCGGCAATCCCACACCTTTGCTGCAGCCTCCCGATGTAAGCAGGTTTCTGTATCTCTCACCCATGGATGTAATAGTGGATGTGAGAAGCGGTAGGTACCCTCCCCTGAGCCAGGACAGCCCCAGCTGGCAGCTGTGCCCATTTGCAGGCAGCACAGAGGCAGCAGAGGGGGAACATCGCTGGAGGACAGCAGTGAGAATGGGCAGGGATGGTTAAAATCACGGTCAGCCCAGGAGAAGGTCAAGAAGTGGGGCTGGTTTCATCCTAAGAACACACATCCCATGTACAACGGGAGCACAGAGGGGATGGCAGTCAGCAAAGATTAGATCAGGAAAACCCTCCTAACTGCAGAGGCGGTGAAGCATATAAGGCTCGTTCAGAGGGGCTCCACATCCCTCTGTGCTGGCTTCAAAAAGGTTGCACCAGCATCTCCCCAGCTATGCCTTGGTTCGGGGATGGATGAAACAATCCCTTCAGGTCCCTCCCCTCCGTGCTCCTCTCCTCTACTGAGTGAGCGAATCAAAGCTCCAGAGGGAGTTGGTTTTTTGGTTGTTTTTTTTTTTTTTTTCTCAGTCCTTGTGGGTTTGACCCAGTGTTTCTGTCTAAAGACACCAGTTTTATTGCCAGGTCTCAGCAGCCTGAGAGCAAACTACTGCTGGTCTATTGGAGCGGGGCCGCGCGGCTGTGTTAGAGCTGGCTGCAACACAACTCTTTCCCAGTCTGGGAGTAAGAAGCATTATCTGCTCCATGCCCCATGGCACAGCTTTTAAGAGCAGGTGCGCAGCCCCTGATAGCACAGGGAGAGGAACACCAAGCCACACCCTCCTATTAAAATGAAACACTGTCTGGCTCTGAAATACACTTATAAATAGAAAATTAAGATCAGCCTTTGCCTCCTGCCTGCAACGGATACCGTGTCTGCTGCAGCCCCAGCAGCGATGCGCTCCTGCCCGTGTGTGTTTAACCTCGGCATGTCAGTGACACCCGGGCGGGAGCAGCGGGGAACGGGGCTGGT
The DNA here is from genome assembly GCF_036013475.1 of Columba livia. Taxonomy (NCBI): domain Eukaryota; kingdom Metazoa; phylum Chordata; class Aves; order Columbiformes; family Columbidae; genus Columba; species Columba livia. The sequence goes on from NC_088608.1 coordinate 9,907,449, forward strand.
GGTGGGGCCAGGGCTGGAGGGCTCCCCGTGGTCACATTTTCACACCCATGCCCACATCTTCACCCCCGGGCAGGGGTGTGCCGGGCCATGAAGAGCCATGCTGGGCCAGGCAGTACTGAGCCGGGCAAGGTTGTGCCAAGCCGTGCTGTGCCATGAGGTGAGCCTGGCTGTGCAGAGCCGTGCTGCGCCAGGCCTGGACATGCCGTGCCGGGCTTTGCTGTGCCACGCCGTGCTGTGCCACGCCGTGCTGTGCCGTTCCGCCCCGTGCCGAGCGGCGCGGATGTCTGGCGGCCGCCGGCGGGCACATGGGCAGGAGGGCGGAGTCCGCGGCCTGACATCACTGCACCGCCTCACCGCTACCGGACGGCTCCGCTTGCCCTCCCGCCGCCCGCCGCCGCCGCGCAGAGGTGAGCACCGCGGGGGGACGGGCGCAGCGGGATTAGCCTTGCCCGGGAAGGCGCAGCGGTGCCCGGCGCCGGCGCTCGAACCGGCAGCCGCGGGGCCGCGCTGGGCACGCAGTGCAAAGCGGGGGCGGCTCGGCTTGGCACGCCGCGGTTACCCCTGCCTGGGGTGACTGCTCGAGGTCTACCGGGGCTCCCTCGCTGCGGAGCGCTCGGCCCCGGGGCCCTATCCCGCTGGCACCGCCGGGACCGGGGGCCGGTTCCACCCCACGGGCCGCTCGGCCCCTGGGCTCGGGCAGGGGGGTCCGGGCCGGCAACGGGAGCGGCTCCCGCGGCGGTCTCGGCCGTGGCCGCCTCGGTGCCAGTCTTGGGTTTGAGGCTGGGGCCGGGTCCCGGTCAGAAATTTCCGAGGGGCCGGTGTGTCCCAAATCCAGGCGGGCAGCAGGAAGAGGCCGGTGGGACGCTCGCCCCCAGCAGGTCCGCGGGGCTGCGGTGACGGGTGGCGCTGGAAGCGCTTGCCCGTGGCTGGCGGCCACTGCCGTGCAGGTACTATACATTTCCTGATACCGGGCACAAACCCTCCCGAAGCGGGGCGGTTTTTGCTGTTCAAAGTAGGTTCGTGATGGGGTGGTGAGGTACAAACCAGGGCACAAGTCAGGTTGTGTCCCTAAGAGAGCAGTTTGCGCTTAGGTTTCACTTTTTCATTCTCAGCTCTCCAAATGCTTTGGGAAGATGAGTGGCTTCTTCCAGCGGAAGAGAAATCAGGACTGAGATATAAGAAATCTTGGGGAAAATCTTGGCCAGGGCCCACAGTCTTGCAGAGGCGAGTGGGGAGCAGCCGTGTGGTTCCTGTACCAATGCAGGGGCTTGTAAAAGGCACAAGGGTAGGATGTTCTATGGGGGGACTTGAGCGGTTAATTTCATGTCGGAGTAATTAAGGGTGAAAGCTGTGAAGGAATTGGGAGAGGTGAGTTTGTGGTACGACCATCCCACAGGTGATATGACCTGGGGTGGGACTGTCCTTGTCTTGTGACCCTGCCCAGGGTGTAACCTCTGCTCGAGGGTTTGTGGGGCCTGCACCCTACTCAGCCGAGCAGAGGATGGACGGGTACCGAGGACCCCAGATAATTTCCCTCAGTATATTCTAAATGAAACCAACACACAGAAAAATGCCTCCCATGGCAAGAAACCAAAATTGAGAGAGAGACAGAGAGGAAGGCCATTGCCTACAGCATCAATACTCCTGTGGGCTGAGGAGATAGAGGGCTAACAAGATTTAAATACTACATCAAGCTTAAGTTTTCCCCTTTTCTAAAATCACATTTGCTATGAAACAAATGCACAGTAATACGAGATCCCATAGTCACTGCACATATTTGATTTCCTCCATAACTGTAAAGAACTAAATGTTGATGACTCAACAAGTCTTTGTTTAAAAGAAATACACCGAGCCTCAGGAAAACATGCTTTTTGAAAGCATTTTTGTTTGTTTGCTTTGCTTTTCATTTTTGGTTTTGGTTTGGTTTACTTTTTATTGTGAGGAAGTATGCTTTGGCTGTGACCTTGTAACATCACACCCATAAATAGAAGTCGGTTTAGATTCAGGGGAAACACATTTTTTCCGATGGTGGAAGAAGCAGGCCGGCGCTCTCAAGAGGTGGGAAAGGCGCTGGCAGCTGTGCTAAGAGATGTCACATACCAAGAATTAATACTCACTAATTTGTTGTCTCAAAGTTTACCATCACTGATTAGAATTAGCTTTTTGTCAAACCCGTGATGGAAGCAAATGCTAATTATTTCCAAATTTTAAGTTACTGCTTCTTTGGAGAGTAGTTTTCCCCAAAGCTTTAGAGTGGATTAAGTAGCTTCCCATCTTCATCTAAGTGTAAGTGAAATGTAGCTTAACTGAAAGAATAAAACATTTTGAAAGCATGTTGGTGATGTGGGAGCTTATGTCCCATTTCCAAAAGCCCTTAGGTACTTTGGGGCCTAAATCACTTGAACATTTTTAAAATTTCTCCCAGGGTCTAAGGAACTGAGACAGAAATTCCTCCCATGCTTTTTTCAGGTTCTCGGATTTTCTGTAACTCTCTCTAAGGCCTTGATTGTGGTAATTCTTGAGTATGTATTTCCATTTAGTCTGTATGAATACACCACTGTAGTCTCCGGGAAAAATAATCCTAAGAGCTCTCCATGGGCTGTAGGCTTCTAGAATCAGGGTCTGTCGATAGCATGTCCCCCACAAAAGTATGCTGATACCAACTACTGATCATGTGTAAGCACTAATAGATACCAATGTGCATCACTTCAGGTGCTTAGAATAAATTAACTTCTCACCGTGAGGGCGTGCTTGCCACAGGTGTGTATGGGAGGCAGCGCTCCAGCAGAGCTGGCTTTAAAAAACACATTAAAGGCCATCAAAGGAGGATCCCAGATGGACAGAACTGACCAGGCAGGCAGCATCAGCTCCCTCTGCAGCAGCCAGCATAGCTTGGCACAGGATGGCTCTCCTGAGCGGTGGTGAAATACGTGGTATTTGTACTCGTCCAGGACACATGGGTCTCGCTAAGTCGCTGGTGACCTTGGGGGCAGGCGTGCCGTGCACACACAGGCACCAGACTTCCCTCATCCTGGAGAACGTGCCGCCGAGTTGGTACCTTCTGCTGCTGCTTTATATCAAAGTGTTCTCCTTCCCAGACTCACCTCCTGCCCACAACAGCTGCGCAGCAGAGCAGGAACATGCCCCCAGGAATATAGTGTGCTCAGGCAAAGCAAGTGCTATATTCACAAGGAAAAATTATCATCGTAGTCATTGTCCTTCCGTGTTCCTTTCCTCCTGAATCCACCTGCTGCCTTCTCTTGCTTTTATTCCAGTACTTCCCGGGTCAGTAATACTCCCTCTGCTTCCTCTCCTGTTGGCCTCATCACCTGCTTGAAGCAGTGCAGCAAAATAGAAATGTAAAACAGATGGCCAGAAAGGCACACACACAGCAAGGGGTTAGCAGCTCGGTGTCCTTCAGCAGAAGGAACTGGGTGAATTCTCCTCCCTGGGCTGACCAGCGAGAGCCCTAAGCTCTGGGGACAGGCAGGGTAAGGCAGAATGCTGTGGGGTCCCAACATCTCAGGGCAGCAAGTGGCCTTTCGGTGGAGAGCATCTCTCCCACCCATCTGGATCCCTGAACAGGGGCACCTCTTCAGCCAGTCACATTTGCCCATCTCTCTGGGTAGCTTCCCAGGAGCTGCTGGGAAAGGCACACGAGGCAGAGTGTGGCCCTACACTGGCTCTCTTGCCTTTTCTGGACAGAACGCCCTGTTTTTATGGCTGTGTGTATTCAGGGCTGGCTCAGAGCTTCCTCCAGGCACTGTGTGCTATGCCTGGGCTCACAGGGAGGAAAGCAAGAGATCAGCAGGAGCCAGGCTGACCCCATGCCATCAGTTGTGTCTTGTACCCCCGCTGTGGTCCTGCGCATCCTCTGAGTCACTGGGAGCGGCAAAGTCAGAAAAGCAATAGAGTGCTGATCTTGGAGACCCTTCTAACAGGCACCGCGTAGCGGGAATAGCCAAAGCAAATATTTTCGTGCACACACAGCACAATTCCTCTGTGTCTTTCCTGGAAAGAAATAAAGAAGTTTTAAACAGAGGAAGCCTGCCAGCTCCCTGCGGTGACTGCTGAAGTCAGGTCTCACCGTCTCTGAAGTGCTCAAGCTCCCAGCAGAATAGCACATGCTGCCTGGAGAAGAGGGGAAGAGAGTTTCGCCAGCTCATTTCAGGCAGGAGAACCTCCCATCATGTCTGGCCAGAGGGCATTATTAGATCTACCTGAGAAGCTTCCACCACCCGGGGTTTTGGCTGCTTCCTGCATTTCCAGGAGGGGAAGGCTCAGACATGGATGAGTCATTGTGAGACAGTCGTTAACTTGGTAAGAGCAGCAAGTGAATTAAGACCCCCCGAAGAAGCCAGATAAACCACATAAGAATTAAGTACAGCAGCTAAAGTTGTTGTAAACCACCTCTTTATGTTACTTAAGAACTGTGAGATGATAAACAGCAAAAATAACCTTCTTATTCAGGGTCACATCATGTCAGCATCAGCACTGCTCTGATCAGCATCTGCACCCCATCTTGCTTCAGGTCTGCGTTCTCTTCAGTCTTACCATAAAATCCCTCTGGGCTTCCCACACTTTCAGATTCCCATTTTATGAAGTTTTACTACCGGGCAGGTCCTTCTCAGGCCTCTGATTATCGACACAGCAGGCACAAGAAGCAAGATCTTTTTGCAAAAGAGCACAGGAAGCTCTTCAGACAAAGACTATGCTGCAGAGAAGGGGTAGCTGCAAAGCCGCTTGCCATCAGAGACGAATTTGGGAGAGTTTGGGGTTATCTATGGCAGAACCTGTTAGTAACTGTGCTTAGAAGTACATAGTTTTGATGAAGAAAGGAGGCAAAGAGTTTTGTTTTCCAGTTCTATATCGCAGGCGGGTGATTTTTCTGCTCGGCGTTAATGTTGCCTGCTTAACCTTGGGAAGGGAAATTGTCCCTGTAAAGTGACCACAGGCTGATGTATTTCTATAGGAAAGCTGTAGCCAGAATGTCTGAGTTTGCCTGGGAAAAAGAGACTGTTTTGCCCTGGTGGGAAACTCTGGTAACCCCTTCTCCTCCACTTTCCCCTGTTTTGAAAGATGTTTTTGAATTTTGGTCACGGTGAAGAACATCCCATGGTCAGGGACATGCCTTTGGCTTCACCGCTGGCTTCCGAAAAAACATCCTCAGTATTTGTTAATGTTTAAACCACAGTGTGTAGAGAGTGAGGAGGGTCAGTGCCTGTCAGCCCGTGTTTTCATTAGTGGGTGGTGGAGTCGGGAAGCACGTACTGAATTTGTAGGGGACACCAAAGTGGGAGGAACTGGAAATGTTTTAGAGGAGAGACTAAGAATTAAAGATTGTGACAAACTGGAGAGACGGTCTAAAAAAACAGAGCATGTGTTGTGTCCTGTGTGGTAGGACTAACTGACCATGTGGACACCGGGTGAGTGACCAGCCAGGCAGAGGCCGTGTGGAGCCAGAGAACAGGGTGATGGGCACTGTGGCCCATGAGTCAACCATATCACACAGTTGTGCAAAAGCAAACAGCGTGCTGGAATGAAGAAAGAGAAGTGGCATATTGGGGAAGTGGCGTCTCTGATCTGGGTAGTGCATTGGAAAATGCAGTTCTGAGCATCCTCCAAAAATTAGAGCAAGGAAGAGAGGCTGAGTTGTTGGACACTCAGTAAATGGCAGCTCTGAGGAAAGAGTTGTGTTTCACTCATGCAGGAAAAACTCAAGGAAGATGTGAAACTTGTTCTCAAAATGCAGAATGTATCTGCAAAAAAAAGAGGGGGCAAATTGTTTTCCATGACCTTTGAGGGTAAGAGAGGAAAGTGGTGAGGTTAATTGGATTGAGAGATACGAGAAAGGTGGGCTTTGCAGGGGGTTGTGGAAGTGGTTTTCACAGATAAACACCTGATAAATGGGATAGTCAGATAAACACCTGCCCTGGGGCAGGGAAGAGGACCTCCGAATGCAAAGTGCAGTGGGGTGGACAGGTGGCAGGGGGACATGCAGCAGCTCCACGGGTCCCACAGTAGGTCTGGGGTCACAGCAACCGCCGGTGCCCACAGCAGGTCTGTCCCCACCATGTCTCAGGGGACAGCCCCAGCACCCAATGATGCCTGCTCGGGGCAGGACCATCTCCCCTGGGGCAGGTCCCTGTCCCACCTCCCTACCCCGGCAGTATGGGCACAGGGCAAACAGCCCCCATTCCCCACCAGTGCTCCTTGCCCCATGTGCCACATGGGCAAAGGGGCTGAAGAGCGGGGAGACAGGTTCCCCACATTTCCTCATTCTCACGGGTTGGCTGGCCTCCCGGGTAGGTTTGCAGCATGGCTTTTCTGGCTGAAGTAATACAGATGATTGATTTATTCCCCTTGCCAGTTCCTGGTTTGCACCAAGGAGAGTTAACTCTGCTTTGGAAGGAGAAAGAAGGGAAAAAGGCAGCAAACCTGGTTCTTCCCCTGCTCCTTCCCTTGCCTGCAGAGCAGAGGGGTTATTTCCAGTCAGCCTGGGAAGGACTGAAAGGTCTGCTGGGGTTAAAGCAGCTTTGGATAAGCCCTTTTCTTAAATCTGTTCCAGTCCCAGCAGGTACATGGTGCTTGCTGTACTCCTCTGTGGGACACTCTGGGTGTGGGAAAGAGACTTTAATGTTTTATTTTCCCTGGAAGCAAAATGTCTGTAGCCAAAAAGTGAGTATTTCTGCTCACAGCAAGTGCTGAATGGAGACTTCATGCACTGAATGCTCCTCTCCAGCTGGGGCTTCTCGATGGTTAACGCAGCAGGAGGTGCCGGCAGGCACAGTGCTGAGCAGAGAGCTCTGCAAACAGAAGCTGGAGGGCTTCAACTTCATGGTTCAAAGTTCTCTCCGTGCAGATGGAAAGTCCCCTGGGGGCAGAGATCACCCCGTCCCTCCAGTATGTGTGTTTGTGGGACCATGCTCCACAGGCAGCAGAGCCCAAAGGGACCATCCTGGTACAGAAAACAGGATGTTCCTCTGCAATGACTTGACCAAGGGCTCTGCTATATCATTTGATTCCTCATGTGGCTCACTGGTCTTTCAACCCATGTGCTCATTAGGAGATGTAGATAATATCATGTGCTTTATCTCAAATAACTCTCAACGCAGAAGCTGAAGCACAGAGGAGGCTCTGTGATGACCTGCACCAGCTTGAATCCACAGTTGCTGGAGACTTAGTTGTGGTTGGTCTGAACAAAGCCTGACCTTGGGGGAAGACACAAAAGCAGTTGGCTTAGCCAGGGTGCTGCTGGCTCAGGCTCTGTATGTGGGGCTGAGCTCAGAGATGAGCTTTTGTGCCAACAGGAACCAGTGCAATTACACTGGACAGGACCATTACTTGGAGCTCCTTATGAGATTGCTGCCGTGTTCTTCGGCACAGTTTGCCTCAGAAATGTTTTTATTAGAGGGGTTTTTATTAGAGTTATTGTAAAACTAAGTTATATTTTATCTGATATATCTGAATACCAAGGTAGTGAAACAAGTCATGATTTTTTTGGCCAGAACTGAAGCCCATGCCTTCCCACCCCAGTTCCATCCTCCTTCAGGGTTTGCAACTCAAACACAGCCAGACTGCGAGTCACAGGAACCAGCCAGTCTGTACTGTACCCGAGGAAGTGAAAGGGGCCCCAAAAGATGGTCTCATTGTTAAAGAGTCAGCCAAGGATATCTGGGCCTTCCCAGGCAAACTTGCTGGGGTCTTGTTATCGCTGATATCTGGGTTCCCCATGTCTGTGGAAAGAGGATAACAACGGAGCCGGGTCCCCGTTAGCGGTGGGGGATGATCTGCTGAGCAGATTGGCTCTGCTGTGAGCCCAGAGACACCTGAGCGGGCTCCTGTACCCCAGCTCCATCCAGCACGGCTGTTGAGCTGCCAAACCTGAGCAAGGCTGCTCATCGTGGGCAGAGAGGCAGAAAAACCTTGTTTGTCTGGCGCTGAGCCTAAGCTAACAGGCTCTGCCAAGCCTCAGGTGCAAAATATGTTGAATTATCCATGTTTTTCTTCTGTGAGAGACCCTCCCACCCCTCTGCCTGGGCAACAGAAATTTGACTGCCTTGTTTCACCCAGCTTTTGTCTGTCTGATCCCATTCTTTGGGGCCTTCTGGCCAGTTTTGGTAGGGGGCCTGGCAGAGGTGAGCTCCCCGTCTTGCTCATTGCCCAGCACTGCTGTTGTCCTCCAAATAATAGCAGTAATTGCAATGCAGTCAGTGAACTGCACAAAGGAATGAGCATGCTAGAACTGGACATAGCATCCCCATGCAGTGATATGAAGGTGCCATTAATAGACTAGCTGAAGGGCAGCTTTACATTGTGTTAGATATTTTAATTACGGAACTGCTTCCCAGCCAGGATTGAAGCTAGTCTTCTTTCATTGGACTGTGCTTTAAATCATCTCGTAGCTTCCTTGATAAGAAACCGATTTCCTTGAATTGCACATGCCATAACTCATCGGGAGTGCAGTCTCCTTAATAGGAAAGATCAATAAGTGAGGTTTATCTGAGGCTACAGCACACTAAAGATGTGTCCGAGCACCGTGTTATTCGCTCTTGGCCTCCTCTGTCTCCAGGTGACTCCATGGCATCCTGGCCACAGCACTTTGCACTGATGGTTTGACCTTGCAGTGAAGAATTAGCTTTCGGGGGGAGAGTTTTAAGCAGGTAGCACATTGTCCATAGGTGCAGAAAAAGCAGAGTGGACATGGAAAGTCAGGGGTGCCGGCAGGAGCTGTGGGAGGGTTTGTGTGCTCGGCAGAGATACTGGAGTGAAAAAACCTGTTGCCTAATCAGGCGCTCCATTTCCAGGCATCTGTTAGGCAGACACCACAGCGTTTGTCTCGGTGAATTGCATTTACAGTGGCAGTGGGATTTTTCTCCTCGTTCCTTGGGAGGATTTCAGTGTGTGGCAGTGACAGCAACATGACAGGGACCAAGCTGCCATCCCACAGAGGGCTGTGCAGCAGGTTGGGTCCTGCTCCAAAGCCCCACCAGTGAGAACACGACTGAAATAATCACACCAAAATCCACAGAAAACATTTTGAGGCTTCTTACTTTTCAACTATCCTGCTGACTTCAAAGGCCATTTAATTCTGTCATCCTTTTAATCAAAATAACTGGAGACAGCAAAGCTGTTTATCTGCAAACATTGCCAACATCTCTCTACATGTTCAGTGGCAGTTACAGGGCAGAGAAAACACACTACAAGAAAATCTGCTTGCAGCAAAATTCATATCCCAGTAGGAGCACGGAGAGAGCTTTTGAGGTGCTTTAGATCGATTATGAAATGAATCTGCAGGTAACAACCACTTTGTCACACTGAATGTTGATTTCTCTCTCCTTGGCTGAGAGCCAGAGATGCGTCTCTATTTTGGGAGAACATTTTCTGTGTGCAGGTGGTGGAAAAGGTGCAGGGGGGGTGTAGGAAAGAAAGCTCATTAGGCTGAACAATAGCATTGGTCCTAGAACAAATAGTTCTGGCCATGAATAAATTTAGGTGGAGCAAGAAGGTTTCTGAAGAGTAAAGCAGTGAGCTTTCGATAAAGTGTCTGATAAGGAGGAGCTATGAAAAAGAAATCTTTTCAGATAAAGCTGCTTTACTTTACACTAGGGGTTTGGCAGCATGACTGGTTGTGGGAGAAGAGGATGGTCTGTCCGTATTGCTCTCCAGCATTCCCTGAGCTCCACTTGTGAGGTTGCTCTTACCCCAGGTGGTCTCTTCTCCCTCCTCACCGATGTGTTTCTTTTCCAAGCTGACAGCCCCTGTCATCTCTCTCTCTATGACCCTCTTCTAGGTTTATTCCCTTTTTTTTTTTTTGCAGTGAATTAAGCAGAACTGCATCATACTGTTTACTATATGGATTTATACCATGGTCTAGTAGTGTTTTCTGTGTTGTTTTGTGCCTTTATCACCAATTCCTGGATGAAGCGCCTCAGTGACTGTGATATACATGGAATATACCTAGCTGACACAGCCAGCATTACCACATCAGCCTTGCGGCACAGATCTGGAACAGAAGCAGGAAATTTCAGAGTTAAATATGAGCAATTCTGAGTTTAACAGGAATCTCTTGCTCATCTAGAGCGTGAAAGAAACTCTATTTGCTATTTGGGGAGTACAAGAAAGGTGTTATTAAAGGGGAGCAGGCAGCTTGCCTGCTTTTGGCACTTGTTTTCTCCTGAGAAAGCTTCATCCATGAACACACATCTTTGGTCTCTGGGACAAGGGGCTGCTTGGTGAGAGGCAAGGAAATCAGACAGACCTCCACCACAGAAACAGTATTGTCACTGAAGACGTGATTTTCTTGTATCCAGGACAGTGAATTACAGTTTTGAGGTCCGTCTGCTGAAGATGTTGTCTTCTTTCCATGCGGAGCAGGAGTGAGAGATGGTGGTTGCTGTGTGAGAGATCTCCCCCAGCAACTCAGGCTCTGTTTGATGTGTCTGCCAGGGAGCAACAAGCTGATATTTTCAGAAAAATGGGATCCCCAGATCTTTTTTTATGAGTGGTTTTAACAAATTTACAGCTCATTGAAGTATATGTATAGTTAGGGGAGATTATAGCCATAGGTAGCACTTGGCATGTGTCAGTAGTGAATTTTGGTGCTCAGGCACTGTGAACGAGGAGACCCTTCTGCAGATTCTTCTCAATAAAGATTGACTGTCCTAAACAACCATCACCCACAAGCTCCTTCTTCTCAGTGTTCACTCCCTTTCCCAGATTACTTACAAGCATGTTGAACGATGCAGATCGTCAGGGAAATCCCTTGGTAACCTATTCCCGTTATGAAGATTATTTATTCCTTCTTAGTGTTTGCTTCCCATTGGCAACTATTGATGCAGAAGTGCCCTTCCCTTTGCACCACTACTGTTCCAATCCCAGAAAAGGCTTGGGTGAAGGACATTTCCAAAAGCCTGCAGAAAACACAGCCTGCACCAAGGACCAGGTCACCCCATCAGAGTGGTCACCTTCACTTTGAAACACCTTGACTAGCTATAAGGCGAACTGTATTCTGCTGAAAACAAGTTGTTTTCATTGCCAATATATCACGAGTCTGCTAATTTATGGTGTTTACTACAGTTTCTACCAGTCTACCCAATAGAGAAGCCTGATGTCCTGGTATGTACGTCCTGAGCCCTTAAAAAATTCACCCTTAAGAAATTTGCCATTCCTTAGGAGCAAATTTGCCTGAGCTGCCGGTGGCACAGCCCATGAGCAGCCTGGCAGTTCCCTGCATGAGTTTCTTCTGACCTCTGGGGCCGGCTGGCATGCTGCCCCTGCATTTATCAATCTGCTCAAAACCTCTCCACGGCCTCAATATCCAGTCTGGTACAGAGAGCAGAGTGTTACAGGGCAAAATTCATTAACGTTTGTAAAGCTCATCAAGATCTTTCATGAGCAAATCCCATCATGTTTAAATATATATTTTTTAAATGTCACAAGTAAGTTCTCATTACTTGTTGAAGAGCTGAAGCAAACAGTACTTGCCAGACCCAAATATTGGAACAGGCAAAGGCTGCAACTCTCGTCATTTACCATTTTTAGGACACTTTCATTTCAGCTTAAACTCCCGGCATTGATCCTGCTCTTGCAAATCACAAGTACCCCTTTGGCTTTCCCAAATGTGGGCTCAGGGATCCCCACAGACCCCTGGCCCTGGGATTTTCAGAAGATGCCACGGGTGGTGTGAGAGTTGCTGGTCCTGGTCACTGTTAGGGTTTCCCTGGCAGTGCAAGGTGCCCGCATAGGGTCCAGGGGAGGCTACAAAAATGATCAGAGGGCTGGAACAGCCCTGCTAATGAGCATAGGCTGAGAGAGTTCAGGTTGTTCAGCCTGGAGAAGAGAAGGCTCTGGGGAGACCTTATTGCAGTATTTCAGTACTTAAAAGGAGCCTATAAGAAAGATGGGGGCAAACTTTTTAGCAGGGCCTGTTGTGACAGGACAAGGGATAATGGTTTTAAACTAAAGGAGGGGAGATTTGGGCTAGACATGAGGAAGAAATTTTTTACACTGAGGGTGGTGGGAGCCTGGCCCAGGTTGCCCAGAGAGGTGGTTGATGCCCCATCCCTGGAGACATTCAAGGCCAGGCTGGACAGGGCTCTGAGCAACCTGATCTGGGTGAAGATGTCCCTGCTCATGGCAGGGGTTGGACTAGATGAGCTTTGAAGGTCCCTTCCAACCCAAACTGTTCTATGAGGAACAGTAAAGCCTGGATGAGTGCAGCCAGGAGGTGTTAGATCTCACAAACCTTCCTAAAACCCCTCACCTCTGGCCCATCGTGGTGTTTTGTCCCCCTCCAATGGTGCTTGTACGTTACTGCACACTTGCAGGTGGGTTTGGCAGATGCGTCCTGGGCTACTGGGACCCAATGCTCTATGTCTGTCTGTAGGTGTCAGGGAATTCCCTTCTCACCCAAAACCATGTGCACTTCTGTTCAAGTGGCCTAAATGGCATTTTTCCCCATGTGGTCTGGGTCTCTGCGAGAGCTTCCCAATGAACCTGCATTTCCCCTTGTTTTTCCTGCCAGGATGTCTGGAGGAGACATGGCAAAACCCCTCCTGGGCCACCAGAGCATGGAGGGTGACCCCAGCATCAAGCCTGCAGCTGGCCGCACCATCGGGGTGCTGGGGAGCGGGGACTTCGCCCGGTCATTGGCCATCCGCCTGGTGTGCTCCGGGTTAAAGGTGGTGGTCGGCAGCCGCAACCCGAAGCGCAAAGCCGGCCTCTTCCCTTCTGCAGCAGAAGTCACCTTCCAGGCTGAGGCAGTGAAGAAGACAGATGTCATTTTTGTGGCGGTTTTCAGGGAACACTACTCCACCCTCTGTGACCTGGCTGATCTGCTGGCGGGCAAGATCCTGGTGGACGTTAGTAACAACTCCGAGTTCAACCATCACAAAGAATCCAACGCCGAGTACTTGGCTTCCCTGTTCCCAGCTTGCACTGTGGTCAAGGGGTTTAATGTGGTTTCTGCGTGGACACTGCAGTCAGGTGCCAGGGATGGAAATAAGCAGGTATTGTTTTCTTCTGACAAGAGCCAAATCCCAAGCATTTCAGCAGCTGAGGTCTGGCAGCATCAACAAAACAGCCTGATGCCCCAGGAGAAGGGGTCTGAGTGCTGGCTGGGTATCCAGAGACCACCCCATAGCTTCTGCATGGTGTTTTGCTCAGAAATGAAGTGCCCTCACTTCACGCTTTGTAGTCTTTCAAACCTCTGCCTAAGTGAGAAGTATTATTTGTCTGTTTATCTATCTAAACACAGCCAGCAAAACAAACTGGTGGTGCACACATGAAAGGAAATCTGTCCAGAGAGAAAGGTCTTTGGCAGCCATGGTAAATCCCCATCAGAAAGCCTGCCAGGAGGCATGATGCTCAGTGAAATAATGTAGGCTCCTTTTAGCACAGCATCCCTCCTGACACACTCCTTCCCAGCAGCATGGTGTCTCTCTTTGCCCCACGTGTATCTTTCTGTTCCTTGCAGGTTCTGATTTGCTCAAATAACCAAGAAGCCAAGCGCACTGTGGCAGAAATTGCTCAAACCATGGGATTCACCCCTGTGGACATGGGCTGCATATCATCAGCTCGTGAGATCGAGAACATTCCCCTGCGCCTCTTGCCGGCCTGGAAAATCCCCATCTTTTTAGCTTTGGGGCTCTTTCTTTGCTTCTTCACTTACAACCTGATCCGGCAGGTCATCCACCCTTACATCAGGGAGCAGAAGAACAAGTTATACAAGATCCCAATTGAGGTGGTCAACACAACACTGCCTTGTGTGGCCTATGTCATGCTGTCTCTCGTCTACCTGCCCGGGGTGCTGGCAGCCTGCTCGCAGCTCTACTACGGCACCAAATACAGGCGTTTTCCAGATTGGCTCGACCAGTGGCTCCAGCACCGAAAGCAGATTGGGCTCCTCAGCTTCTTCTGTGCGGCTTTGCACGCCGTGTACAGCCTCTGTCTGCCCATGCGCCGCTCCCACCGCTACCAGCTAATCGAGACAGCTGTCAAGCAGGTAATGGGGGTGCTCTTCAGGTCAGCACCTGTAGTAATCTACATACATCCAGGTGTTGGGTAGTGGGCTTTTGTGGTCACTTTTCAAAGCATGTGTGGGACAGTGGGAATAAGCCATTATCTATACAGGCACTTCTTTCATAAGGGAACAGCCTTTCAGTGCTTAAAATGTGCGTATAAGAAAGACGGGGACAGATTTTTAAGCAAGTCTTGTTACGACAGGACAAGGGATAATGGTTTTAAACTAAAGGAGGAGAGATTCAGGCTAGATGTGGGAAAGAAATTTTTTACAGTGAAGGCCCAGGTTGGCCAGAGAGGTGGTTGATGCCCCATCCCTGGAGACATTCAAGGCCAGGCTGGATGGGGCTCTGAGCAACTTGATCTGGGTGAAGATGGCCCTGCTTGTTGCAGGGGGTTGGACTGGATGAACTTCGAATGTTCCTTCCAACCCAAACTGTTCTATGATTCTGTGAACTGCGCACCACCTACTGCACTGAGGAGTGCACTGTACGCCCATCCGCACAGAGGACCAGCCGTCTCGCAGGGTGCTGCCTGTGCATTTACAGCCAGGGCTGGGGTCAAACTGCCCCACGCCATCGCTCCCCAGAAGCGCAGACAAGCCTTTGAAGCCAACCTTGCCCACACCTCCTGTGTCTGAGACTAGAGCAGAGGCAGGAAAAATGCCAGGAGGGGAGAAATCCAGTGCTGGAGGGAGCAGAGTTCCCCTCAACTTTTCTCCTTAGATTTTGGGAGATCCCCGTTTGCCCGTACTGATGTTCACAGTAGGTGCCCGCTGGAGTAACCACGTCATAATCCAGGGGGTTTGTTTTGTAGGAGATGTGTTCTCATCACAGTGTGCTTCCAGGAGTTAAATAAAGTGATGGTGAAGAACTGGTCATAGTCTAGGAGAACAAGGAAATGGAAAAGGACTTTTGCCTTATTGAGACTGTCGGCAGTGTTTATGCAGTGTGAGATTGCTACCTATGGGCAATTCAACCAGCTCCGTAACTTGGCAATGCCATGGGAAATGTGATTCTGCCCTTCTCCTGCCCCCAGCTTCTCGCTGCTCCACCCCGCTCCCTCCTGGGATGGCACAAGCCTTGTACAGCTGAGCGGGGAACCTGATCAAGGAATTGTCCTGTAATCAGTCTGTTTTCTGCACTGGGATATTTCCCGAGTGTTCCCAAATGCTTGTCCCCACACAGAGGAGGGAAGGGGCAGTGGGGAGTGGGACAGCTGCTTTTGGTGATGGTGCCTGTTCAAAGCATCCATCAAACGACATGCCCAGCCTCTCGGCTCCAGCCTCGAGCAGGTCCTTCTCAATTGCCACAGTCGCACATTAATCTCGGGAGAGCATCCTATGTTCATTTCCCCTCTACCTCCTGTTTTCTAGCAACATCTTTGTTTAGTAAATTAAGGCCATTTAATGGACTAAAGAGGAGGGGTTTAAATGTTGTTCTTTGCCATGCAGCATAAAACTCATCTTCCCTTCCATTAGCATGAACAATTTCCCCCCTAAATGCACTTAAAATGGAGGTTATTAGGAGACTACTGCATATTCAAGCATCTGTATTTGTTTTCATGGCTTTAAACCGACTTCTAATTACCTTTCCAAATGCAACTTTGGGGCTTGCTGCTGTGGTTATGGGCTGTGGGAGCTGAAAGCATTCAGCAGTTCTTCCCAGCAGGCTTGAGAGCTTGGCCAAACAGCAGTGGGATAAAAGAGCATTTCCACACCTCCCAAAATGCGGGGGCAAATAGCACTGGACGTGTGAACAGGACCCAGTGTTCATTCAGGAAAGCTGCTTCCAAAACCAAAACGAATACAGATAAAATTCAGTTCCTCTATTCCTAAGCACTCAGTTTTAACAAACCTTCGTTGTTGTACCAGGCTGTGGAGAAGAAGATGAATATCTGGGTAGAGGAGGAAGTCTGGAGGATGGAGATTTATATCTCTGTTGGAATAATTGCCCTGGGCTTGCTGTCGTTACTTGCCATCACTTCACTTCCATCCATCGCAAACTCTCTCAACTGGAGGGAATTCAGTTTCATTCAGGTAAACTTGACATTTGCCTATGCCAGAGAATGATTTTGCAGACTCAGGCCCTCACGCAGACCACGGGGGGTTAGAGGCTGACCTGCTGTCCCAACGTGTCCCTGCTCTGGCACAGCCACCACAAGCTGTGCCCCGGTGTCAGGGGAATCCCTGCCAGTCCCCCCATCCCCATGCACCCCAGAGCCACGGACCCCCCCACCCAGGAGGTGACATGGAGAGCAGCGGTGGGGATGTGGTGTGTCCCGGGGGGTCAGATGGCTCTCAGACAGGGCTCTCCGGGCTGCTGAGGGTGCTGCTGTCTCGAGGGGAAGGGAAGATGTGATGTGTCATAGGCATCTGCTCAAGGATTAGCAGGAGGCTTTGCAGGAGGGAGTCTTTAATGTGTTGGCTGGAGTTCTTTCTCACCCTGCATTTAGGAGCATTAGTTAGACATGCTGAAAAAAAAAAACATGTGGCATCCCCCTGTAGAATCCTTTTCCCCATCAGCTAAAAACCTCCTGAAGTCACACAAGGTGGAAAGGCAGAAAGCCTTGGAGTCATTTGGAGAGGGCAGGATTGTTCCCTTGCATGGACAAGATCCCCCTTGGAGCCAGTCGTGTCAGTCGTGCATGACACGTGTGAGCTGCTGGGGGAGTTTGCAGCGGGCTGTGGAGGGCAGGTGGGCAACCCGCCGTGGAGAGGGCTGGCTGGGGAATGCAGGTCTGCCCTTGCGTTTCAGAGAGAGTGAGCTTCTGAAAAGTTAGCAGTTAGGAAAGCACCTGGGAGGACTGTGCAGGGGAGGGTCAGGTTTGACAGAGCTTGCATGCACCCAAATACTGAATAGAGACTGGTTTGAAAAGCCATAGACTGGTCTATAAATATACCCAAGCTCAAGAAGCACAGAGAACTGGGTGGGATTTCAAAGAAAAGTCCATGTCTGATCCTAAAAAGTGAATTAGGAGTGTAATTTTTCTTTCTCCAAGGTCATTCAGTGGCTTAGGAGCCTTCTTTCCACTTGCAGCGATGTCCAAGCTTCCAAAGGCCAAATGCCTGTCATGACCTGCGTCCAGCACATGGGACATTCACAAACCCCAAGCTCAGGGGATGCAGCACTCTCAGGGATGCGCTTGGAGCCAGGCTTAGGGCTAATTAACAGGGATAGCAGAGAATGAACCTTCAAGTATTCCCTGCACATTAGTGCTCACTTTGAGGCCAAATTCCACTCACCATGTCAGCGTTGTATCCATAGCCCTGAAACCTCGTGTTCCTGTGTTTTCTGCATTGCTGCTGCATAGCATGTGCCAGGCTTCAAGCCAGGCTGCAGTGACTATTGTGGCACCCCAACATGTGTAACCCCCCACGGGACCCCATCCCCCCACAGTCTCCACTGCGGAGCCTCCCCTGTTCATCACATCCAGCCCTTCAAAAGGGGAGGGCAGGGTTCAGGGATGCAGAGGTGAATATCTATCATCCAGCCTCTCCTGGTGAAGCTCTTCAGCAGCATATAAATAATTCAATATTCATTAGAGCAGGAGCTTGAAGCCTCTTCCCCTGCTTCCCCCACAAGTGCCCCCGATCACCAGCCAAGCAAGTCAGTTTGTCTTTTTTTCTCTCTCTTGCTGTGGGCTAGTGAGTAATTATTTACACTGAGTAGAAGAGCCCCACCAGGAGAGCCTTACCCCAAGAGATTGTCCCTCAGGGAGAAGGGAGATCTGGCTTTAAACCTCTCTTTCGGATCGGACAGCTGAAGCTTATTAATTCTTGCCATCACATCTCAGGGGAGGGCTGCAGCCGCTGGGACGTTGGATAAATCGATCCTGGCTTAGGCATCTCATAGCAGGCATCCCAAATGAAGGGAACTATTCCCTTGCAGTCTGGAAGGAGGCTTTGAAACTCTCTACATTTCCCCTTGGCTCCCCAGGCAGCCTGGCAGCTGTCCTGGAGGGTGCTGGCGTTATGTCATGTAATATATATGTTATCATGGCAGGTACTGCTGCTGTTTCCTACCAGTGCTTGTAACACGACTGTCGCATCTGCCCTTTGGGAGCCCTTCCCGCGTTTTTCTAAGGGTATGTCAGCGCTGGGGCCAGGCAAATATGTGATGGTCAGCTCCAAAATAGCTCTTGGCTGCCCCACATGGGAACTGGCTGGCTTAGTTCCTGGAAAAATACACCTATTTCTGTCTGTGTGGGATAAGGCATGGTGGTGTG
Source organism: Columba livia (assembly GCF_036013475.1). Taxonomy (NCBI): domain Eukaryota; kingdom Metazoa; phylum Chordata; class Aves; order Columbiformes; family Columbidae; genus Columba; species Columba livia. The sequence goes on from NC_088608.1 coordinate 9,925,698, forward strand.
ACACGAGCTGATCACATGCAGGAGAGGCACGGCTCATATTGTTGCCCTACTGTGGAAATACCATGTAAAAAGAGCGGGTTACAGATCTCTTAGAACATTAGCTTCCGTTTATTTTTTTTAAGGAGGACTCTCTTAAATTATTTACTCTTCAGTAAGTTGGTGATGCCTTTCTTGAGAAAATTAAGAACAAATACAGGCTCCAGCAGTTAACATGCACATAGCGTGATGTGATCTTCCCTAAATTAATGCACAGCAGCACAATGTAAATACAAGGGGTGAAGCGCGAGGCTGCTTCCTCAAATATTTGGGATACCTAGCACTTGGCCATTTACAGTGCACCAGAGGCATCGTGGCTTCCTGTGCCTGGCAGAGGTGAAAAGACAGGGAAAATGGGGAGTGCTGCCACCCCAGCCCAATGTCTCCCAGAAAACGCAGCAATTTGTTGCCATCTCAGTTGGACTGGCTGGTGTGTTTGAGAGACGTTGCACCAAAAGCTGTGTTTGAGAGAGGGCTGAGCCTTGGTACAAATCCAGGAGCCACTTTAGTCCCGTCCTTACCTGGAGCTGCCCAGGTTTGACATTTTCTAGCAGCAGGGTGGGCACCTGTATCAGTGTCATGGGATACTGCCATGCTCTTAAAATACACTTCTGTTGCCCCGAAAGGCTGAAAATCCCATTTGGATTGTTGCTAAGGCTTTAGGAAAAAAAAACAAACCAACCAACCAAAAAAACGCACACACAGAACAACAAAAACCAAAAAATAAAAAACCCCACAGTTCATTTTTTATAGTAGTTCCTGCATGTATACAAAATTCAATTAAATATAGTTAAATTGTATACACAGTTCCCTTACATGTCTAGTTTTGATTAACAGAAAATGTATGGGGTCTTGACACTTGATAACAGGAATGATTCATATGTAACTCAACTGTGATTTACAAATCAACTCTAATTGGCTGAAAAGTAAAAATGTATATGCTTGTCTTTACCTTCCCACCCTGAGAAGTCCTCCTGGAGTTTGAAGGTTGAATTGACCTGGTTTCTTCCTTAGCTCATGTATTGCAAGGTACAAAGAATCTGTCATCAGACCTTTTCTAACCCTCCTGTCGACGAAGTGTGAGCCAGAGCCGCTTCCATGGAGCTAATGACTTCATGGGATGACAGCAGCAGAAGTCAGAAACATATTTGGGTCAGGAAGGGGCTGTCGGCTTTGGGCACTGCTCAGACTTTTCTAAATGAGCCACAAGCAACCGAGTCACCTTTGCTGATGCATTACAGGGAACCTCGCAGACACCACGGTGATGAGGGAGATGTAAGAGTTACTACAAAACAGAAAACAGATGCAAAGCCTGCTTTAGGAAGATGATAGCATCTTCATACAGCCGTCTTTCAGAGGGCTTTAACACCTTACGGGGCTGGTGGTCTTACATTCCCCATGCTGTGATTGTGAAGAAAAAAAACCCAACCAACCAAAAAAAACCCACACCAAAATAAAACAAAAAAACCCTGCCACTGTTTAAAACAAAACAAATAAGAAAAAAAGAACAGTTTCATAGCCAGAAACTGCACTGAGAGAATAAATGAGAACAGAGCTTCAGAACTTGGTGTGGTATCAGGGATCAGCACGTTGGCAAATCAGCCCCTGTGGGTGCTCAGCAGGCTCTGCATTGTAATACACTGAGCAGATGTTGAGCTGTATATACTGAGCCAAGCTGCGATCAGCGAAACTTTTGTTTTTGGTGCACTTACAGAGCAACCTGTGCCCAGGTGACAGCTTGTCTGGCGAGTGCAGCCACGGGGCCCTGCTGTCCACAGGTCCTTCAGCCAGCATTGGGACCTCCCCAGACACCCCCTGCTCTCCCCAGACAGCCCCTTGTTTGTGCTGGGAGCAGATCAGCCCGTTGCCATGGTCTGAAGAGCTGCCAGCACTGTTTCCTGCGACTGACGGCTTATCTATGTGTTCTTTTGCCAATTAGCTTCTTTATTTCATGGCCCCCACTGTCTGCACACAGAGATGGGTCACAGAGTACCTGTGATGGTTCATCACCTTTTGTCCTACTAATTTGCACTGCTGCTCTCCCCTGGTGCCAACAGCAGTTGAAAGAAGAACAAACTAATTATCTCCAGCTCTGGCATTGCTGCCGTGCACAGAGCCCCGCTCGGGCTGAGTCTGGAAGCCCCCTCTGCCCAGGGCAGAAAGCGTCTGCTGCCCTTGGACATCATCCTGTTCCCTTTGCCCCTGCCCTGCTTTACTTCTCTCCTCTGCCAGATGAGTCTCAAGATCGTACTCCCAACCTTTTGCCACCCAGGGGTTTTATTGCCTGCTAGAGAGAAGCTCAGCATCGGTAAATGACGGAGGAGCAGCGGGTAGGGTCCCGCTGTTAAGTTCAGTTGTGATCCTGGCATATTCCAGCAAACTCATCCTTAATTTTCCAAGTGAAACTTATTATCTCTTTGGCTTAAGAATCAGACGTGCCTTATTGTAAGAAGGACAGCTGTCCCCAGAAGAAAGGATGGATGTGGGGATGCAGGCAGGACTGAGGTTCAGCTCACAGGTCTGGTCCCAACTCCTGGCTCAGCTGTAAGACAGAGAAGAGTTCCCCAGCCTGACGGGGTGTTATACACATGAAATTTTGGCAGGACCCAGTGACACCCGCATGACTGCCAGATAGTACTGTAAAAGGAAAGTACCTGGATCTGGTAGCACGTTTTGGAGCATTCCTTCCCTCCCCTGCCAAGTTGCCTCAGCTGCCTGAATGATCTGCTCTGAAGGTTAGAGGAGCCTTGGTCTAGTGAGTTGGTAACAACGTGGTACATTTTAAAAAGTTGTCTGGGTTTTTAAATAGTTTCCCAGCAATCAAAAACAGGAAGGGATGCTTTGAATTTAGTAGTTTTCCAGCTACAATTATTTTTTCAAGAGAAAATGATGAGTCCTTCCTCCTGTCTTGCCCTGGTCCCTTATTTCCCTGCTGTGTCCTCTTTCCTGAATGTATCTTCAGGAAGACCATGTTTCTTGCCAGTCTCTGACTAGCTGCACGAAGCCCAATATTTTGGCTTGCAAAAGCTTCCTTCCCTATGTTAGGGACATCAGCAGCAAAATTTTCACTGTCTTGGTACCCTGAAATGTGGCTGTTATCACAGGCTTACCCCAAGCATTTGAAGAAGGGCAGCACAGCAATATGCTGCATCCATGCTTTTCTTTGAAAATACAGCAGCAAAGGCTTGTACTTGAGATGCCTTCAGAAGTGAGGGCTCATGGGCAGCGGGAGCTGCAAGCTTGGGAGCCACCACCTCTGATCCAGGCAGGAGACCACCAGTGAGGGGACCACAGAGTAAAACCCCTCTTAAGAGCAGCCCTCAGAGTAAGCTGGAAATATTCAAGGAACACGTTGTCTCTGTGGGTGCCCGGGAGCCATGATATCAGCTGAAAATGGGAGTTCTGCTCTGCAGAACAGGGGCTGGGTTTTTGCTGCCTCCCTGAGTGGATAAAGGGCTCTTGACTCTCCATTTCAGGGATTTAGTCCACCATGCAGGTCTGGCTCACAAACCGATAGAGACAGAGACGGAAAACCTTCAGGGTTGGTGCTCACCTCAGACCAGAGCACTTCTCTCTCCACAATCTCATTTTTCCTATAGATGACGGCAGTTACCCAAAGGTGTCTTTGCTCTGTGTGAAGCTGCAGCTTCACCAGCTTGTGTCAGTGCCAGCTGCTGGTCCAGGGCCACCATGCCAATGCTTCACCCCACCGCCAGCAGCCTCTCGGCATCCAGGGAGCAGCAGGTGGTGGAGCCGGCAGCTGCGGCTGGGGAGGAGGGTTTGGGAGCTGCCGGCGGTGAGATGCACAACAGCGGCCAGGGGCAGGAGCCCACCCCTCGGCCAAGCTGGCAGCATCTTCTGGGAAACCCCTGCTGGGTTTCTAATATCACACTTAACCTCTGATTAGAAAAAGAAAAAAAGCAGTCTGGCATGCCACCCAGGGAAGGTTTCCAGTCGTGTTTTGTTCTGGTCAAGAAACGCAGGAATATTCATTGCTTTCTCTGTGCCGTGTACACTCACAAACCAGTGTAAAAAAATATAGCAAAATAGCCAGGCACGAGGTCCTCTGCTAACTGGCGTGTGTTGCTCTTCCTTTCAGTCCACCCTTGGATTTATTGCTTTGGTAATCAGCACACTGCACACGCTGACGTATGGATGGTCGCGGGCTTTCGATGAGAACCAGTACAAATTCTACCTGCCCCCAACCTACACCCTCACGCTGCTCGTCCCATGTACTGTCATCCTCGCCAAAGTCATCTTCAGCTTGCCCTGCATCCAGCACAGACTGCTGCGAATCAGGAGGGGCTGGGAGAAGGGGCGATACGTGAAGTTTGTTCTGCCCAGCACAACGGAGGAATATTCAAGTGGGGAGACCTCTAGCAATGTCTAACAGAGCCCCTGCTGTGACAGAGGATTTCAGAGCACTATCAATATTTCTATAAAGGTGTTTCTTTTTCTTAAATATATGTATGTTTTGGTATAATTGTATTGTGGGTAAATAATAAAATCTGGCGACTTTAGAAAATGGATGATCATGAAACTAGTTTAGACAGCAGTAGTTAAATTATATTGCTGATTTGCTAGGACGATTATTGCCTTAAAAATGACTGTGAAAGCCAAGCTAGCAGCACTGATATACATGGGAAAACAATGGACTCTGTTAGTCAGAGCAGTCACTTGAGGTCCTGGCTGGCAGCTCCCCAGACCACTGTTTCTTGGTTGCTTCCCTAGCTGCTCTCATAATTTTTTCATTTGAAGTAGCACAGATTTTCTGGGTTCTTTTGTGACAGCAAAGATATCCTGCCTCTTCAGTGTCTGGATCAATCACGGCAGTGAGGTTTAGAAAGGCGAAGTGTCGCTGGTTTTGGTCTCCTCATTGAACTCTATGGACAAGTAAGAACAGTAATATCCATGTTATGCAGCATCTGCAGGTTCTACTAAAAGCATCCAAACCTGATAGCAAGTCCAAGTATCCCTGTTCTCTCACATACAAACAGCACTTCTGGTCCTGTAAGCCATGCCTGCTGTGCATTTATAAACTATGGAAATAAAGCACATTTTCCAGCAGCATAAGGGCATTTGAAGAGAGAGATGTCCCTGTCACACGTCTGGTCTGCACTGCTGGCTCTGAGATGACAGCCGCTGCTGCTGCACGTTCTCGGTTTTACTAAGCCAAAGTTTCAACCAGGATTTGATGGAAATAGAGTGAAGATAATTATCGGAAAGACCCACTGCTTCACAAAATTGCATGAAGAAAACCAAAGCCTTCCAGCTGGTGTTACATCAAATAGCAGGGTGAAGTTTGTAGAAATCGCTGTCACCTGAACATGCCCAGTTACGCAGACAAAACAGCAGCTCTAAACCCATTGGTTTCACTCACAGCAATATGAATGGTCTTACAAAGGGAACAGCAAGTCTTGACCACAACATGAAAATACAGCAGTCATAAATGTTGGGCACAGCCCTTCATTGCTTTGCACCTCAAAAAGTCACAAAAGATCACAAAGCAGGTTATCAAATGCTCTTCTGAATTCACAGCCACTTTGGACAAGGTACAGGGCAATGATGATTTCTGTCCTAATTTAATTTTCCACATGTCATTTTCTATCCCTTCAAGCCCTTGATCAGAATAATTCTTTAGGTTTCGGACATCCAAATGACCAGAGAATGAACAGCCTTTCTCAAAAGCTCAGTTGGGATGACACAAGAAGACTACCTCAGTAAGGTCAGGTACAAGGCCATGGCTAGAATAGCCTCGTTTTCCTACAGTTAGGTAAAAGACACCACTCAGTCTTGCTTTGAGAAACAACACCTGTCAGCATCAAATGAGGTACAGTTTGTGGGACGAGAAAGTACTTGCTATTAGACCAATTAATATAAAGGGGCGGGGGGGAGAATGATCAACTTTGGGGTGCATAAGCCCTTCTAAAAGCCACTATTGCTTCTGTAACCTGGATGATTTCTACACAGAGAATCTAAAGAATTCCCTGTTTAGCCTCAAGTAACTACAATGAGTAATGTTCTCCAAATATTGCTCACAGTGCCAGTAATGCTATTGAGGGATTTCAGTTCTTGCCTAAGGCTTACAGGAAAGTCTCCAAACTCCACTTCTTTTGACTGAATGGAAAGAAGTCAGCATGAGGGAAATGCCTGGATTTCATCAGCAGCTGATTTTTTTGTTTTGTATTTTTTTGGGAACACAGGGAAGGTACCATTCTATCCCACTGTCCCCCTCAGAAAGCTGTGGTTATTCAGGTTTCCCCATCCACCTCCACAACCCAGCCCACACTGGCACCTGATCACGTCACTCACCCAGCACTACTTATTTGTGGTTGAATGGTAGGTTAAGATACCACCTGCACTTGAGGCAGTTTCACTTGAGTATAATTCCACCTGCTCCAGTTTAACTCATCCTTGAGGGAAAACTGGCATCAGCAAGTTTGTTCTTTTAGCCTTCTCTTCTGTCTCATCATCAAGCAAAGTCATTATAAAAGCACCAGTTTACACCATTTCTGGTTACAATAGTGTATTCTAATGCCACTTTTTCCCACCTAAGCTTCTTTTAATGTCTTTAGGTCAGGCAAGACTTCTGCTTGGTGGTAAAAAAGAAGAAAACAAAATATTATGAGGCAGGGAAAGAACATTACACAGGTTTACAGGCTTTGTCTTCAAGGGCAGAGGTGCAAGTTTTACTGTGACTGGCTTTTCTGCCCAGCAGAAGCAAGGTTTGCGCCATGGCTTTGTTCACGACTTTCATGCCCACATACCCTTTCCCACCCATGGCAAAGGGACAGTTTTCATGAGCAGAATCAGGCACCTGGACCTACCCGAGGAGCTGGCTCCGTTACTGAGTCAGCACGCTGCTTTTCAGATGGACACAAGCCCAGATGGACAGACGAGCCAGCTCGAAACCCCCGCAGCTACCGCAGCTCCACAGCACCTCAAAAGAGGCTGGTCAAGTGTCTCCCGGTTAGTTCCTGTGCCAACATCCTGACCAGCCAGGCACCATCCCTTTTAAAGACTGAAAACAATTCCTAGAAATGCAAAACAGTGTTTCAAAAGGTGCCCTCTATAGGCATCTGGTCCTTTAGCCTTTGACACAACTGTTTGTGTAATTTCTTCTGATTCTAGAATGCTGAAAAGTGATTTGAGGAATTTTTCAATTATCTTTTTGCTACGATTTTTTCTTTTAATGTGGATGGGGGGTTTAGTGAGGTTAAAATTTACCAGTTACCTGGTTTTGTACTTGAAGTTTCTCTCTCTGTATATATGTACACACACATACATATATAATTGCAGAATATATAGCTGGAATGTAAATTCTCTATATTTTTATTTTCTGTATTGCCTACTATGTGCCTCTGGGATACGTAAGAACCAACTGAAAAGCTGTAAGATAAGGCCAGTTTTAATCACTGGCATCTGTAGTTACAGAAAATATATTCTTAACAGGTCTATATATTTACATCAGAACTTGTTTGGGTCTTTTTTCTCTCCTCCCCTTAAACAATACCATTACTTTAATGCCAGTACTAGTGTGATTATCTAGAATTTAACCACTAGGAAATAAACCCCACTGCAGCGAGCAGCTGTTAGAGTCTCCGTAGCAAGGTAATGTCTGAAAATTATCATCGCTGGGACCTACAGTGCCAACTCTGTGCGTGTGGGAGGGCACAAGTGTGTACATACATCTCATTGCAAGAGGGTAGTGATATTACACAGCAGTTGTAGTACAGAATCACACAGAATCACAGAATGTCAGGGATTGGAAGGGACCTCAAAAGATCATCCAGTCCAATGTCCCCGCCGGAGCAGGAACAACCAGATGAGGTTACACAGGAACATGTCCAGGCGGGTTTTGAATGTCTCCAGAGAAGGAGACTCCACAACCCCCCTGGGCAGCCTGTTCCAGTGTCTGTCACCCTCACTGAGAAAAAGTTTCTTCTCGTATTTAAGTGGAACTTCTTGTGTTCCAGTTTGTACCCGTTACCCCTTGTCCTATCATTGCTTGCCACCGAGAAGAGCCTGGCTCCATCCTCCTGACACTCACCCTTCATATATTTGTAAACATTAATGAGGTCACCCCTCAGTCTCCTCTTCTCCAAACTAAAGAGACCCAGCTCCCTCAGCCTTTCCTTGTAAGGGAGGTGCTCCACTCCCTTCAGCATCTTTGCTGCCCTGCGCTGGACTCTCTGCAGCAGTTCCCTGTCCTTCTTGAGCTGAGGGGCCCAGAACTGGACACAATACTCCAGGTGTGGTCTCACCAGGGCGGAGTAGAGGGGAAGGAGAACCTCTCTCGATCTACTGACCCACCCCCCTTCTAACACACCCCAGGATGCCATTGGCCTTCCTGGCCACAAGGGCACAGTGCTGGCTCATGGTCATCCTGCTGTCCACCAGGACCTCCAGGATCAACCAACCTCAGTTCAGTAAACAAAAAGTGTTGATACAGAGTTCAAGAAGAGGGAGTTACAGATGTGGGTTTATGAGACTGGAAAGAAAAAGTTTTAATACTATCAGTTTGTTCTCCATTTCTTAAGTTACTTCTTCATGGAAGTGGCATGCCAGATCAACCAACTTCTGGATCTGTGGCGTTGCATTTTAATGAGCTAATTTGTAAGTTGATTTTAATGAGTTCATTTAAATTCCTGTGCTGAAGATTAACCTCTGCAGGTACAGTTCTCTCACTTCTTCTGTTTTATAATACAAGGCTTTTAACAGTGCAGTTGGTTTATTGCTCTTCAGCGATTTACTTACAAAGTGATATGTCAAACTACAGTTGAACCTTTAGGGAGGTGCACTTGCTTCAGCACCTCTATGCAATGTCTTTCCTCCGGTCTCTGCACGATGGCCAACACAGCTGCATGACCTGCTACAAACAGCAACACAAGTCCAGTGTTACCCCTGACCTCGAAATTTCAGGCACTGAGCTAGTGGGATCCACAGACTGTGCCTCAGGTTTGAGGAATGAGATTTGTTACACTAGGACGGTTTTATTTTATCTGTTTATCGTGGCTTAATAAGCAGCATCAGCTTTGCAGAATTTCTGCACAAGTTCTTTTTAGTGCAAATCAAACCCATGCTTATCTTAAAGCTGAGCATACAATAGGAAGCAGGAAGATACCATCTGTGATTAGGGACAGTTCTTGTTAGCAGAGCGTGCATGGGACTTCCATAATCAAAGACTAAAAATAACTGTTGTGTGTGGTCAGTCAGGAGGATCGTGTATTACAAGCCACAGTATTACAGGAATCTTTCGAAGACTTCAAGTGGCACTACTGCACTCCTCCTAGAAAGATAATCTGCTTTAGATTTAGAAACCTCAGCACTGGAGGATCCACTACAGCTGCTGTTCAGCTGGTTAGTTACTCGTGTTGTTTCCTATATCTGTTCTGCAATGAGCTGCTTCAAGAGCCAGCTCCCATCAGAGGTCTGCCTTTCAGTGCCTGCCTCATTCAGCGCTCCAGAAAACAAAGTTGCTGTGCAAGATTCACATCTGCTTTCTGCAAAACCAGGTTTATTTGCTTGGGGGGGGGAAGATGTGGCAGGGGAGCAGTGTGAAGAAATAGCCATGGTACTAACTGCTGGGATATAAGCTTTTGTTTCTAGATTGCTGCTTTGAGTCTAAAACCAACTGATGTTCTCCAGTTGGATGGACACATAACACGCATAGAGCCAATGGTGTCACCTCAAAGTAGTGTGAAAAACGGACTAATATAAAACCTTCTATATTTAAAATCTCATTTAAAATCTCACTGAAAGAAAGGGGCTTCCCAAACTGGCCTTAAAGAATACATTCCCTTGGCCTCTAGCTAAAAAGCAGAATTAAACCTTCTCAATATGTGAAATGAGAGCAAACAGCAACAGTTCTTATAGTACTTGCTAGCATTCCTGGTACATAACAACGTAAGTCACCTGCCAGAGATTAGAAATGGACATACCAAGGTAAATTCTTATATTAATCTGCCATACTGAACTCTTGAATGTACTCACTACCAACTGAAACACTCTTCTGGCTCGCTGCTTTTGGCCCACTACAAAGAATCTATGGCTATCAGAAAGAAAGGATGCTAGCAAACAAAAGGTACAATCTATACCTGATAAAAAATAAGGTATCTACAGGAAGATGAAAGCTCTGTGTCCCATCCTCTCCCACTGTATCACCAGCCCAAACACCTACCTGTCCTCTCAATGCTCTGCCAGGCACACTGTGCTGCAAGAGGAGGTCCTGGGCCTCGGTGAAGTAGAACTGGGTGCTGTGCAGGTGGAAGTGAGAATAACAGCTCCCAAACAACCTGCAGCACCATGCCAGCTGCACCCACGTAAGTAGCATGAGACCGCACAGCTGCCAGCTCCTGTTCCTCACCTCTGGAGTGCGAATGGTGCTTGAGGCTTATAGCTATAGTTTGGAATTAATAAGCAATTCTCATACCCAGCAAGCTGTTGTAAACCCCTTGCATGACACCAGGACTACAAGACCAGAAGAAGCAGCTGAAAACAGAGGGAAGGAGGAATTTAGGTCACTCAGGCTCTACTCATCATTTAACTTCCCCCTCTTCAATAGTCGCCCCAGCATCTGCAAGCTGCTGCAAGAAAAGCGACAGGGATCTCAGCAGAAAGCTCCGTCACACCCTGTCCCTGTGCAACAATTCCAATTTACCCTTTCAACCAGGCAGCATCTATGCACACTTCAATCATTCACGGCATAAAGCTGTGCGCAGTGCCTGGGTTTGGGCTCCAAAACTCATGACATCCCACCTCACTGCAGCTCAGAAAGCATGGCCCGGAAAGCAGCACCAGGTGCTCCTCAGCCTTTGCACTACAAGCAAGAAATAGTAGGAGCTTAGCGCCAGAGCCATGGAGAACACAATTGTTGTGTGTTTAAGCTGTGTTGCTGAAGATGTTTTGCTCTGCTTTGCATGTGTGTCTGTTCTGGGTGGTTTTCCTTGCGTTTAAAAAAAAAATAGGCATGCTTAAAGTCTACTTTACAAAACCTCAGCAAATTAACACTGATCTTTTCCAGACAATTCTTCAAATGAATGTTCTGCAAATGCCTCCTCACAGCATGCAAAGATTTAGATACACTGGAACTGATTCTGCAAAGGATGCTCTCTAACAACAGGAATTTAAGCACTGATACCAGTTCAATTTGCCGCTTTTTGATTTTAATATAAAAAGAAATACTTTCTGCAAGGAAAGATTCAGCTTTCATCACCAGAACCCTAGTACAGACTTTGCAGGCTAAACCAATTCCCAGATAAGCACTTTTCATAAACATTACATATTTCTTGGCTTACAGAGGATCTGGAGAATGAAAGAACAGGCTGTGCTGACATCTGGTGGCTTTCTCTGCAGACAGTTCATGGCAATAGGTCTTGGCTTTTCACTGCATTTTTTTTTTACATTCTCGATGTCACTTCTCCCATTTCTTTCCAATATAGAAAGTATTAGGATAAAAACATTTTTGTTTCCACTGACCAGCGGACAGTGCTGTCCTGTGCAAGTCCTCCTGTAAAGTGACAAAGGATCCTTTTGTTGTGCGCTATTAACAATAGTGTAGAAAAGGTCTCCTCTTTATTTCGAAGTATATTTCTTCATGAAAAAATATATAACAATATATATATGTACATTACACAGGAAATGTTGCTGGTACATATCAGATGAGGTGTAGACCTGACCATCCCAGCACTGCAAAGCGGCAGAGGTGGCAGCAAGAAGCAAAGGGGAAAGCATGCAAAAGCATGTCTGTTTCTCTAATTCAATCACAAAGTAGGCAGTAGGAAAAAGTCATTGTCCTGAGAAGATGAAAAGTAGTAAAATTCTCTTCTGGGCATCATTACTTGATTAATTAATCATTTGCAAACCTGTGCCAAGTAGCACTTTGAAAAGGAAATCAGGGGAGGATTGGTGCCAACCAGCAAGAATGAGCTCAGCCCAAACTGTTCAATAAGCATAAGTGTGCCCTTGCCATAAGCATTTGTAACACCTCCAGCCCAGTGAAGTTCCTCTGAAGCCAGGATCCCATCGGTCATATGAGATCAAGAATGAGTATCGCATGTTCCGTTTCCTCACTCTTGATCTCTGGCCACTCTGGGGTTCTGTGGCTATCAGCTTGCACAGGCAGGACCCGCGGATGTCCTGTCACAGCTGGACTCCTACTTGCAGCTCATTTTTAAGTAAATGATGTCAGCAGATGTGCTGAATAGTCCCAGGGAGCAAAAACGAAACACCACAGCTTATAATTTATCTCTGGATCACCTTCTAAGACAGAATGTTTACATCTGATAAAGCAGTTCCCCAACTTTAACAGTGGTGCGTATCAGATCTTTGAGGACTCCTTTAGGCCATTGGTAACTGTCAACATTTAACTCGGCTGTCCATGTCAGCAGTTTTCTTAGCTCTTGCTTCTTCAAGAGGCAACATAACTACCTCTGGACAGAAAAATACACAAAAACAGCTGCATGCAGAAAATACGACATGACAGAGCCAGGGAGAAAAAAAAAAAAAAAAAGACTATTCCAGCAGTTTATAATTCTAAAAGTTATTAAAATGCACCATTTTCATACCTATATTGTTTTAAAAAGCAGCATTACTCCATTATTTCTGTGCCAAGAGTCTGTACAGTCAGGGTTTTGTGTCCTTGCTCAGTTACACCATTACCTCTTCCTCTTCATGGTAATTCCTTTCCTAATTTCATCTCTTCTCCTTTAGTAGCTATTCTTTCACACTTCCTAACAAGAACTCCAGTCTCTCTGAAGTTATTTTCTTTTCCCAAGAAACATTCAAGCCTCGCACACCCTCCAGGCTTCCAGTTTAACTGCCCTGCCCCTGCTACAGTGCAATAACCCAGTAGAAGCTGCATCTTATTTCAGCATCCACTCTGGATGCTGTTCTTTTTGTTGAAAAAGAAGGGTATTGAAAGGCTCCAAGGACATCATACGTTAAGATGAATCCTTATTAACCCCACAATGTCTAAGAATGCTAGCAAAGCTATATGATTTACCCCACTACACATTATGGAGAAGCCACCTTTAAGTAGCAGTAAACTGATGTAGTTCATGATCTCTGCCAGGATAACAAACCATGGTACCGACTCTGTAGGTGGTTTGCTTAAATAGAGGATTTCAGAACAACACGGGCAAAGACATTTCAGTCTTTAGTAATTTATTAGTCAGTGTTCACAGATTTCATTCAGTACTTGACAACCCTGGAATCAAACCTACTTTGATACAAGGGTATACCATATCCCACTGAAAAATGTTGGAACAGCATCTATCTTAACAATTTCTCAGTTATTATCTATGGTTCTGGGGGGATTATTCAAAAGAAGTGTTATTAGAGGTCCAATTAAAAAAAATTAAAACAAACACACACACACACACAGCAGAAAAACACTTCAGGAAGAATCCAGTTTACAAGTGTGGTCATTGAGAGCATTACAAATGGCTCTATTGTGCTGCTGCAGAAAGGAGCCCATGAAGTGCCATTGCCAGAGCAACCAGAGCTCACAAAGCAGTCGTTTAACTCTTCCCTTGGAAAGAGAAGCTAATCTGGAGTGCCAGACACATCATTCTGGGATACTGGCATTAAAACATTTATCATTTTCTTGTTGATGCTGTAAAATTGCTCTTTCACTGTGCCACACTTGATGTGGCACTGAACATTTGTAACTGTGCTAGCCCAGAAAAGACAATTGTTAAAATTTTGTGGGAAAAGAGATCACAAAACCAATCCAAATCTGTCTGAAAGGGCATATTCAAATCCCCAGAACAGGAGGAAGAGAATGACAGTGTTTGCTCAGCCTGGGAGCCTGAGTGTGCTGACGGACATCATCTCGATGCCTTGGTAGGACAGTTTGAGACACTGCACTCTCCGGTGTGCCATCTCCTTCTTACTAAGTTCCCTTCATGATTGTAAATTTGGCTGAACAAAGCTGGTGGACTCTGGAGTGTAATGCATCAGCTTAAACTGTCTGCGGAGAAAGGTACAAACTCGTCCTAGCCAGATTAATCTGGCAAACCTGACAGACTGCGTAAGAAGGTGGCTGAGCCATGGGCCCATGTTTGAGGAGCAGGTACCAGCAACAGAAAGATGGCCTGGGCAGAAAGAAGAGGCAAGTGGTAAATTCTCACAAATCCCATCAGAGCATGTGTAACAGCATCTAAATCCCAAGAACACAGGCGGCTTCAGTGACACAGGACTCCTTCTTACAAGATAAAATACAACCACCCTTTTAATCGCAGATGAGAAAGTGATGCAGTTTCGCAAGAAAGTAAAACTCTGTTGGATGCGAAGCTATTTGTGAGTAACACCAGCTACTGAAACCAGCCTAAAGCAGAGCATTGTCAGGAAGGATGAAGAAAATAAGGTGGCAACAATACACAGGGGCTTCCTTGGCCCTACATCTAAAGCAAAGAAAACTTTTATTTAGATACTCACACATCTGTTTTCACTATCATATGTCAATTAAAAAAAAAAAAAGATCAAAGCTCTAGTAAATGGTAAGCTTATTTCTGTGGAAAGTCTCTAGTGGAAATGGTGTCGTCAGCTCTCACCCAGAGCTGAGGGTATATATGTGGGTCTAAAGCAATCCCACATGAAATTTCATTTGATTTAACAGCGCCTATTCCCCAAAAGCTTGCTAAGGCAGAAACCCAGCATCATTTCTATTTCAATGAAGAGAGGCTTAAAGGCACAGTGTTGTATCTCTCTAACTCCTAAAAAGCAGTTTCATCAGCAGTGTCTACGCAAAGGTACTTTATTGCACACATGACTATTTTTTCATTTTCTTGATTTGGTTACTGTAGTAGGAAAGCCTGGAATTACCAAGAACTAACATATAGCAACAGAATATTTGGCTCTTGAAAACAGGAAAGAATCCACTCCAGTCTTGAAGACATGTGGCTTGCAGACTGGGTCTCTCCTTGCAAAAATGCAGTCATTCAGGTTTTATTCTTAAAAGCGAAACCACAAGCTTCGCTCCACTTGGAAAAATCCACGACTCCTGCTTACGCACACTAATGTCCTGGCACAACTCAGATTCCTCATACATGAAGGCATCTCGAAGTAAAGCTAGAAAGAGACGAGCTGGTTCTTGAAGACAAAAGCCTCCCAACAGTCACTTGTCCCCATCAGCATGCTAAAGAGGGCTGGAAGAGAGTATAAAGGAAAGCATTCACCAGTGGAGAGCATGAAACTCTTGCCAGTCTGCACCATTTGAACAAAAGAGACCAAACATAAAATGAGAGGAATAAAGCTATGACTTGAAACAGAGATTCTCTTCTCGAGCTCTCTAAAATACCCAGTGATTTGGTCATAAAACGTTTCCATTTTCATTAGAAGTTAGTACTCTGGTGGGATCTTACTGTGCATTGTATAATGTCCATATGTAGCTAATGTCTGCTGTAGGATCATGCCAAGAACGTGTGTCACAGGTCAGAGATTGTGCTGCCTGCATCGCCAAAGGCAAGCGAAGGAAAGAAAAAGTCATTTATGTCCCCCAGTTTTCCTTCTCTCAGTCTTAGCATATTGACAGAAATTAATTTCTATAGGAAGGGAATTGCACTGTTTGCAAAGCAATCCTCTAGGATTTATTGATCTTTAAGAAAAATCTCATTAAGCGGAATAAGGAAAATTTACAACAGATATGGGAAAACAAAACAATCTCTTGGGATCTTCACCAGGCTGAAACAGGATTAGCTTTGTAGTTTCTGTAATCTTCCTCACAGAAGAATGCTAATTCGGTCTCATTTGCTAGAACAAATGAAAAATTAAATATTTAGCACATCAGTAAATGAACCACCCAACAGCCAGCTATTTAGAATTTTAGAAGACAACTGGCAATTTTTTGGTCAAAGACAATTACAAATCATCACACTCCTTTCTTCCTCCCCCCCTCATATTTTTTCCAAAAATAAATAAATTCAGCATTAAAGATGTTGTTCAACATTTATCTTTGTTGAGGCAGGGTGGAGGGGAAGTAACCTGAATATATAGAAGGAAATATGTACACAAGACCCCTCAAGATTTGTTTAACACAGCCTTCAGAATTGTTTGTATAAGCATTCAGCAAATTAAGCTATTTTATTCTAATATCTTCAAATGTTAGAAAAATAACAAAGCATGCTTTCCTCTTTTTTTTTTCTTTGCGCATTTTTCTGTTAGGAAAGGCAAAAAAGAAACTATTTTTTTCCATTAAATTAGCCTGTAGGTATAATAATTTAATACTTAGAGGATCAGTAGAATATTTTACAGATCACTTTACATTCTCCCTCATGACCCATCAAAATATGTGTCTGAAGAAGTTAATTTTTTGCCCTGCTGATGATTAATTCATGAGGCTTCAACAATATGCAAAGTGAAAGACACAAATTGGCTTCTCCAGCAATACCTTCAAATGCCTCTAATTATTCACAGGGGATATGGCAGAGCTAAAGGACCCACAAAGGTTCAGAACAGTCACAATTCTTTCAACCCAGTAGGTCAAGGACTTCCTCTTCTAAAACAATAAGTCAGCAACATTACTAATTCAGAACAGAGACAAATCTGATGGAAAGCCTTCACAATTATTAAACATGGAATTCTTTAAGTTGCTGAGCCAATAAGTTCCACATTCTTTTTTATATTAAACCTGAAGTTAATGAAGTCTGCCTGTCTCATAAAAAAGAAAAAAAAGGCAAAAAAGCGTTTTAGAATCTCAACTAGAAAACAGACAAGACTGCAATGAATACTGAACACTTTATTAACATACACCCTGCTCTTGAAAAAAACAAACAAGCATTAACTTTGCTGACTAGATAATGGCTGCAATAATAATCACTACCACAGAGGCTTTCCTGAGGATACTTATCTAATGTCCTCATAATTTATAACTCTCTAGCCCAACCCTGTAAAGTGCCAAGGGCAATCAACTGCACCTTAGGAAAAATGTTCTGCGTGTCTCAGAATTTCCCAGATCTCCTAACAGCAATTCTCTGTTTTATTCCAGCAAATCTTGTCCAGACTGGATATTGGAAAAAGGTAATATGACAACAGGAGATTTCAAATCTTCTTACTGATTTAAACTGTACAAAATGAGGACTAGTGACATATGCTATCATACTTCCTTTGTTTACTCTTGTCCACTTCTTGTTGAAGAAGGACTTCTTCAAGATTTTACTACAAAGACTCCACTCATAACTTACATAATTTTCATTTCACGATAGCCTGGAACACATCAAAACGTAAAATGGTATAACAGCACACTGCATTCTACAAAGCAAGAGTTTTTCTTTTCTATTACAAATACTACATACTAATGACTAACTGCTGTTATTCTTAAAAAAAAAAAAAAAAATAAAAGCAGCTTTAAATTGTTTTCTGTCCTGAATAAGCCGCATCTCTCTTTGTACAGAGGACAGGCTCGTCTATTCTGACGTCCCTTCAATATAACATTTACTCTGATGTTTTGATACCTTTTTCAAGATCACATCCAGCTGTTTCACTGCTGTAGCTACGAACCTGGTTTCAAAGATGGATAATATATACAAATATTTACCAATACCTTTTTGAAAGAAGGCAGCTCTGGACAATGCAATTTCTAATTCAACATTTGGCACTGTCACCAGTCCCTCTCCTGAACTGCATTACCTCTATGTCTATGTAGATAAAATCACACTTATATGAATTTTCTGCTAACTAAATTACAAATCTATAAGACTTGAGTGCCAGTAATCCTCCTTTATTTTTTCTCCGGATAAAAAGATGTGGTTTAGTTCAAACAGCCAGAGAATAAGTATAATTCTTATTATAGGAGCACCCAAAGACCTTTAGGAAAGGTATACTGAGGCCAGTTGGAGTGCACCCCAGAGAAAAACATTGAAGAGACAGCCCAAGTCACTTAAAACCAGAAAGTAAATGTCAGCAAACAAAAAGCCAAGAAATCCCGTTCACTAGCTGGGGAGCAATCAGAGGGCATGGGGAACAGGAGGGAGTTCTCTGAGACACCCCTGCACTTAGAGCGCAGGCAGTTATGGTTCCAGCCAGGCAAATCAGATTCAAACGAGCAAATGTCCATATCAAGGTGGAATAGAACTACATCCCTTAAGTACCCTGCTGCCACAAAGTCATTCAGCCACATTTATGAGAAGCCCAAAGGACAGCCAGGGACCATCAATTTTATCATGACAGACATTTCTTTACATTATTACCAAAAGACATGCCCTATATGTAATCCCCTGCCAAAATGTGAGAAATCAGGTCAAGTTTCGACTCTTTGCAATGTTCAGCACATTCTCTAAATGATACTGCTTGAGCTTTCCTGAGCAATCTGGCTATCAAGCACTGTATGCTGCACATTAAACAAATTTAATCTTATTTCATTATTCCATGCTGGTTCCACTACTTATATTTCTAACCAAAACATCAGTTTAAATGTTACTGATAAGACTAAGCAGACAGGGTACTAATAACCTATCTGTCAATCATTTAAAATTACTCTCGGCAGAATTATAAGCATACCCTCTAAAAATCGCAATTTGCATTCTGAACATTTGGAGTGCAGATACCTGCTGCCCTCAGTCCAATGATTTGAATGTACATTATCCCCCCCTTCTTCCCTGAATAATTATCAAGTAGTGTAAAGAGCATCAGGAATAGCATTTACTTTTCAGCAGGCTATCCAAACATAATCAGCAGTTATCAGTTTAATGACAACCACAATGAACAGCACCTTCAGTCAATACAAATGTACTCCTACCTACTCCAGCTGCTTTCAGCGTACTGTCTTCTTTCAAAATCAGTTTGTCATCATCTTCCAAGCTCACTACAAGCTCACCAGTCTGCAAATCAGGGAACCAGAATACAAAGATAAGAACAAGAATTTACTGACTGTCTCTGCCCCAGTCTTATTTGACAGGGCAAAGATCTGCCTGCATTAAAGCAAGTAAGGGGGGAAGAATACAGCTAAAAAATATACCTTAGATTTGTGTGCTTGGTGAATAATCTTCATTGTGTCTGAAAGAAAACAGAATGTTTTTCTAAAATAAGGAAGGCTTAATAGGCAGGTAACACTGAAAGCTATACTTAGGGAAGGAGACACAAACAAAGGGGTAAGGTTCAAAATCTTTTCTTAACAACAAGTTTGTGTATTCAGTCTAAAAGAGGAGAAAACATTAATTTCACAGTCCTGCAGCCACAGTCTTAAACCAGTCAATCCAGCATTAAGGTACCACATCCTATTGGGCTTCTGTCTGCTGGCTGAACTACATTAACTAATGACCATCCCAATTGCCAGTCAAAACGCATCAATTTAAATGCCAGTTAGGGTGTTTTAATCTAACAGGTTTTACACATGCAATTGAGGCAGGACAAACAGCATTTCTGCACTGTCAACTACTGAAGTTAAGTTGATAGGCAGGAAGTGATTAAGACACAGTAACCTGACCACTTCAGATCATTCCTTGAAATGTTCCTTCTCATGAAAAACCACCCATGTAGAAATTTTATTAAGCAAGTCCATTTTCCATTAGCATGTAAAGCATCTCCTCTTTTTAATGCCAGATCCTCTTCAGTAATATTTATCTCAATATGTTTGTGCAGTGTAGGTCTTTAAGAAATTATGCTACACAAAAAAAGAAATATTGCTTTCCTCTGGCAATGTGGGCAGGGCTTTGTTAAGAGAACGGAAAAAACAGGGAAAATTATGTGGTCACTAAAGCAACCAATGAGTGCAAAGATCCAGAGGGGATGGAAAACAGAAGATGCTCATGCAGCACTAAAAAAACCCAAACAAAACAAAAACCAAGCAAACAAGAAACCTCCAAAGCCTCTGTGTTTGAACAAATTCAGAATAAAGTATCAATGCCTTCCCAGCAAAGAAGCACAAAACAATTCTGTTTGCCTGCTCGTTTTCTGTTCTAGTTTGGTTTTATGCATTCACTGAGCACTATGTGTTGAAACAGTCTGGTAAGAAAAGTATGCAACAAATTAAATATAGGCTAAAACTACTTTCAAACTATCGAGAGCAAGTATTCAGATGTTCAGAATAACAGAGATCACAATCCCATTCAGAAATTTGTTTCCATACCACTCTGGCCCATTTTGAACATTTTATTTAAACACTACAGAAGGTCAAAACTACTCTGCATTTCCACTGCAGAGGTCACTGAAAAGGCAGTCTTAGCACTCTGTACTAACTGCAGTATTAGAAGCAAGACATGCATTCAATTGCAGTTTCCAGATCCATCTTGCACAGAAGCACTGCAAAAAGACCAAACAATCACAGCAAAAATATACTGCAATCATGAAACCTTTCTACCACAGCAAATCCAATCCTGTTAGTTTTAAGCTTCTCCATCTACTTTGCCGCATCCCCTTTTCTCTAGTCTTTGCCCATTCATTCTCTGAACTATTGTCTCAATTTTACATCTTCACAACTCCACCACAGGCATCCATCCAGCAGTTTACCATGTCTTTCAGCTATTAAATGGCTTCTCTAGCTCTGTTACAGAGAGGAAACTACAGTCTCTTCGCATCCCAGCTAAAAAGCCTTATATCCTCTCAGTTGCCTTTGCAATTTCATCCCAATTTAGTTCCACTCATCATATTGCCAGATTCTTACCTTTCCTTTTCTGGTAATAGACCTTCCATGACAACAGATAAGAAATAACTTTCTAAGTCTGATTCTGTGAAGTATCTACCACATCGTTCCACAAGTTAAGAAAATAAAATGAGAAGCAGCTTATGAGCCAAGTTGGCACCCAGGCTGCCATCATCAGTGAAAAGATGGCAATGACAGGGTAGGAAGATGAGAAGACTGGCTGAGAAGAGTTCTAGGCCAAGGACGAGAATGATATGTACAAAGAAAGGAAGAGAAAATGAAAGTCTCAAGCTTTGAGATGTGAGTTAGAGCACCAAGCCAAGAGGAAAAACGTGATGGCATTATATATGATGTTGAGAGAATAAAGTGATGCTGAATTCCGGAGAGAAAGAAGCCAAAGCAGGCAAGGTGAGAGCCAGCCAGGTCCAACTGAGATTTCTGGTGCTGCCAACCAAAGCAGAAGGAAAACTCTGACCAGCACTATTCATGCAGAAGTCTCACTGCCCTTTCATCATCAAAATACAAGACAGAGAACACAAGAGATGCCAAAACCATGAACCTGGATGATTCACAGCCTGAGGGGAAGGTGAGGAACTTGGCTTTGATATTTGTGTGAAAATTTCCATGCAGCTAACACCATCCCACTAGAAGCAGGCCCTCACTAACTGGTGTAACAGGTTTTAAAGTTCTGCAGTGTTTTGCACCCACATTATGCTCAGTCCTATGCAGCACCATCAGGTGTTCAGCCACAACATCTGCCTTAGGAAAATCTAAACTGATGCTCTAAATGATGAAAAGGGATGGGCAGCACCAGGAATATAAGTGACAGCAGCAGTCCCAGACAGGTCTGGCCAAAGCCACAGAGATCAGGGGGAGGAAGGGCACCTCCAAATTCAAGCTTACAGTTACTTAGATTTTAAGATCTTAAATCATATATTTAAAATAATAATAACATTCAAATCCTTGCCACTGATGTACCATGGCTCTTCTTCTGCTTTCATTTTGCACTATCTTTTCTACCATCAGCAAGAATATAGCATTAAATGCTTGGCTTTTTTTCTTTTTTTAAATAGGCAAATAGAGTTTATTACCATTCACATGCATTAAGTTGGTTCCTGATTCAATTCTTTGAATCACTGAAGAGGAGTTTGTCAGTTCCAGGAACAAGGGAGACAGAGGATGACTTGCAGCAAAACTCCAAGGGAACTTTCAGAATTACTAAGTTTAGGAAAAAATGCTGCTGACATTTGCGTTAACAAACTCAAAAAAAGCAAGTAATTTAGTCTATTTTCAAAGTATGTTCTGTCCCAAACAGATTAATTACATATGTTCATGACAATCTTTACAAAAAGGAAATATACACTTAGCTTTACATTAGAGGATAAAGTCAGCCTAGATTTCACACCACGCTATTTCATTCCGTCAGCTTGTGTTTAAGAGGTTTCATATCTACGATGAGCCAAGTACCCCTGTTTCTCTTATATCATGTAAATTATTTAAGTGTTAAGCATTTTCCATTTACTGCCTTCAGCTCCCACTTCACCATCCTTTCTGACTTCACAATTAGTAAATAGATACTGAAATACATAAACACATAGAGAACTACAATTTCAAAGCATTTAAGATCACAAGCTGCTCACTAGAGTAAAAACAGTTAAAAGGTTTTTATAAAAGTAGTAAAAAATTAATACCAAAAAACATCAGTACCAATTAGCAAATAATGTATCACATAGAGTCTAATTCAAGGAGTAATACAGAACTTCAAAATAACAGTCAAGTTCTGTAGATGTGATCCCAGTGGCATAACCCCAGCTACAGAAGCTGGACAGATTTGCAAACGTAGGGAGGCACTGCCACCAGCATGACTATTCTACAGCAGTTGTCTTCTAAATTGTATAGAAGCTGGTATAAAACATTATGTCTGCATTTTACAGGAACTAAAACAAGGAAAAAAATTACATACCATACTTGTAATTTTTGAAAGGAGGAGGAAGTCCTGTTCTTGAAGGCACATCTATTAAAATAAAAGCACCAAATTAAAACAAAGTTGTCTTTTCAAAATTATTTCCACTACTTTATTTTCCATTATTTTATGCATGCACCCTGGACATCCTTTACATCAAAATAAATCTATAACACAGGAGACTTGTTTGAGCATCAAATACTAAAACACAGCCTTTGGCTCAATTTCTATAGTTACTCCATATCTGATTAACTTCACTTGAGCATCAAGTCCCTCCGAACAAAATGACCCATGAGGATGGTGAGTCAATGCAACCACAATATGACCGCAGGAGTCTGATCCTTCAGAAATCTGCCAGGAACATCCTGTTAAACAGTTGCACAGCACTTTTCCCTACATTATACAAACAGCTGACAACTGTCATTCATAACTGAATTGTTCACTAAATATAGCCATGCAAACCAGCCACAAAAAGGAAGCCAAACTTTAGAAAATTAGCTCTTTAGCCACATACAGGACACAGCCCGTAAACAACTGCAAGAACACTAACACCTTCCCTGGTGCCAATGCTCCCAGTGATTTAACCGGGGCCTTGGAAGGCCCAGCCATTTGCAGGGTCAGTAGTTTAACAATTTATCTCAAATTCCCCCTTCAAAACAGACCACAGTAGGGGAAGGAACATGGCTCCTTTTGGACCAGGAACAGCGCTACCCATCCATCTGTGGAATGAAGTTCCAAAAAGTCTTGTTCAAGACACTATCTTTGTCTCAAATAACAGCAAGTGGCAGCACTGCTCACATCAAAAGTAAGTTTCTTAGCATTCTTTTTTATCTTATTCTTCATACCAGCAGCTGTACCATATGTTCTGAAAGTGCTTGTAGTTTTCTAAAAGCATGCTAAGATTTTGCCACGTCTCTCATTGCCAGAAGCAGGGAAGGCGATGAAAACATAACACAGCTGTGAGGCCCAGAGCAACATCCTAGGAGTTGCTCAAATGCTATCAGCTATAACAGTTCGAGACTCGTTTAAGCTGATTTCATGCCAAAAAATCACATGATGTTATTTGCACCCTTTGAATGTCTCCATTTAGGTGTGTAGAAATACACCTACAAAATTAGGGCTAACACCCTAACTACTCAGTTGCTGCGTGCGCTGGTCTATTTGAATTAACTTTTAGATAGACTGTCACTTTCAACCAGGCTTCTAAAACATAGATGAGTAAATCTGCACCACTAAACTCAAGATGGAGACAGAAACTCATAAGCAAACAGGCACGGTGAGACCTCAGTGTCAAAAACAGTATTTCTCTTCTCACAAATAGCAAACAGACTTGTACTCCCACATTCCACATATTGAGATAGTTCCTAAGGATCAAAGGCTCTCTAAATTCTATTAATTTAGTCCTGTTAATTTATGAATAGCTGCCTGACAGCACCACTCAAGGAGCCTGAGGCACTGAGCCAAATGCAGAAACGCCCTCTTCTCTTTTTGACTGAACATGGGGATTTGGGCAGAGGGAGCAGTTTTCCCAAATTTTGACATAGTACACTGACAATGGAAGCTCTTACTAACTCCAGACTGCTCATTCAATGGAGGAGAGGACACAGAGGATGTAAACACAAATCTGGCATCTTTACCAGCACCATAGAATTCCCATTTATTTGCTCGCCTCCACTCTCCCCTGCAGAGATAGCAACACATGGGTCTAAAACAAATTAATAAGACAACTGCACCTTACCCTTCCGCACAAAATTAATGAACTGCTTTACTGTCTGATCCAAGTTAACCCCATGATACACCACAGGTCTGAAGTTCCGGTGTTCAAAAGAGCGAACAAGGCGGACTGTGATGGTTGAGCTTTCTGCTGACATGAGAATTAATTCTGAATAACCTGGAAAACATTAAAGAGAGGAATTATTGCTTTTTCTCTACGTACAAGCACAGCTTGAAAACAAGGTGCAGGTGGGCCTCATGCAAAGATTAAAACACAGTGAGAAATTCAATAGCATTTTGTCTTCTGGGACTTCACTTTTAGATTTCTATAGAAGCAGTAACAGGATCTCAAAACAAACAGGGTTACCTAGGATATTATTGACTCCGCACACCAAATAGTCCACTATTTGTACCTGTGCTGTGTACTACAACACCAGACGCCTTATTAAACTCACAAAAACCTTACAGATAAATGCAAGGATGTCACTTCAGTTTTAAGTGACTGAAGGTTTTACCTGCTGGGTGAGTAACATTGTGCTCTAAAAGAATGTATTAACAGGAACAAAACCAAACTGCTTTTAATATACTTATGTCGCAGAGAGCATAATACCCTGAAAAATGCTTGAGCTCTTACACAACACTCATTTTCACCTACATACAGAAAGTGGAGAAACCTCCCCCACATCCACATGCATATAATTCTCCTGGTATACTATGACATAATTAAGGGGGATAATTTAATTTGTAATAGCAGGTCTCTAGAATTGCTCTACAGGGGTTACTCTACTGTAATAGAGAGCAGAACCTACAATGGACTCGCCTTATCAACCCAATCCTCTCTTCAAACAAGCCCACGCATTATTCCATTGGGTTCTTTCCACGGGAAAACGAGCTATCTCCTACCTCAGCAAACTCCTCTATTTTTGGTGGAGGGCACTCCTCAGCAACCTTGCTTTCTGGTCACATGCTAAACTGCTGTGGCTGCTGCAGCAATGAGCAAAGACTGCAGTGGAAGTGCTGCAACATCAGTCAGGGGCACAACACAATCTCTGCACCTCCCATCCCTTAGCAGCCATTTCAGTCACCACTTCCAGTCCTGCAAGGGTTTCTCTTACCTATTCATCCCTTTCTGTTCTTTTCTTTGGGTGATTATTCTGGTTTTCTGTGGGGAAATTATTAAGGCACCCCACCATCATGACAGTACCTCCCAGTCTTTTCTATATTTGTCCTAGCAAATCCTGGCAAAATAAACCAACAATATTTTCTTCAAATACTTTCTGCAGAATGGGGACACAGGCCTTCCACATCACAATTGCAAAGATGGGTGTTCTCTTGATGTTATTCCACATGGGCTTGAGAACTGAATGGCACAGAGCAGAGGTAAGAGAAAAATGCACCATCGCCTGAGCACCATCAAAGAATCACAGAACGTCAGGGATTGGAAGGGACCTCAAAAGATCATTCAGTCCAATCTCCCTGCCAGAGCAGGAACACCCAGATGAGGTTACACAGGAAGCTGTCCAGGCGGGTTTTGAATGTCTCTAGTGAAGGAGACTCCACAACCTCCCTGGGCAGCCCAGTCCAATGCTCTGTCACCCTCACTGTGAAGAAATTTCTTCTCGTATTTAAGTGGAACCTCTTGTGTTCCAGTTTGTACCCCAAAGAACGCCGTAGGAATACAGACTAGGGAAGCACAGTTAGAAACGGCCACTTTTCACATGTTTTTATACAGACCTAACAGACTGATCCCACCTAGGGCTGGGACCAACGCAGCAGATTCTCCTCAGAGCGCTGCCCAGGTCAGAGGTGCTGATGATCAACACCTCTCGCAAAGAAGAACCTTCCCGGGGCCTAGCCGGCCGCAGCACTAGGGCCCGCGGCGGAGCGCCCCTCACTCCAGAACATCTTCCTAGGACCGAGCGGCTTCTCCCCAGCCCTCACCCCGCCCCACCCAACAGGGACCGTTAACGGCCTCGGCCTTACTAACCGACTTCCCGCCGACACTTCCGGGTGTCTCCTCGCCCCGCCTCACGCAGCCGCACCAATCACGTCCTTTCGCTGCCACCCACCGCACCGAAGGATTGGCTGCCAGGTGCTCTGTCACCGCCCCCTTCCTCGCGCCTCCGAGACGCAGAGAGGCCCCGCCTTCCGAGTCCCTCCCGTTGAGCAATGTCCTCATGCTGGCGCGCCCGCCCATCCCGTGCCACCCCCGCATTGGCTCTTTGCCTGGCCTCTCCCAATCCCTGGCAAGCGCCGATTGGCTCCGTGTCGGCCGCGGCGCTGCGATTGGCCATCTGACCCTCTGGTGAGGAGTGAAGCGGCCGAGCGGTGGAGGGGGCGCGGCAGACGCCAAGGGGGCCGGGATCGTTTAGGGGTCGTCGCCATGTCTGAGGTACGGGCTGTGCCGGTGGGGCTGTGGGGGGTTTGGGGTGGTGGAGTATCTCCCTCCCTTTCTCTCCGCCGTCTTTGGCGGCAGCAGCCCGCGGGTGCTCACCTCCGTCCTACCCTGAGGACTTTGCTCCCCTCTAGGCCGCGTTCCAGAAGGCCGCTGAGGAGGTGAAGCAGCTCAAGTCGCAGCCTACGGACCAAGAGATGCTGGACGTTTACAGCCACTACAAACAGGCCACAGTGGGCGACGTGAACACGGGTGGGTACCGCCTGTGCCCCGCGCTGGGCGGAGGGGTGGGGGCGATACTGCTTTGGCCTGAGCCAAAGTGCCTGGAGGCACTTAAGGAGGCAAAGCCTCTCCCCTATTGCCTGCATCGTTTTGTGCAATCCAGCGGCTTAGCAAAAATGACTCAATACCGAGTTGGCATAGATTTGTATGCAGGCAGGCAGAAGCTGACCTGATAAGGGGTTTTGCAACTTGTGATTTTTAGATTAACTCAGCTGCTGTCTCATAAATCGTATGGTAATGGTCTGAGGATCCTTTGTGTTTGCTTTTGTGTGAGTACTGGGTTTGAAATTTTTGGAGACCTCTGTCAATAAGGAGCTGCCTAGGTCACGGGATGCTGCTTTAATGCAAACACTTCTCAGTTGAACAGGCTTTAATAGCAAGGCAAACTATATGGGTGTGGAATTGCAACACTTGGGGGGGTGAAGGGGAGAGTGTGGTTAGTTAAACACAGTTGGCTGCTAAAAATAGTATTGGAAAGCCAAAACAGAACAAAATGACACAGGTGTGTGTAACAGGTGAACCTTTTATAGGAGCCGCAATTAAATATCACGTTTTGGATGCACTGTAGCAGAAACATCTCTGCAGATAAGCTGTTTAAAGTCTCTCCTGCTACTTCTGTTACTGGTGGCTCAGCCTAGGAGTAACATTTAGAATGAAGCTCGTCTCTATTGACCTTCTGTAACTCTTGAATAATTAGAATTAGAAAGGAAAAAGGTTGTTGGTTTTTTTTTTGAGCGCTGGCCTCCTGACCCAGTTGCTGTTGAAGTTTGTTGGGTGTTGATTGAATTCAAAGCTGGCAGTGAAGTGTTCAGGAAACCGTGTGGGTGCTTTCAGTCTTGTTTTTTGTTTTTTTCTTCGAATGGGCAGCCTGGATGGAGGAAAGATCTGACTTTGGTTTTAAGATATAATCCTTTTGGTGTGGCTGGACATTAATAATACTAATGTTTGCCAAGATGCAGTGGTGCTATAGAGCTGTTAATATAATGACATTTTTGTAAGTTGCTGTGTTCTTGTGAAGCAGTAGCTAACAAGAGGTGGCTAGAAAAGCAATCTGTATAAAAGTGAGCTATTAGGTTTTTTGTTGAAGAGGAGCTGCCAGCTGGCTCTGCAGGTCACATTGCCATGGGAGCAACACAAGGGTATTTTTCTGGCTAATGCACAGGCTACTGTCTGGTTCTGTTTAATTGTTTATCGTAAGAGTTGTCTAAGGAGACAGGGAAGAAGTAAAATAGGGAGGGGACTTTATGTGAAGAATAACCATATACATATCTCATTAATTTCTTCTCTGTTTGGCCACAACATAGCCTGCAATGAAGTGAGTTAGAATTCAGAGCTTATACCCCTGGATGACAGAACAAATGAAGAGCTACAGGTTAGAAACATACCATTAACTTGATGATAATAAGTTCTAAGCTATATGCCACTAGCTTTTGTTTTTATGTCTCTGCATGTAATGGACCTTAGGATTCTTCTACTTTGCTTTAGAGCTGATGTTCTTTAACAACATAGCTATTGTGTGACAGCAGTCTCTTCAGAAAGTACGATAAAACCAAATCATGCTATTTGGTGCTCTTCTGCTTAAATGCTGCTGTCTTGAGGGAACTCAACAGACAATCTCTGCCACTAGTAGTGTTCCAACATGCTCCCTTGAGCTGACTTCATGACTACAGGTTGATAAGTAATAGCTGTAAAGATGAACCATTCTATTTTATCATAGTTAAGAGCTAAGTAGCCTTCAGGAAAGGAGTAGGTATTACCTACACCCAGAGCACACAAACTAATTCTGCTGCTCGTCCTGCCTCTCTCAGACCGCCCTGGTATGCTGGACTTCAAAGGCAAAGCAAAGTGGGATGCCTGGAATGCACTGAAAGGTAAGTGTCTGCTTAAAAAATAAAAATAAATAAATAAAACCACATGCAAACTAGTCAGCAAATCATAGTATAGTTTGTGTTGGAAGAGACCTTCAAAGCTCATCTAGTCCAACACCCCTGCCATGAGCAGGGACATATTCACCCAGATCAGGTTGCTCAGAGCCCCGTCCAGCCTGGTCTTGAATGTTTCCAGGGATGGGGCATCAACCACCTCTCTGGGTAACCTGGGCCAGTGTTTCACCATGCTCAGTGTAAAAAAATTTCTGTGTGGTTCAGCAAGAGGTAAGATAGTATTGCCTTATAAGACAAGAGTCTAGGAGTTCAGACTGCCATGATAATAAACTCTTACTTTTGATTATCTCTGCAAGGCAGAAATAATCCTTAAAAATGTAGCCTATCTCAAAGGGAAATAAGGTGCAAAATGCCCAGCTGGCCTAAGATGTTACACAAAGGAGAACTGCAGCAGCAGCAGAAACCCAAGTCTCTGTTTTCCAGGTCCTAGTACCCCAAAGACTGAGTGCTCCCTCCAGTTATTGTGTTTCTTCTAAAGCTTTCCTAACTGGAAGATACAACTGAGCTCTCTGCTCTAAATGGGGAGCCAAACAAGTGATCTAACCTGTGAAAATGAGCTTTTTCTGATGTTTTAAGGAGCCAGCGCTCCTTAATGCTCTAAATGCTCCTAATGCTCTTAATGCTCTAAATGCAGTCTAAGTTGCTTGAAGTTTTCCTGTAATAAGTCTGAATGGCCTTAATAGAACATTGTTTAGTTGCTGTTTATACAAGTGTAGCTTTGCTTCGAAACACTGTTTTCTTATGACTGCTGGATACATTTGTTTGAAACTTTAATAGTAGATTCAGAGCCAAGTGACCTCAGCTTCTTTGCTCTCTAGGAGCATGCTGTTGTGTGCAAGGAGTTGTGACTTGTGTGCAAAAGCTATCTTAATCTGTGAAAGTGACTGACTGCTTCCTGTGTGTCTTTCAGGAATGTCCAAAGAAGACGCGATGAAAGCTTACATAGCAAAAGTGGAAGAACTAAAGGGCAAATATGGTATCTGAGGAGTGGATGTAGTAGCCACTTGCATACCTGAATCATGCCTTATTTCTAATAATGTGGAAAACTGTTTTCTGATAATGGTTTTAAATACCTAGATTATTGTAATCACTTCTCCTCATGCCTGTAGCCCAGGGAAAGCTGTGTACCTGCCTAATATACTGACACATTATGAATTCCTTCTGGGAATAAGATCTGGAACTCATTAAAGTGCATTTGGTACTTAGCAGTTGTGATGGTCATCTCTTAGAGGTACTCTGAGCTCATCCTTTCATGGCAGAGTTGCAGCTGTCACTCACGCTGTAAGGCATGAGCCAGGCTCTCCCATCGTGGTGCCACTAGAGGGGCTCAGTGATCCTTGTTTTGTGCAGCACGGACTTGCGTTCAAACCTAGCCGCTCATGTCTGATACTATTTTTCTCATGTAGATAAATTTCAACCCACAAAAGCAAGTGCATGATGAAGATTATCGTGATGAGGCTAGGCCTAGTGCTGTGTATATGAAGAACAAGGTGCTTGATGTTTGTCGTCTGGAGCTTTCAGAGACTTAATTAACAATTGCTAAATCAACTTTCATAAAA
Organism: Columba livia; assembly: GCF_036013475.1. Taxonomy (NCBI): domain Eukaryota; kingdom Metazoa; phylum Chordata; class Aves; order Columbiformes; family Columbidae; genus Columba; species Columba livia. The sequence continues at coordinate 9,956,167 of NC_088608.1, forward strand.
CACTTCTTGGAGATATTATTCCCCAACAACTATGTTAGGGTTCTGGAGAGAAGGTAAATACTCAGCAACTGAACACAAAACCTCCACTGTGAAAGAAAATGTTCCGCAGACACCAAGTTGTTGATGGCCTTGATACTGTACTGCTGTAAATACAGAGCGCGGGGGCTGCCAGGTACCAAAGCTGCTGTGAGGGGTCAATCAAGCATAGACCAGCTTAACACTTACAAAGCTGCTCAAACAGCAAGATTTACAGTGAAAATCAGCAAAATTTTATACAAAACATGCAGTTGTGATCATCTCTAGTGGGCCTTTAGGTATTTCAGTCTGCCTTGCATAGCCTATTAGTTACTGAGGCCAGAAAGGGAGACTGCTTTTAACTTTTGGCACTGAACTATTCCAGCACAGAACATCTGATAATGAAATCCCCACCCTATATGGGAATAAGGCGTTTGAATCCTGCTATACCAGTTAACATCTGAACAGGTGAGGATATCAAACCAAACAGTCTTCAGATAAACAATTGATTTACAGAAATACATAGGGATGAGACATGTCATTACATATCTGTCCAGGTAAATGCATAGTTCAGTACTAACTTACACAGGCTTTACTCTGTGTAGTACCTAGCTTGTCTGTTCTTATGCCACTGGTGAGAGATGGACATAACTTTACCTTATGTGTTTTCAAAAATTAGAAACTCTCCCTTTGCTGCTTTTAATGGGAAATGCTCCTGGAGCTACCTGTTGACTCTTTAAAATGTATTAGGATGAAGAAGGAGTTGTTCCCTAGTCTCATAAGGAAAAGGGTGGTTTCTTCTTGTTCTTCTCTGTAATAATAGCATGTGATGGGTTTCACCTCCTTTTGTACCCTGTTAGTTATTGCAAATTGTGTTAATTACATTCACCTTGCCGAAGAGGGTTGAGAGCAGATGTTCAGCCTAAGAGATTATTTTAGCTCTTTGCCAGCCCTGAACTCCACAGCTGTACTTTGTGAAGCTCGTCATTTTTGGAGGATTCTGTCAACCTTTAGCAGAATGTAACTCATACTGGGAAATGCTTCCATTTCTGCTCTTGTTTGCTGGGAGCTGATGTACTGTGAGCATGCTGTGCTTTGCTAACCTGCTTTCTATCAAAACAGGTGTTTTCAGAATTTTTGACTACTAAAGCAGTGGAATTGGGTTCTGTCTAGAGAGTGGGATGGGAGTAACAAGTTCTATGTCCTAGTCCTCATTTGGCTTTAATTTCCCCTGTGAGACTTTAATTTTTACAGTGCTGCTCTTCTTTCTCATACCTGTCTGGCGTTAGGGAAACATTGCTAAGTACACAGTGTTTATCCCAGGGAGGGGTTGATCTTGGCCAGGCTTTTCTATGCTGCCTTCTACTTACAAATAATTCTGTTTGCCATTCTCTACAAGTGACAGAGAACTCCACCTCTAACATCTTTACCTGAACACTTTCACTGTAGTAACACTTTCTTCTTGTTTGCAGCTCTACCTTCCTTAGGACAGTAACATTACTCTTACTATTTGGAGTAAGCTGAAAAACTCAAGTTGTGGAAGAGACTCTAAAACAGGCAGAAACAAAGGTACTGGTGTCTGTGCACAGTGTTTGTGACAAAGCAGCAACACAAAAATTGGCTGTGTAGCCATTAACTGTGGGTAGAGGTAATTGCTTTTATTATACCAACACAGTGGTAAAAATAGACAACCTTTAAGGTATACAGCCTTGAGATTTGGAACAGAAGCAGCAAGCCTCAAACCAAAACATAACATCAGAATTGTTACTATGTCTGCAATAAGGTACTCTGGATGGAGGAACAGATGGTTTTGCTGGCTGGGTAGTGCTGCAAAATGGGATTGTTCTGACACCCACTCAGGGAGTTGCTGCCATTTCCTCAGCGTTAGATCAAAGAAAGGCCAACAACATCCTGATCCTTGCAGTGTTTGTGACGGGGAAGAGACGTGCACTGAAACAAGCCCAGCACACAGGAGGTCAGAGGCCAGCTGGCACACACTCACTTAGGTCTGGTTTGCTGAGTTTGCAGAGTGTGCAGGATGGAATCTGGACTTTGAATGTGGCAATAATAAATGTTAACTTGCATCTGTGATAAGACAGTGTTCCTTCTATCATGCTGCTGCTATTAGTTTTTTCATAGACAAACTGGTTGATTGGTACCCAGTGTGGTTAGAGGTAAGCTGTAAAGGCCATGTTGTTTTCCTTTTTTTTTTTTCTTGTGGCTTTCGCTTGCTTTTACCAAACATATGAGAACACCCCTAGCATAGATTTAACAAATCAGTGCTGATGTGCTGCTTAAGGCACACAGGAGTTTTCAACCCTGCAAAGTTCATCTTCTGTTCAACTAAAAAGCGCTCTGAGGTTTAGTGGAGTGTGCAACTTCTCTTTCTGTCAAAATTAGTCAGTCCTCATCTGGAATGATCTTGTGAAACAGTGCAAGTATTTTAACCTTTGAACTTATTTGACCCTGATGATACTGCTAAAATAAATGACAATTCTATTTGCTGTTGCTTAAAATATTTGTTCTGCCCCGAGTGTTCAGGGCAAACAATATTGGGCAATAGCACTTTGGAGTTGAGGGGGCATTTGAGCTGTCTTGTGGGATTGATTATGAATTGGAGGAGACAAAAAAAGACAATGCATTTTGGCTTGGATAGGTTTCTAAATACCACAGCTGTTACCCAAAGTGTCTTGCAAGTTGTCAAAGCTGCTTAGAGGCAAGTTAAGTTGATAATACCTAGATGTAACACATTTGAGTGAGAGTTACAGTATTAAACTTGCAAGTGTAAAAGTTCATAGAACAAAAGATAGAATCAATTTTTTTTTCCTACACACAGGTGTATGAGATCTTCAGACTCAGATAACTGGTCTATAAAATAGGCAGTCTTCAGCTGCTCATTTAAAGTGCAAATAACATAGATCCATTCTAAGCATGAGTCTGTCTTCATGGTTTATGAGCTTGTGTTGCTTCTAGAACCAGCGTATCTCTGAAAGTTAAACACACCTTGGCTGGGTTATTCTAGAACAGAATTCATGTGGAGTTTGGCTGCAGTGGTCTTTTAATGTTCATTCCCATTTTCACCTGTGGCTACTGGATTTTTGGTTAGTCCCTGTACACAGGCTTTTATTTGTCAAAGTCTGATACAATGCTCGTTAGAGCTAATTCATCTCTTACAACCACCCTGCCAGCCAGTGTAGTTATAGAGCAATCCTTTGCTGTCTAAAGAATACCTGAAGACATACAGAGCTGTTCTCAAAACCCTTCAGTGTGTCTTATCACTAATGTTGGAGAGCATTCCTGTACTTCAGGCTGTCCTGAGTAATGGAGAAGTAATTCAAAAATCCAGTGTCGTGAATGAGCATGGTTCTGGGGAGGAACAGCTGCTAAGAAGTCCTGGAGCTTGTTAAGCTTAGGAAAGAGGTGATACAAAAAACTGCCTTGAAGTGGAATCAATCAGTCGTTCAACAAATTCCTTCCAATCCTTATGTTAGCAAGGATTATTTTAGCTCCAAGTACTGCCACTGTAATGACAAGCTGTTTATTGTTATGTGAAAGAGCCCAAGGCCCTGGCACACTGGGATATGATCTCTGTCCAGCCAGGAGTGTCTGTTGCAAGCCCAGATTGCCTCAGGCAGGTGATTCCACACCCTGGAAAGAATGAAAATGGCATTGCTTGGCTAACACAGCCAGGGAGACACCTCGGTTGTCTCCACCAAAATGTGCAAAGGCACTGACTCGAATGTGTTCCCCAAAAGGCTGAGATAGTGGGATGCCATTGCCCCTCGCAAACGCTGCTCATTTGAATAAGTTCTGATCTGAAAGGTGAGCTCAGCAGTTTAATGTACTTGGTATTTTTAAATCTGAGTATTTAGCTGCACTCTGCTGCAAGAAGAAACATACATATGACAGCTAAGAAACTGAATATGATTTCCCCCAGCTTATTTAGTATTGTAATATGGACCCAAATTTTTCTAGTAGTGCTAAAATGGCTAAAGTTTAGTGGTTTTTTTTTTACTGAATGTATATTTCAAAGCATCAGTTTGTCACAATGGACAGATACAAATACTTCGAGGTATGTCCTAAGCCAGTGCAACAATTGCCAGAGGTCACTGGAAACTGTGGAATCCAAAGCAAAACAAGTGAGCACCCAGTGTTAGGTCTCTGCAATGTGATGCTGAGGTAGGTCCAGAAACTGATCAGAAATTAAGAAAAATATAAATAAATTCTTTCCAGGATACAAACTATATTCCTTTAAGCCTGTCCTTCTGCTTTAAGTCTCCAGCCCCAGGCAGGGTGAGCAATCTGCCTGCCAGCAGCACCAAAGAGGTGTCCAGGCAGGAGGCAAAGTGAAACCACCTGACCCAGGAGTTGTCTCCTCTGTACGTGCTTGACTGCACCTCTCCTGCGTGCCAAGACCAGGCTGTCTGCTTGGCTGCAGTAACATGCAGTGATGGGAGGAAAATCATGAGCTAGAATTGTTGTGACAAGGGGTTGGTCTGAGCTGTTTAGGCCTTGGTACAACACAAACCCCCCGATGTTCCACATGCTGCCTGGGGCACTATTCACAGAGGTTGACTGTGCATGTCTTCCCAGAAGCTGCAGGTCTTGAAGATCTTGTTAGCAACTTGCTGACTTTTTGCCCCATTCCAGCAGCTCTGTTTCAGCCCAACTAGGCTGAACCCAGCCTGAGCTGAAGGCAACTTCAACTTGTATTTTCAATCTACTGCCAGAAAGAAAAAAAAAAAAGCAAAAGAGCAGTGGCAATAGACAGCTTGTTGGGAAAGATATAAAGAAAACCATTTTGCCCCTCATACAGGCCTTGGACATCTCCAAAAGTCTTGGTCTGCAAGATACTGAAGATCTATTTGTCTCTAAGATCAGTTTGATGTCTGTCCAGAAAGACACCTTGAAACAGGGATGAGGCAAAAATTAGGGTTTAAATGCCCAGCCAGATCAGTTGCCATGTCAAGAATTAAAGATGTGATCAGAAAGGATTTTATTCAACAGACAAATGCATTTATAGAAGTAATCAGCGTTGAGATTAGATGAACCTGGGCTGACGGTGACTCAATCCCTTGTGTTCTGCCTTACCTCAAAGTGAAACACCTCTTCAGGTAACCATTCCCTAAGCCCCTGGCAGCTCAGGCTTCAGTCCTGAACCTTTTCTGGGCTTCTGCAGAAGAAAAACTGGAACAGATTGTTCAGTGCTAAAGTTTTAACAAAAGTCTCTGGTAAATTCCATTATTTATGAACACATTTCCCTGAAAACTTTCTCTCCAGGGATAGGATGTGAAAAACCCACTTAAACAATAGAGAAAAGGGACTTTCTAAACAAAATAATTAAACTGGCAACATACCAAGAACTCTACATTAATACAGCTGAACCAAAAATACATCTGAAGTGCTTTAAAGGTCATTTTCTGTGTTGTTATAATGTAGGTAATGTATTTTTTCAGAAAAAAAAAAATCATATTTTTCCTTTTAAAGTACTGAGCACTTTTTGTTGTAAAGCACTGTTTTCACATATGATTTTCCAAAATAATAATCTCAAAGTCATATTTACAGAATTTGTCTTTTCTGCAAGCAATTCTGTTGGTTTTTTTTATCTTTAAAAGATGGAGAATATGTTTGGCTTGTTTTGTTATGAGACAATGAAGATAAACTCATGTGTCCATTTGAAAAAAGTGCACAGTTCCAGCAGGCTTCATAAATCCAGATATCTTTACCAGAAGGTATCTCCAGCCAAGCAACAGCAGAAACTAAGTGCTAATGAACTGTTAGGAACTGCTCTATTCACACAACTTACCATCATCCTCCCCTCAGCACCTTCAGTAAGGAGAGAATCTGAAAGTATTAATTTAATGCTGGTATTAATTACAGGTCAAGTTTAATTCTGGTTTATATCTTATATTTGGGAAAACTGAATCAAATATATAATATTAAAGCAATTTTGTACTATCCCAAAGGATCATTTTCCTCAAAGAACTAGCTTGGCAGGTAACTATGTATCTGCTCGAGGATCTAAGTATGACACGGACCAGTTTTGGTTTCAAAATCACTTTTAAGTTCCTCTTTCTACAAAGCTTTTCATGCACGTTTGCTCATGTGAGCCTTACCACAGGCTTTTTTGGAAAATGATCTTCAGCAAGATATATACCTCACTTTTCTTTTTCGTTTTTAATTGCTAAAGTCATTAGGATGACTCACATGTTTTAAAGGCAGATCTCCGCTTAATAATTTTACTAATTGGGGGCCAAATTGCCTAATGCTGTGCAGGATTGAGTCTATGTTACGGAAAGCATAAGTCATGTGAGGTTTTTGCTAGATAAGAGCTGGTGTATTTTGTCTGGCCCGAGCCTGCATTTGCTCAGCAGGGTTACATGCAAACAGCGCTTGTTCATGCAGCAAATGAGACAACATGACCTGCTTGTGCTTTTTGAGCTGAAAACACATAAACATTGTTAAATTTGAAGCTTAGAAGTGGAAGAGTGTAACAGCAAATGCATGTGATCAGTCTGAACACTGCAATGGGGAAATGCTGTTTAACCTGTGGAATAAAAGCCCAGGATGTTCACAAAGTTATTCTGTCATCTGATGAACCTAAAATAAAAGAAATGTGGCAAGCATCAAGTTTGCTTGCTTGGATAACATGTTCAGAAAACAAAAAATGTTGCAGACCACAAACCCACAAAAGTAGTTGTAACAACAGACCTTGCAAATATTTGCCATGTGTCACAAAAGCAGAAAATCCCAATTCAGTGTTCCATAGAAATATAATCTAATAATGTATACAGCTTGGAAGAGAAACAATTCTAATAATGTATACAGCTTGGAAGAGAAACAATTAGACACAAGATTTTCCCGGAGGAGAGAAAGAAAAAGGTCAGAATTTATCATTAAAATGTGAAGTATGAAAAACCAAAGTAAACATATTTTTCAGAACACTGTTTATTCTCTAGATTAAAAATAAATAAATAGTATTGCAAAAAACACCTGCAGCCAAATCAGAGCAGATATAGATATATATCTGTTTTAAAAGGAAACATAGAAAGCCCTTGTAAAGCTGTGCAGAGATTAAGATAATGAGACTCTCTGTATAGGCAACTGATTTGTTCAGAAATGGAAGCTGAAGGAAGGGTAAAGTTACAATAATTTCTACTACCCCGTGTTGGAGAAGGAAATCCTTCCAACTCCTTTTGGCTACAAAGGGAATGGTTGAGTTCTGAGCCCGGCTTCATACGAGGAAGGTGCAGGAACTCCGGCCTGCGAGTCCATCAGCTGGAACTGAAATCAGCATTTGGCAGCAAAGCAAGAGTTTCTGATGACACTGCAAATTTCCTTGAGCTTCTTTTTTAAGCTGTTTCTGACATTTAAAAAAAAAAATAAATCAGTAATTCATTAGAGGATGGCAAAATGTAAGTGAGAAAAAGAGCAAGGGCATAAAACTTCATGAGCAGAGACAGTTTTGCTGACAGTACAGGTGGAGATACATAAGGTTAAGTACACTGGTAACAGATAAGAGCCACACACAGCCTAAGGTGAGAGGCCAAAATCACAGCGGACAAGGAGGAGAGCCCATGTCCCAGTGGCTTTGGAAACAAACCCCAGGAGCAGCCGCTGCTGGGAAGCGCAGGACTGGTTTCTGTGTTCCCTGGCTGAGTAACACTGTGCACAGCACCACATCCCCAGGGCCCGTTCCCGGAGCGGTGCAGAGGGACTCCCCTGCAGCACACTACTGGTGAAGCGCAATACCCGCCTCTCCAAAGGCTGCGGGCCCGGGGGAGGACAAGCAGGAGACTGAGTCATAGAATGCATTTAGTTGAAAGGGACCTTAGAGATCGTCTAATTCTAAGGTCTCAGGTTTGCTCCCCGTCCCAGGAAGGCCTGGCATCAGGGCCAGAAACGCTGCCTGGAGAAACAAACCTGGAGCCGTTCAGGGATACACAGGCACCCAGGGGTGCAGATGAGGCTGCAGCACGGCGGGAGGAACCGCTGCCGCCCGGGATACCAGCTCCTCGGGCGGTGGTGCTCTAGACCGGGCAGGGACAAGCCTGTCTCCCTGGCCCGGGCAGCGCTGGCTCTCCCCGCTATCTCGGGCCGTTGAGAGCAGCAGCCCGGCTTGGCTCAGCCCGGCTCCGCCCGTCGGGGCCGCGCTGCTGACTCAGCCGCGGGGGGGCTCGCACGGCGCCCGGGCGGGGCGGGCGGACGGGCTGCCCGCCGCCCTCCGGGGAAATAAAAGGCCGCGGCCGGAGCCCGCCCGCGTCTTTCTGCGCCGCCGGCACCATGACGGCCATTGGGGCGCAGGTACGTCGCCGATCTGCTCCCGCGGGCGAGGCTCCGGGCGCTGGGGCCGCGCATCTCCCCGCCGTGGGGCTGTTGCTCCGGCTTGTCCCTGCACAGCCAGGATCACCCCAACCCTCACTGGAACCACGGGGCGCGGCCAGCCGGATCCCCCCTCCCCGGGCCGGCAGCAGCTCCCCTGTGTCCGTGGATTTCCCCTCCCCACAGGCGGGGCTGCAGCCGCTCTTTCTCCGCACTTGGGTCTCTGAGCACCACCGCCTGCCGTTCAGGGCTGGAGGCGGTTTTGGGGTGCTTGGCTTCTATTTTATATTTCGGGCCCCCTTGGAAGGTTTCGAGGAGGAGCGGGGCCGCGCGTTGCCCACGCGGGTTCTTGGGGGCTGCAGCCCCGCGGAAGCCGAGCCGTGCCGCCCGCGGGGTGAGGAGCCGGGTCCGGACCGCAGCTGCTGCCGGCAAATGGAGGGGAGAGTCCGGCTGGCTGCCGCCCAAAAAGGCTGTGGGAAAAGAAGGGCAGTGCTGGTAATTGGGTGCTCCCCCCGCCCCGTTTCTGCTGCCTCCCCCGTCCCAGACGTCGAGCTCCATTCTCCCAGGCAGGGGCCGGCGGTTTCCTCCAGCCCTTCCAGGCAGGAGGCTGTGCTGTGGGAGCCCTGGGGCAGGGACCTTGCTCAGCCCGGAGCCTTTGTGATCTCGAACCCGGCCCTTGCCGTGGGAGCATTGTTCTTGCAGCCAGGGAACCTGGAGTGCTTCTCCCACCCTTCCTTTCTCCTGGATACAGCCTGTAACTACATTGCTTTCTTATTTGAGAAAGAGTTTGATGTGCACAAGCAAATCACATTAAACGCTGAAGTCCCACAGCTTTGTCCCTCTGGTTTCATTTTACCCTAAAGTAGTACTGTTAACTCATATTTTTTTCCTCACCCTCCCTTTTATCCTTTAAGGCGCAGAGGCTGCTGGTGCACCGAAGACCACAGAAATCCTTCTTTGAGACGCTCATCAGGAGCCTGATCATCTTGTGCGTGGCAATAGCAGTGGTCTTGTCATCCATCTCTGTCTGCGATGGCCGCTGGCTCTTTGCAAGGGGGCAGCTCTTTGGACTGTGGCACTTCTGCACCGTTAGCAATGGCACTGTCCTGAAGTGTGTCACTGACCTCAGCCTGGCCAATGTGGAGGGGTTGAGTGTGGGGATGATTCCCATAAGAAGCATGGTTGCCTTTGCTGTTGTGGTTGCCATCTTTGGCCTGGAGCTCCTGATGGTGTCCCAAGTCTGCGAGGATGCTAATGCAAGGCGGAAGTGGTCAATGGGCTCAGTTCTCATCCTCTGCTCCTTTTTGCTGTCGGCCACTGGAGTTTTGAGCTTCTCCATCCTTGTGAAGGATCACCTCACCTTCACGGGTTTTGCGCTGACATACTGGTGTGAGTTCGTTGCTGCCTTTCTCTTCTTCCTTAATGGGATCAGTGGACTTCACATCAACAGCCTCACACACCCCAGGAACAGGGTAGGCAAAATCTAGGTGCAAAGCGTGTACAGAAAGGCCTTTGTGTAATCAGCTTTGCCAATTAGACTGGAAAAAAAGGGAGTCTAATGAAGTTTGAAAAGTACACCGTGTCTTAAATTGTGTTCAAGGAGGGGAAGCATGAGTCAGTCCTGGTGCCTGTAGAAGACATACCCACCCACTGGCCAGCGTGGAGGGTGGCCCAACGTGAGCAAAGCACGGACTGAGACTGGCTGTTGCTGAAGTGTGGGGTTTTTTGAAGGAGCGGCTTCAGGAAGATGGTGTCCCATTAAATGTGCAAAGGGCTGGCAGACTACAACCTACTCATGTGGGCTCAGTTCTGAGGTTTATACAAAGCTTGTATTACTGGAGGTTTGGTGTTGCTGGGCTTTTTCCCCTACTCTGGCGCCTGTGAAGAATGTAACACAACTTTAATGTGTCTCATGGCTTTGCTCTGTCTCAGGGACAGATGATTTGTCCCTGACTGTGCTCACTGGCATGGAGTATAGAAAATCTTCACTGGATCTTTCCTCCATTTCCCTTTCAAAAGAGAAGGCACACAGATCTTGATCTGGTCACCAGTGTTGTTTTCTTTTGGCATGTTCCCTGTATCTGTCCTTTCCCGTGAGAGAGGTGCAGGGAGATGTAGCTGCCTGTATATCACATGCCAATAAGTCACCCAAACTGACTCCCTCACAGCCCCTGCAAAGTTTACAGTCTTGGGGCATTGCTCTTCCTGGTTTTCTTTTTACCCCTTTTGTGCAAGCAGGACAAGGTCTGCAGGGGCTTTAAGTTGGGCATCGTGGCTGGGCAGACCATGCTGAGACCACTGCACCTTCTGCGGTATGTTTTGGTTCTCAGAGTGTCCTGCTGGGGCAATGGGAAATCAACTCATCTTATAGTTGAGAGTTTCCTGTAGCATTTCCTCTGGGAGGATAAAGCTCTAGATCTTCCTGACCAGACTAAGTCCTTTTCTTCCCTGATTAACAGTGGGCCTGGGATGAGAAGCCCAAGATTGCCCAAGGAGGGTCTGATGGAAGCAGCTGTAATCTGTCACAGCTGGTGGAAATCCAAAGATACTGAGACAAAATTATATTAAGGCTGGTCTTCCTCCTGCCAGTGCCGGAGTCAAGATCTCTACAATTGCTGCAGCTTTGAAGGTCCCCAAGGTGTCTGATGGAAAATAAGAAAAGACCTCAGAGGTTGGGTTGCCCCACATGTATCCTCCCTGCCCTATATACAGCACTCCATTGACCACAGATTAAAGTGTCTTCGGAGTATTTCAGGGTCTCGGGTTAAATGTTTGGTTTCTATCCTCTGGTAAGACTGCTTGTATTTTTCTGTGAGGACAAATGTTTCTATGTGTTGAACAAGGTTTTCATTTCCTGCGCAGCAAGTTTGACAGAGTTTTTTACCTGAAACAAAAGCATCATAGCACAAGGGCTGGGAAGGTTGTGTAGGTGAGCTGTGAGTAAACAGCTTTGTCTTTGAAAGTGAAGAATCCTAAGTCCTGCCTGAGCATACATCCACACCTGCTGAACGTGCTCCTGTGGACTCACCTTCATGAGGACAGTTTCCATTCCTTCTCAGATTTCCGTAACTTTTCCAGACAATGCTCCTAAGGCTGTTTCACAATGCAGTTTCAGACCGGGCTTGCTCTGGACAGTGCCAATTGTGCTTTTGCATGTGCATTGGCCATCTTTCTGGGGAGATAATGCACAAAGCTGTGCAAGCCAGCCAGCTCCCTGAAGCTTTTCCATGTTTGAGGCTCTGTCATGGTTTCTTGACCCTCTCAAGGACAAGGACTTGTGCCTTTAACCTGTTTCTGGAAAACCACACTGTGATTCTGTTTCTGTGAAGGTGCTTTTGATTTGCCAGATTGCACTGTTGAGGACATGCTAGTGGGCTGAACTTGCAAATGCTTGTGTGAACAGTGCTGTTGGCTTTAGCAGAGCCACTTAATCCAGAGAGATTCTGCAAGGTCCAGTCTCAAGCTGTTTCACTTCGGTGTTACCAAGTGGTAAAGTGCCTTAACTAACCAATAAATCAGTTGTGGTGCTTAGGGATACCCATGCCAGGCAGGACAGTTCCCCTCTGTGAGGTCAAGAGTGTCCATGGCTTGTCTAGAAACATGGATGTAATTTTGCAGTGCCTTCTTGGTGACATTCAGAACGGGAAATAATTTCTCTGTGCGTGTTCCCCTTTTAGCTAGTGGGCAACAGTGCCAGACTGAGCCCCAGCCTGGCGCTTCCCACTCGGGTTAGAGGGAGGCAGCAGATAATTGGCCATTGAGTTCACCCAAGACTTGGTGGAAATATGAATGATTTTAGGATGTCCTCTGCTAGCTGAAGAGGCCTTTTGTTGGGGGTAGGGAATCCTCTATGGAAAATAAAGTAATTCCTTTTTCCAACTGGCTTTGTGTAGTACTACTTGACTTAATGATGCTAGGAGAAGATGCATTTTGATGGCTAAATACTACAAAACAAGGTTGATTGTCTTGGAGACATCCTTATATAGAGCAACTTGTGCAGCAATGGGTAACGGCTCATTTTCTGAAGCCTGTGGAAGCAACAAGCAATATTCCTGAAGTTTGTTAAATAAATTTCTTTGAAATAAGATAACTGTAATTCTCTCTTTTTACACTTAGATATCAGGGTGCAGATTTAAGGGGATGAGCAGGGTTTATGTAATCTCTGAGGCACCAATTCTGTGTGTTTATCCAGCTAGATGAATGAAGAAACAACTGCTTGGCGCTTCGCCGAGCTCCAACCAAGGAAGCCAAGACCCTGCAGCTGCTGCACATTCCCCTCTCCTTTCCCCTCCAGGGTCTCCACACCAATCCAAGCAGCCAGCACTGCTTTCTTGTCTTGCAAAAACAAGAGGGGCTCTTAATGATTTCCTGCTGTTGCATGTGCTCTGTTTACCAGCTAGAGAGCTCCTTCCTGTGTCCTTCACCTCTCTCTCCCCACACCGCACCCTGGGTCTAAAGCATCCTTGCTCTTTTCCCCAGCTTTGCAGAAGTGGTATCAAAGCACAAAAGTGTTTATACACTTTTCCCCCAAGTACTGACAGGTTTAGTTAAGTTTAGTTAAACAGATCTCCAGCTTCACCACTGAATTAGTTCATGTAACTTCAAGGAAGTTGATTAGCACCTGGTGTTCTTTCTGATGGGAGAGGCCGTTGGTCAGTCTCAGATGGTTTAATATCCCTTGAAAGCAGGATAATGAACATCACCTCTTGTTAATGAGCTGTTTAGACTTGCTCAGTTACTAATTTTAATTGGAAGCTTGTGCACAAACCATTGCTTGTGGATGAGAATAAGGAAATAATGGTACAGGGCATGCTAACTAGAAAGATATCCTGGACTGTTACTGGTGCTTTGATTTTAACTCTACAGTACCTTCATCACCTGTGTTTGGAGGAACACCTGGTTTGAAGGTTGAGCTTTGCTTGCTTTTGGGAGTCAGGGGAAGGCGGTTACAGAAAGATAATTCCTTAACTGCTTTCTCTTTCCCTCTGCTGGGGCCTGTGGTAAGCCGGTAATGGCCTTTCTTCTAAACCTTCCCATCAGCTTGCACCTGTAAGAAGGGCCTTGCTTCTGGGTGGAAGAAAGGTCTGCCCTGAGGGGTGTTCTGGAAGGGGTGTTGGCTGGATTCCTGGGGCCTCTCACCTTCACATGGGTCCAACCCCTCTGAATTGGCACCACCCTCTTCTGAAAAGGTTCATTTCAGGTCCCCCAATGTAATTGCATCCAGCTGCACAGTGTGATTATTCACTGCACAGTGTAATTGTTCACTGCACAATGATACTGCATCTTGATTCTAACAAGTTTTGCTGGGAACTTCCTTGTTTGCTGTATTGGGAGAGAAAATCCATTAGTTACTTCCTTTTAAATTCACCCTTAGATCTTTGACCACTCATGTTCAAGCTGCTGGAGCTGCTGCCTGCACGGTTGGCTCCTCAGGGGACCGGGGCTGAATGGCCAGAGGCTGACACCAGTGTCCCAGGACAAGGGTGACTACTTGTCTGAAAGATGGTACTCAAGTCCCCTTTCCTGATGATAAACTGCTTTACGTTGAGTACCCGTAACAAGTACAGAAAAAGGGAAGTCGGTAAAGCCCAAATACAGAGTTTGTGTTCAGCCTGTGTCAGTTGTTTCAGGCTGCTGGGTTTGTGCCTGGCACCCCGTGATCTCCCACTCTCTGTTTTGCTCACTGAGATTTACTTCCCTGTTCCTCTTCATCTGCTTATAAACACGTCAACATTCCTTGAGCTAAGTAGCTCTTTTCTTCAATATTCTTCCATTCAGTTAATTGAGAGATCCCCAGCAGGGAAGGGTGCTTTTGCATCACCCGTGCAGAAGATGGGCAAGGTAAGAATCCATACCACTTCAGTGGTGGTTGGCAGCACTGTATTGCCTGGGACCACCTGCCTGAGTGGACTTAGTCTTCCCAAAGAGCTGAGGACTCCGAATGCCAGCTGACAGCTGAGGGTGTTTATGGATCCTCAGCTTTTCATACAAACCGGGTCAGTGCTTGATGCCAGAATCAAATGTAAAACAGAACCTGGCAATACTTCCTTATTATTTTGGGGGGCTTGTTTGTTTGTGGTTTGGTTTATTGTTTGTTTGTTTGGGGTGGGGTTTTTTGTTGTTTTTGTTGTTGTTATTTCAGAAAGGTCAAATAAAACAAAAATAGCCATGTAAAACAACTTACGCTAGAACTTTTTTTAAAATACAAAAAATAAGAGCATTTTGTTTCAGGGCATGTGGTTCACCCCTGTTCCACCAGGGCTACGGTACAAATAGGTATCACATTCAGCCTGGGCTCCACCTGATCTTGTGCCACCAGTGCTGGTCCTGACTGCTCACTGCAGGGCTGAGCTCTTATGCCAGTTTGTGGGAGAGCAAATAATTGCATCAGATCTAATTAATTACATGTTATTGTACCTCTGAATCTATATTTCTTCATTTATCCTGAAAGAAGGCACCTGCCCTTAAACAGCTGCTTTGGCTTGACTGGTACATGTTTAATTCTCAGGGAACATACAGGTTGTTTTATTCTTTTTGGTCTTATTTGTAGGCCAGAGAGAAAATTAGGTTAATGGTTGTCTCTTTTTGGAAGTATCTGAGTTGCTAAATGCATTGGGACAGAGTGAACCCCTGAGGAGGTTGGGGGCTCTGCTCGGCTTGGGTTAGTCAGCAAAAAGTGAGATCTTTCACTTCTCTCTCGGTCACGGGACTGATGCTGCTTCTGCTCTTCCTTCCTCGTGCTTTGGCCGAGTCTTAAAGAATGATGTTGACTCAAAGCCTTGCAATTTCAATAAAAAGTTGAAAATTAATTCCTGGAAATCCTTGCCACTTCACTGCTTTGTGATTGATTTCTTTTTTTCCCCCTGGTTTTAAAGAGGTTCAGCTCTCCTGCTACTGGG
This sequence comes from Columba livia, assembly GCF_036013475.1. Taxonomy (NCBI): domain Eukaryota; kingdom Metazoa; phylum Chordata; class Aves; order Columbiformes; family Columbidae; genus Columba; species Columba livia. The sequence goes on from NC_088608.1 coordinate 9,971,403, forward strand.
TGACCGGTATCAAAAGGCAAAGCCAACCAGGCAGGGGAGCTGGAGCGAAGGCAAAACCCTCTCATCTGCTGTGGTGCCCATCCTGGCCCAGGCAGCGCCTGTTTGCCAGGGAGGATACAGGCTGTGTCGCCTGTCCGCACCAGCAGAGATAAAAAATACATTTTTCCAGAATCTCAGGGTTTGAAATGGTACTAATAGCATTCAAAAAACCTGCTTCTGCACAGGTACTTTAACTTTGAAAGCATCCTTTGAATTTCTCTGTGTGTTTGCCTTGTGGTTAAATGGCAGAAGTCTACTGTGATGGTTTGGTGTGAACAAAACCTCCTTAGAGCAGTTTTGGGAGAGTTGGGGAGTGCTGCTCTACTCAGGCAGCATTTGACATACCACACATGTTTTGCCAAGGTCTTGTAGGTGATCGGGAGGAGAGAGAAGTATGATAAATACCACTTGCTTTCTGTCAGTTATCTTTGCCCTTGAAAAAAAAAAAAAAGCAAGAATTACCCCAAGTGGGGAAATGCGGATACAAAATCAAGGAGGAGTCCTGGTTGCATTTGTTGGATGAATTCCTTTATCCCTTTCCTACTCAAACTAGGGAAATTTTCTTAACAATTTTATGTTTAAGAACAGAAAGCTGTTAACAGAAGCTCAGATACCTTGTGACAGTGTATTACAGTGTGTAACTTTGCGGATTTCAGCACGCTAAGTCCTGTGGACTCTGAAGGGATTTTTGCCAGACACTATGGTGGGTTTTTTACACAAGAGACCTTGTACTGTCCAGTTTAATTGAGATTTAAATCTCTCAAGGGATTTCATTGCTTCCATTCAAAGACTAGCTGGACAAGTCTCAGGTTCAGACCCAATAGGGAAGACCCATCTTAATGAAGTTTTCTTGGCCACCCTTGGAATATGCTATAGTAGCTTTTTTACCATTTCAAAAAGATACAAAGATCCAAACTGGGCCACTACTATTTCTGAGATCTCCACTGTTAGAAGACACAAAGGAAGAAAACTGTCTGAACCTGACACCGGAGCATATGTGAGCAATGGTTATAGAGTTAGAGAAGACACAGGAGCTCAGCTGTGCTTTATGTTCTTCGTGTCCACCATCCATCACCACACAGAAAGACTTTGAGTCTTGGTAAATTTTAAGGATGATTTAACCTTTCATTTCAAACCCATGGGCTATGTTAAAGGATGGCATGTAACCTTCATTGTATGAAATTTGGTGTCCTCCCATCATCAACAGCAGAAGAAACAGAGAACATCTAATACTCACTAGCTGGGCTTAGCCTGGAACATGTTGGAGAACCACATGGAAAATGAAAGGTCACATTTAAAGCAGAAATAGCAGCTGAAAAATATTGGCGTGGAAAGAAACACAAATGACTGTGGCCAGAAACCCAAGGAAGAGCAGAACGTTTTGGCCCGTTTTGCCTTGCAAAATAACTCAGGTGCTACACAGGATATAAACGAACAGATGTGCTTCAAGAAACATTGGCCTACAGCCAAGTCCTGCTTTTGGATACACAAGACTCCCAGCACGGTCCATGGGATTTAACCATGTGTATCTGGGCATGGAGGTATCCTCTAGGCATACGGCGTTAAAGCGCGCTTGATTTTTGGAGGGTTCCTCTCCTGCGCTCTGGTGGGCTGGACCTCACCATCTGCATCTCTTGAGTGAAGCCGCTTCCCCCGTTACTCGCTGAGGTGCTAAGATGCTGACGCAGTTGTTTGCTTAAATGCCACTGCTTCCATTTTCTCTGAACTTCCAGCTGAACCTAGGTAGAAAGATCAAAAAATACTTAGTTCAGCTAGTTTATCTTGGAGTCCAGCATTGCGGAGAGCAGTATAACAGGAAAAGGAGAGTGGGTTACCTTTGCCAAGGTTTGGATTTATTTATTTAACCCCCAGTTTAAGGGGTTAGGCTAGGGCCTTATTCTTGTCACTTCTTGTGATACTGTTGTTGCAGCGACACAATTTTTTTGTTAACCTGTTTTTCTGTTTAATTGCAGGTGAAACTGTTCATAGAGTGTAGCTGGTCTAAGCGTATGCTTTAGATTTTTCCAAGATCTTTATTTCCGTTGTAAAGCTGGGACATTTTGGCAGTCTAAGGTAAAAAAAATGCAGATTTTCTTTTCAAAACAGCTTTTTCTGAACTCTGTTAAAAGATCAGTCAAAGCACTTCAAACACCTCCTCCACTTCAAAGTGACTTTTTCTCTAAGGACTAAAGTATTTTTGCTTCCTTCCAATAACTTCAGGATCTCCCAGGTTTGGACAACGTTTTACCCCCAGCTCTAGTAGCAGCAGCATTTCAGATTGCAAGTTCTAGCCCAGAAGCCTGAGAGTCATAATACGACTACAAAGGAAGTGGTCCCACTTCCAAAAGCTTTACCTTATGAGAGTTCCTAATAAAGCTGGACTGGATACAGCTTTTGATAAATTCCTCCCAAGGATTAAGCAAAGAAAACAGCTGTGGGATGACAGATAATAGTACCATACATCAGAGCCGGGTGATTGTGAGTGTGTGCGGGATGGTACTCTCACCCTCCGTTCCCAGAGAGTAATGATGTTATCTGATTTACGAAAGGGCTGCAATAGTGAAGTTTGCATCCGGCATACAATTACATGGGTTTGCCAGGTCTAGGAGGTATTTCACAAGTGACGTTAGGTAGCTGGGAAGAAAACCCTGAGATAAAACATGTAACTCATTGGAGAACATATCCTCCTGGTTAATGAGGCATGCTTGAGCAATAAAAAAGAATGTTATATATACGAAACTCACCTCACCATTAAGAAAACAATAAAGCACAGCCACGACGAAGCCCTAAAAGATAAAAGAACCATGGTCACACATTTAGAATTCCAGCTGCAGATTTTGAATGGGGATTAACATCTCAAGGGAAATCAGAGCACTTGGTTTTGCCATTGGGACTCTGTTCCATTACAGAGTTAAATGTTATACCTCTTTTTCTTACTTTAAAGAAATAATAGCTTGTCAAATATTACCTGGAATGATCCAAGAGCCAATTCAAAAAAAAGCTGAATTTCCATTGTGCCGCTGCTTGTGTCTTCGGGGAAAAAAGCAAAGATGATGTAGTGGACCCCAAAGAGAGGGATGAGGAGGAGCGTTGACTTCGCAAGTCTCCTGAGAATGAAATCAGCAGGGAAAGACAGTGTAGAAGGAGCAAGGGGATCTTGGGCGGGCTCACGAGGCATAAAGTTGCAATGTAAGGGGCATACTTGTATTGGTTGAAGTCACTGCTCCGTCCTTCAGGAGAGCTGAGCTTCTTCATCAAGATTCTTAAAATGTTGACAAAAAGAATGAAATTAATCTGAAGAAAAAAAAAAAGATGTGAAAACAGCCAAACACCAAACACGAAAAACAAATGCCCAGTAACCACTTATGTAACTGCCAGGTACCAGTGGAGCCAGTTTGGGGTGTTTGAGCTGAGAAGGCAGAACAGAGGGGCTGGGGCCGGCCTGCCTGTGTTCCTGTCTCCATCTGGGTCCCTGTCTCTCCAGTCTGTCCCACCACCCTGGGCTCTGGTGCTGGCTGTTTTCCCTGCTGGTTTGCTGCAGCTTTAGTTATGGGGACGATCGTGGCTTGTTGTCCGGGCAAATTACCAAATTGCAGCAAGACCAGGCGCATCAGTAGGATCTCTTCAGGCAGTATCCTTCTCACAAACTCTGCCCAGTGTGGCCCCACTTAGTGTGCCAGTGAAGGGGCAACACCAGAGCTATCGCTTGTTAACTGGGACTGCAAATGTCATTTGATCCCTGTCAAAGACACATTGTGGTTTGGGAAGATGAAGGCAACATAGTTTAAAGTGGTGATAGGAGAAACTCTGAAGTTCTTACTTTTGCATTTTCCCCCTCTCCAAGTGTGAATCTCAGATAAAAACGCTGATCTGCTGCTCAGCTAGGACAAAGGTGAAACAATAGCTGCTTCTGCTCGTTTGACCCTCAGGCAAAGAGCAGGAGTCAGGGGAAGCAGAGCCAGCCTCAGCACCTCACAGCCATAGCATCAGGGACCAACCTGGGCTTTATCTGCCTTTTGTTTCAGGGCTCCAACGTTGCCCTGCACCCCTCCTGCCCCCAGCACTGCCCGCTGACCTGCACCCAAACCCCTTTTGTGACACCCTGCACCATGGCAGGCCCTCAACCCCTCCCTCTACCTGAAAACACCATCACAGCAATGCATTCTCTTCGTGGTGGCTTGGACGTGTCTGTGGGTGCCACAGCAGGGTCCTGAGTGGTGGGTGGTTTCCCTAAGAGAAACAGGTCTGCTAGATGGGACAGACCTGGGATGTCCCTCCATTCCCAAAATTATTGGATGCAGAGGGAACAACTGTGGCTGTGCGGTCTGGACTGCTGAGGGTGTCTGGAGAGGGCTGGAAGTTTGAGGAGCTGGTGGAAGGTGAGGAAAGGAGCAGAGCTGGGAATAGCAAGGGGTGTGGAACATACAGGAAAGACTGAAATATTTCGGGCGTGATGTGGCAAAAAGGAGGTCCAGGTCTGCAGATTCTGGGGTTTTTAACCCAGCAGGCCAGGCATGAGCAGTGTAGGCTGAGCAGGACATTTGCTGATGAAAAACTACTGGGGAAGGGGGATGGTGGGATTCCTGCTGGGAGGGACAGTCCTTGGGCAGCAGGGCAATGAATGTCAGCCCAGGAGCACAAAGGAGTGTATGGGTGTTGATTCTCTGCCCTTTGAACTGCTAAGGACTGTGTGCTGTGAGGAATAAAGAGATTAGATCTGAATTCTGAAGGACAGGTTGTTTGTTTGTCTGTGACTATGGTCTTGAGAAAAGCCTCTTAGGTAAAGAGGCAGAGTCATACAGGCGGCTCCTGCCTTAAGCAGCTAAGCTAGATGAGATCAGGGTTTTGAGGAAACCTAGGAGATAGATAAATTACGATTGTGCGTTTTGCCTTGCAGAATGCCTGGGCCTTGTTGTCATTTAAATATTGCTGAGTGGCTCCTGGCACATAAGAGTTATTTCATCAAGAAAAATAAACACTATGGCCCTGTTAAATTAATCCTGAATCTCTTGTGTGGTCTTCTGCTTGTCTCTGGGGGTGAAGGATTGCTCAGTGCTAAATGGGAGCAGAACTTTAACTGACCACCTCTGCTGCTTGGGTGTCCAAGAGAGCAGTTGTGGTTTGTGTTTGGCTCCTACTGGCAACACAAAACTCTTAACCAATTCTTGAGTTCTCACTTGGAGTGTCAGCAGGTTACTTGAGACTAACTAGCAGCTTGAGTGTTTCTGTACTAGGGCTTAAGACTGGCCATTGCAGTGTGCTCTGCCACAGAGCATCGCAGTTGGCCAGAACATTTATCTCCAAGAAGCAGCTCCATCCCCGTGGTACCTAAAGGCTCTGAAGGTGAGCACCAGCAAATGCTCAAACCATAGGTGCTGAGTACTGTTTGTACCAAACCATTCATGACATCGCTACTGGACTGGGCAGGTTCACACTGAGTTTCAGTGCCTGTGAAGTGAGCAATGCCATAATAGTATATATAATTCCAGCCCACTAACATATGATGTGTGCAGCCTGTGCTTTCATTGCTGAAAACAAAAGCTAATGGTCATGTAAGGCAAGTTGGTTTTGGCTTTGCTGAGAGGGGCATTGACCAGGAGACACAAAGGCGATTGTACTGAAATGTACGGCCACTGCGTTTCTCCTCCAGAGACTTCCTTGAAACAGTCCAAAACAAGCTTCCACAAGCCAGCCAAGTTCATATGAAATCAACAGGATGTGGAAACCTGATCTTCTTCAGGCTCTTGCTTCTGGGGAGGACCTTATAGCTTTCCTTGTGAACTTTTCTTCAGGGCATTTAGTTACTGACTAAATCCTGCTGAGCAGAAGTTGCTTAAGCAGTAATTCATGTGTTACACCAGTTCAGGCACATGTCTAAGATCAGTTCATGAACACACTTCTAGAGCACATTGACTAGATGATCTTTGACTTCACAAGATTTGAAAATACAGTTTGAATTTGCATGTCCCAGAAAAAAACTTACAAAAATAGACAAAACTACAGGGCCCCTAATGATCCACCAGGTATTGGCATTAGTGTTAATGTCCCAACACCTGTAAAAATAGAAGAGAAGCTGCAGTCAGTTATCAAAACACTGGTGTCTTTTCAAAGGGGTTTAGTCTGTTTTACACTTCAGGTACACCCATGTTCCCTTCTACAAAATTAATTTCCTGTTCTCACTTAGCTGTACAACATTTCTGACAGAAAACAGTTCACCTGCACAGGACAAAAATATGTCCTGCCTTTAAGTACAACCACTGCTCAAAATTTTGGAAGGGAGAAGAGAAAGGAGGAAAGTTCTACCCATCAGAAAGTCAGATACAGATGCTGAAAACATTGCAGGCTGAATTGATACCTGAAGGTTACTTCCTATCCTTGAAAATTACAGAATCACAGGATGGTTGCGGTCAGAAGGGACCTTTGGAGATCATCCAGCCCTAACCACCTGCTAAAGCAGGTTTGCTAGAACAAATCATACAGGAACATGTCCAGGTGGGTTTTGAATGTCTCCAGAGAAGGAGACTCACAACCTCCCTGGGCAGCCTGTTCAGGGCTCTGGCACCTCAAAGTAAAGAAGTTTCTCCTCACATTCAGATGGAACCTCCTGTGCTTCAATCTGTGCCCATTGCCTCTCATCCTATTGTTGGGCACCACTGAAAGGAGCCTGGTCCATCCTCTTGACACCCACCCTGGAGATATTTATAAACATTGATGAGATCCCCTCTTAGCTTCTCTTCTTCAGGCTGAACAGACCCAGCTCTCTCAGTCTCTCCTCATGAGAAAGATGTTCCAGACCCCTAATCATCTTTGTAGCTCCCTGCTGGACTCCCTCCAGTAATTCCCTGTCCTTCTTAAACTGGGGAGCCCAAAACTGGACACAGTGCTCCAGAAAATGCTCAAATAAATTCAAGGTTCTTTCTCAGGTTGTTTAGATGGACCTCTACTCCCAACCACACAACAGTGGTGTGGTGGTGGGTTTGCTTGGCTGCCAGTAGGTACAAATGAGCAGGACCCCATGGAGCAGCCGGTACAGGGGCTTTGTGCTCCCCCTGGTGTGCCACCTTCTCTCCTTCACACAACTTACCCAATATTTTCATGGAGTTGCCTAGCAGTTGCCCATGCGGCCACAAACACAGCTGGGGCACCTGTGATTGGAAAAGGTAATTACTGCTCCACAAATCCACTCCAAAGGAAAAACAAACCCACAGTTACTCTTACTGAAAGGAGAACAAGTACCCCATCCCAGGGCGGTGAACCACCAGAAGAATTTCCTTTCCGAGAAGAAAGAAATAACCAGGAGAGTGTGGAGATACAGTCCCTCCACAAGGAGCCAGCTGTAGTTAGACATGATGCAATACTGGAAGAAGACCATGGTGAGCTTACACCCTGCCTGAGGAAAGAGAGGATAATTAGCTTCTGCCTGGGTTCATATCTACCTTCTAACAGAGAAGCAGTTGTAAATAAATCTTGGCAAACAGAGATTTTATAGCAATTAGGGAACTAAATGCATGACATTGAGACAGGCGTTCACATGACAAGAAAGCAGGACTGACACTCATACATGTATTTATCAACTGCCTCAGTAGCAAGAACCAAAAGTGTGATGGATGCATGGGTTTGGGTTACTGTCTGAGAGGACTTTCACTGTTACTACCTTATTAGTATTAGCAGCACTGATATCACCTTAAAGAAGCACATGAATGTATTTGTTATCCTTTTTTTCCCAAGAAAAAGGGTTGATAAAGACAAGATTTGCTCAAAATGTTCTTATTCAGCAACAAAAATCCAGCAAAACTGGGGAGGTCAAACAAACCACCTTTTTTTTTTTCCCCCACTCCCTAACTCTCATATTTTGGTTTACAGCATTGATCATTGTATCCAGTGTTTCCCCCTGCCGCCGGTTTTAAAAATATTTTGCTGCCAATAAAAAGGAAAAAATTAATTCAAAATTTGGGAGGTTCCCTTTCCAGGCTTTCTGGGTGCAAACCCATATCTTACTATCAGGTCTCATACTGTAGTATAACTCAGCAATATTTAATGTGTTCTCATACTTTTCCTGCCAGCCCCATCTACCAAGATCTAAAATCCACATACAAATCTCCACCCTGGTACTGCATCCTGTATTCACAGCCTGAGACACCCGTGTTTAGGCATTTCTGGGTCAACGTACTGAGCTCCTGGTGTCTTCTGTGGTCACCTAGTCAACGCAATCAAGATTATCAGTGCAGGTGCCTACTTCAAACTGACCTGTACTCATAAGGGCATCTATAGCCACGAGGAATTGCACTTGGGTTTCTGTGTGTCTGATCCAGCCTGGGCTGCTTTTGTGTCTTCACGCCACCACCACCCATGCAGAATCCCCCCAAAGAGAGGAAACTCAGCCGGGAACAACCAACACGCAAGATGGAGTGATGGAGAAGGGACCAAGCATACCTTTCCTCTCCTATAACCTCTCATGCTGAATGGAAAGTTGAGACAGAGATTTCCATCCCTGCACACTAACTACTGCTGGGATCCTGCTGGAAAACTGAGGCACGGAGCAAACTGGAAGGCAGAGGGTTACCGTGTATGCCCCGCAGTAATTTGTGTCTTCAGAGGAAAACAAAACAGCATCCTTGATGAAGTTGGATGAGGCTCGCAAGATGAACGATGTGAAGAGGTGCATGTGGATGTAGTTCCTCGTGCAGCGAAGTCTTCTGTTACAAAAAGACAGGGATCCTATGAAGTCACATTCCCAAACCAATGCAGGTAGCCTGTGGCTGTCAACAGCAGGTTTCAATCCTTGTTAATTCTAAGCTTACAAATTAAGAACATTGTTTTTCTGTCTATGAAAGGAAAAATAACATATTTCCCAAGAGAGATATCCTAGACAGGAACTTAAAATGCTAAAGTCACATCTGCTCCAGTCAGGTACTTTGACAGCAGAATTGCAATTTCATGCCAGTATGCTTGGTCTAGCATCCCTCCCTCCTTTCTGGAGTAACATGAACCCAAGGTGTTCACCCACACCTGGGTGCATTTATTTGTTTTGCCACACAGTACACTGATGCCTGCCAATGTTTTAAGCATTAAATTTCCACATAATCTGGGTCTGGAGGCTGTGCAGCCTGAAGATGAGTTTGCAAAGTAGTTGGGGTTCCTTCTACCCAGAGGCGCTGCCTTGACACTTACTGTAGGGGAAATTCATTTCACTGAATAAGCAGCAAAGTACAAATTCCAGGTTATAAGGATGTGTGAAAATAAGCTGTCAGATTGCTGCTATCAACCTGAAACACCTTCCCAGAAGCCAGTACAGCAGCACGTAAAGTTTTAGCCACAGTCTCAAGTGGGGAAAAGAACAGCAGTGGGAAAGACAGTCTGCCCAAGGGACACTGAAGTCATGGGAAGACCTCAGCGGGGAGGTGGTGCAAACACCTGTCTGCAAAATATGTCCAGCTGCATTTTGAAAAGGACAGAAGAGCACAATATGAGAAGCAGGCCTGACATTTTCTGGGAGTCAAGACTCAGAGATTACTTTTATCACTGATTTCTGTGAAGGGTTTCAGAATTTCTTCAATTTTTAACTTGCCCTGAAAGCCAACAGATGGATCTGTGCTAGCTGAGATGACCAGAAGCCCTGGTCAAATCAAACCAAAGATGCTTCTCCTCACCTGAAAGAGACCAGGACCGCTAAGGCTATCATCAGCGTCACAAGAGAGGTGCAGTATCCAATGGTGTACATGGTCTTCAGAGTCATGAAATAGGAACGCTGTATGGGAACATAGATTGACGTCTTTACCTTTGACTGTCTGGTAGCAGTCAGCCCATACCAAGAGAAAGGGGTCCCCTCTTATTTAACAAACACATTTTCTTGTACAATCAGCTACTGAAGTTTTACCCTGAGGAACCCACTCTGATTATCTGTAGGAATCTTTTAAACTGAAAAACACCTGTAACAATAACCCCACCTGAGCTAAATCACAACATCATTCAGTTTCTCCTTAACATGTTCCTTCCCCCAGGGCCCCAAAGCAGCAGATCTGTGGTCACAGGCACTTGGACTTACTCTTGCCTCATTTGTTGTGTCATTGACATTGTAGCCACAAGCAATATCGGGTCTTGGATACGGGTCTGACCAACCCTCACTTGTACAGTTTCGGTAGACAAAACCTGTGTGGTAACAACACAAAAAAAGACAAAAACAGGTGTGGTCATTTTCAAGTGTATCTTTTTTGTCCTCTGGCATCAGTCACCAATGTGCAGGGGTTGCTCCAAGAGCAAAGAGAATATTTTCCCCCAGGCAGTGCACTCTGCATTGGTGGAGGTGAAATGCAGCTGAGCTAATGATGTTGATACTTGCCCAGTGTGCTTGTGTGGGTCATAATATTGTTTGCCGAATCAAGGGATGACTGTGATGGATGTGTTTTTATTAATTGCAACATAAACAATGCTGTTCGGTACATCTGGTGTTTCTTGGCCAGTGTTCCAGGATCAGCAGCAAACACATGACTTTTTCAATCACAGATTCATACTCCATGCAAACCTGATACTTTCCGGAATGCTCCCACCTCCTTACTGTGGTTTGTCATGGTCTGAAGAGAACATAAAACTTTAGATACAGATTTTTTGTGGGATTTAAATGAAAATTAAAAGGTTTGTCCCCACAGCTAGGTCTGTGCATTGTCTTACATTATTGATTTCCTTGTTTATTTGCAAATGAAAGGCTAGGATTGGATTCCCGTCACTTAACTTGGACTTCTGAAAGCTAAATGCTTGAGTCCAGCTGTGTCCCTCATGGCTGTCTCTCTAGTCAGTGGCAAAAAAGAGGCATTTGCAGAATTCATCTCATTTTCAGAGAGACAACTGCAGAGTGTACCTTGTCTGACCCACTTCTGCTGGGACCTCTGACTTTTAGAATCCTAAAGCTGAGAGAGATGAATCTCCAGCAAGTTGCACATGGTTGAATAGGACAGGTTTGAACACATCCATATTCATATTTGGCACTAAAGTGGAAGTGGGAAGTCCTGTCCTACACGCCTTACAGTCTCACTGGAGGAAAATTACCCCACCAGGCATGTAGGTCATGCGCTGAAGAGATGAGAAACTTTTAGAAGGAAGTAAAACCACTGCCCACTGTCCTCATCACAATGATCTGTCAGGTAGGAGCCACACCTTAGAAACATGCAGTGAAATCCTGGCTTTGCTGTAGTAATGGCAAAGCTAGCAAAGATTTGGAGAGGGCCTGAAAGCAGCAGTGCTTCGTAGTAGAAACCTGGCTGGAAGACACCATAAAAATCTGCTTTTGCCCACACACTTAGCTATGGAGACTCTGGGGCACTCCATTTCTGCAAAAAATGCCTGCAGTGTTGAAGGAATGGAGGGAGATGCATATGCAGCAGTGCTTGGCACTGGTTTATGCTCTTTGGAACCCTGCTGGGACTGGCTGACTCTGGTGGCCTGACAGCATGTCTGCGCTTGATTTGAACTCACCTCTGTGAAAGTGCAAAGCACAGCAAACATGCAGAGATCTCCAAGCAGGGAGAACTCTGGGTGTGTCAGTATCAGACTCTTATTCTGATGCATTTATGAACACCTTGTTCCAGCTTAGCATCTTTGGAAGGGCCAGGTTCGCCTTTTAAACCAGGTTTTCCATACCCTGCTGCAGTGCAGCAACGACAGAAGATGAACAACTCTTCCAAACTGTTATCCCCAACCTGTCCTGGCACCCGGCAAGGGAGTGGTGTGGTGACAAATTCTGTATTTCAGTTTCAATTATTAAGACATAAGTACTTAGCTGAGACCAAGTGTTGTGCTTGTAAACATGCCTGTAACTGATTTTTACCTGAAGATATCAAATCGGATCAGATAAGAGGTGAAGTTCGGTGTTGGTGCACATGTGCAATTGCATTATATGCAATGCATGGGAGATTGTGGAGGGCCTATGATATTGATGGACATGAGCACAATTTTAACAATGCTACTTGCTTATGGGTGACACACACTGGGGAAACTGCAGCTCGGAGCAGGTTTGGGGTGTGCAATCAGTCTAATGATGGGTGCTTGGTGTTTACTGATGCTTTGGAGGCTTTTGGAATCACCTAGGCAAGGGGGAACACGGGCTAAAGGGATGGCTGTGGAACTGGGACCATCTGATGTGGCCTTCTCCTCTGCCTCTGAATCCCCAGTCATCACACCTTTCCTCATTTCTTGCCTGAGACACAATGTGCAAGTCTGGATGTGAACTTCAGTTACGTTATTTGGTTCCAGATTATTTTGTTTCTATGTTTCATTATGCAGGAAGGGGGCAGACAGTTTGGGCTGCAAATGCAAGTCTAGATGTCAGCACAAAGCTCAACAGCACAGCAACAGGGGCTTGGTCAGAGCTCAGGGCTATCTGCATCCCTTAATGTATGGATCTTTGGCATTTGTGGCTGCCCATCTGCTTTGTAAGTGGCGAGAAGAGAAAATTCTGCTTTTTTTCAAGCAAACAGATCTTTGTTTTTCTTCTGCAAAATTGCTTCAAACAGGTCAATGACTGTAGCAGTGATTAAACTCATGAGCCATGGGCCAACCGCAGGATAAAATCCAAGAAGAATGTGGCTATGAGAATGAGAATAAACTATTGCTGACTTTACCCAAAATGCCAGATGCAGAGACCAAAATAAGATGCAAATGCTCATAGACCATGTCTTGGGTTTCTGTTTTGAACACTGTCACTCTGATTACAGCTGTTAGACTATCTCCAAGATAACACAAGGCACGTTTGAGATGTATTATGACCTTTGGATGTACAAATTCCTGTTTTCATCCCCAGTGCAAAGGCCAGAGGCAGGGAGCAGTTCCCTCTAGTGGCTGTACCAGCAGGGATTCATTTAATGCATTTAAGGGCCGGCATTACTACGCTAAAGATCTGTGAGCCAGACTGATGATTTCTTCAGTGACCTGTGTCTTTGTGTAGTTTATCCTGTCTTTAAACCAGATTATAGGATTCATTGGGCAGCTTCTGTTTGTGCATATAGCAAGTAGCATGGTATTTATTTTAATCCTAATAGCTCATGTCTGATTTTATTCCAAGAGCACTAAGTCCTTCTCCTCTGATTTATCTCATCTTTACTAGACAATCTAGCACTTTGTTTCCCTTTCCTCCCTCCATAAAATAAATCTGTCTGCTTTTCTGTAAGTACTGGACCTCACTAGTCCATGTCCTACAACCGAAAAATGCAAAGCCCTCTTCTGATTTGAAACATTAACTCACTAAAAAGAAATGTAGGCACATTTCTTGGGCATTGCTGAAAAGTATAAGTGAACAGAAAGCAGGTAGAAACTCCTACTTAATGTCTCATGATACTGTAGTATACGGGGAATAACATTTCACTCCATTTCTATCTCAGAAATCCCAGCGAAATGACAACAAATGTTGCTTGAGCTCATATCTTTGTGAGCAAGTTGTTTGGTGAGCCATGAAAGCTGAGTTCCCATGAATTTGTGTCACTTGTGTGGAGCCTGTCTCCAGCCAAGGGATGAACCTCCAGTCCAGATTTCCTCTTGATGGAGGCAAAAAAAAGGTTCTTTTCCCCCTACCTGGCTGGCTGTTTTGCCGAAACTTTTATGAAGGTAACACTGTGTGAAGTTTTGTCCCTGTCAAGCTCAGCTGAGATCAGTCACTGACTCTTAGTAGCTATTAGAAGGGGAAAGATGGACATAAATATATAAACACAGAACCTGAGTGGAGAAAACTCCTTCCTTCAATAAACCATACTAAAAAAGTGCTTCTCAGGATAACATTTGCTTCCTGCACTTTTCTCTACCTGGCTAAGAAAAATAAACACTAAAAACTTCTTGGTACTTTAATTCCAGGCTTTCCCATATTTACCTTAGTGTTGGAAATGGAACAGCTATGTGACCATCGGTTTTTAAAAGAAGCAAGGACACAATTTCACTTCGAGTTCAGACCTGACAGTGGCATCTTTGTAAATACACATTTAAAAATAAAATAACGATTTAAAAAAATTCTGGGGAAGAAAAGCACATTTTTAGTGTTACCTTTTTTCCCGGTCAGCATCTGGAAGAATTCAGGGCACTGAGCATTGACAGTCTGTCCCACCGCGGACGAAGGCCAGCAGCTCATGTTATCCCACATTCCAGCACATCTGCCTGAGAAGGGCAACAACAGAACACCAGGGACCATCTCCCAGTGACAAAACACCATGAAACGTCTCCTAACAATGAAACACTCTGAAACATCTCCAAGAAACCAAACACCATGCAATGTCTCCCAAGGACCAAGACAGCTACAGGAACATAAACGTTCAGTTCTCTGAAAAGCAAGCTGGATGAGACAGAGCAAGTCCTGTTAAGACCTGGATAGGACAGAACAGGTCCTACTTGCTTCAAACCAGCTTCAGCAAGCTCCAGGGCCATCCCATTCTGGTCCTTGGCTTCACTGGTCTCTACTGTGCAGACAAAGAGGAACTTGGGTTATTGTGAACTTTGCATCAGGCCCTTGGCTATCCCTCTGTCTTCTGGTAAATATTGAATGGCCCTGGAAAGATGAAGGAAACCAGATGTGAAATTCTTATCTCACTTTTCAGTCTTTCTAAAGCTCCCACTTTGATTCACCCTGATATTTTCCTCACATAATCCTTTTGTAAACAGGAAAAGATACAACATGATTAGGAGTATAAACAGCTTCAGAATGATACTGGGGAAAGGGCAGAGAGGAAGAGTATCAATGTAATCCTTGTACCACCATAAATACTCTTCTGCTTCTTCATCTCTTTCATTATGCCAAGACTCTGCTGGAGTGAATAATGCCAACAGACCACTTGTGGGGCTTGGCTGTGGTCTCAGTGGCTTTTCTGCTGCAGGAGAGCAAAACTTTGCCAAGCTCTGTTAGTCCCTGGGACCACGAAGGGAAGATCATCACATTTACAGACTAGGGCAAAACATGGCTTCACACCAATACGCCGGCACAATCTGTCTGTACTGTTGTGTTTTTGGAGGCCAGGCTTCTGAGAGTGTGACCTGCTTGTTGGAGGATCTATCTCAGAGCAACCATTGAACCTGGAGTCCCGCTGGGCTCTCTGCAGGCACAAGCCCCGTGGCTCAGTTGCCCTCTCCGCACCTTCTGCCACCTGAGGCCTCCATCAGCTGCGGGGACCAAACGACACTGCTCAGATTCACCCCATATCCCTCAATTAGGTGCTGGAGCTGCTAATATGAAGGACAGGCTTGTTGTAGTCCCCTTCTGCAGTCAGGGTGTGATTCCAGCTGTGCCCTTGGCTTGACTGTGTTGCCTTCTGGTAGGAGTGGTAGAGAGGCAGCAGATGGTCAATGGAGCACAGCGTGAGGGTGATTTCAGTCTTGCTTTGCTGCTTGAAGGTGGTGTGGATGAATTTTGGCCTGCAGTGCAGTGTTAATAAAGAAGACCTACAGCTGATGCCCCTTGTGCCATAAAGAAACTGCCATCCTGGTCTCTTTTATTTTGCTCTTCTCCTGAAATCATTCAGGCTGGGTCTCTTCTTGCCTCCACTCACTGACATTGGTTTTAGGAAAGTCTTGTCTGCAGGATTTGCAACATAGCAGGGAAAAAAGAGGCCACTGGAGCATGCCAGGACCACCCTGCACCTGGCAGGTCCTGACGTGTGCCACACGTCCCGCACGCTTGCTGAAAACCGAGGGGAGGAAATGTGAGTGTTCTCTTCAAACGCTTCACGCTTTATAAGGCCTCCCTCCATTAGCCTGACAAAAACATTTACATTTCTAGAAATGCATTGATTTCCTCCTGCACAACAGTCCTAGTGCCTGGAAATACAGAGCTTTTCACAGCCAGGGCACTTCAACTCTGGTGTCCTCCCTGTGTCAATGTTTATAGGACCTGGTAACCATTTACTTCAAAGCAATAGTTTAACGATAAATGAAACATCACCTTGGGAGATATTTATGCCTAACCGTGCTGAATTGTTTGGGTTATGGGAACTTCATGCCAACACCACTGGCATAAAGTCCCCACATCAGACTCAGTGCACAGAAAGACCTGGCAAAATTACAACAATTCATAGACAAGCTTCAATAATTGCTTGTAGTTATCAGTCTGAGACCTCCTGCACAAGAACACACTCGCTCAGCGGTGGAAGGAAAGCTGTCTACATGATGAGGAATCAGTATCACAAGACCTTCACAGGCAAAAAGCTTCTTTATATGATGAAAAATCCCTTCTGAAATGCAAGAATGTTGTTATGTGACAGTAAGTTAGAGCAAAGAGGATGCACTGAGGACCTTCAAGCCATGTGATTTGAATGTTGGCTGCTGGTATTAATTGATTTTCAGGCAAATGCAGTTAATTAAATTTGCATTTACTGGGCTGGCTTTGTAAAAACATCCTAGTCCAATATGAGGAGAATTCAAAATCCTCTGCAGTTTCCAAGATTTTGCTGCTGATGTGCTCTGTAGTTGTGAGGACGGCAGTTCAGCAGCTGAGTTAGAAGGCTCCTATGACTGTTGCTGTCACAAAATCAAAATCCCACTCTTGGAGCCTTATAACAGATCTTACCTGTTTCTCTGCTCCTAAATGAGAGATGTATACAAGGTGCATGCCTCCTACGGGAAGGAATGTGGGGAAGCCACCCAGATAATCGGATAACAGATTTTATTGTGCACGTTCACCCAGCATTTACCTGAGCTCAGGAGCGGATCATTTTCAGGAGTTCTGTTCTTTGCCTCCAGGGACAGAGTCTCAGCACAGTTTTCTTCTTCTTTTTTCAGGACACTCAGGAGGTCACAGATGGGTGGGACAGCCCTGCCCTGCAAATTGTAAAAGCAGCAGAATCACTTTTCCTCTTAAATCTTACATCCCCTCGACAGGATTTACTCTTCTCATGCTCACGTTCCCCATGCAACCCTTACAGCTGGCTATGGGCAACATTTCCTTGAAATACAGTCAATTTTCCTAATTAAGCCTGCTTTTTTATAGTAGCAGCAGGCAAGCACAGACTGAATTTCTGCCTTCTCCCTTTTGCTGATGTTACTGTTATTGAGAAAAATGAATGTTATTCTGCCAAATTAAGTATATGAGCAGGATACTCTTCCAAAAGACTGCAGAAACATCCAGAGCACTGCTGGACTCCCCTAGAGCAACAGAGAATTAATTACTCGCCCCTGGCAGTGCTAAACCATAGACCTGGCAGGTAATTTTCCAGGTCACAAATGATCCAAATATGTCACTGGTTTCAGACCACCCAAGCCTGTTTCACTGCTACCGCTGCGGGAGCCAACCCGAAAACAGATTTTTGAGATTTGTTCTAAGGTAATTTTCTTACCTTCCCACCTTTCTACCTCTTCCTTTCTCACAAAGCAATGTGGAAATGTTAGTCTTAACTTGATCCTGATGTAACAATTAAATGTGCAGTTTATGTTATATGTAGCTGGACCAAAATGAAAGTTCAAAACAGATACCAACCATTAAAATGGCATGTAGTAAAAATAATGGCAAAATGATTTGCAGGACAAGGTCCCAGTTGTTGTGTCTTGCAGTAGAAAAGCACTTTTACTGGTTTTGCCAGTTTTTATTCTTGACAATAACAATACTGAATATAAGTTGCTTCCCATTTGAAAAAATCTGATGATTCCTCCCTCATGAATCAACCCAAAAATCTTTATAAATTCCCACAACAAAACTTACACATACATATATATATATATATATATATATACACACACACACACACACACATATGTAGACAACATACATTTGTAAAAGCAAGTCATCAGGACGTATTATTTGAAAAGTATCAGATAAAACTTTTTAATATACTTTATGCAGGGAAAGTATCAAATTACTACTCAACCTAATCAGTCTTGTGGCATTGCTGATCACTTTTAGATTAGATTTAGGGGAAAGAATGATCACCGAAAACCTTGTAATAAGAACTTTCTACAATTGAATTTTAGCCTAACAGACATAAGCAACTATATTCCCACTAATTTTGCCTGGAAGTTTTCCGGCTATTGGGTATCTGAACAAAGTTTCATCTTTTAAGCAGTGTATCATGCCTCATCTAATTGGTCTGTTGTGTTTAACTTCAGCATCTTTCTCCATTGTCTTTGACCGTCATGAAATAACTAAACTAAAAACCATTTGGTTGCATAATGTAATGAATTTTCTGGAATCAAATATGAAAAGAATTCAGATGAAATAAACTATCCTCTGATGCCAGGATATAAACGTATCTTTACTCCATGCAGTATTTGAAGAAAACAATCCATTTAATCTTTGAAAAAAATATAAATCTCTGACTGGAGTGACATGTCTAAAGAATGTAATTGCATTTAGGAGTTTCAGTTGTTAGCTGAAAGTTTAATTGATAATTTCTAAATACTGACAGAAATTTTAAACATGCATTATTTATCGTTATCTATTATTATCTACTTTATTACCAACAGTAAAGCAATTTAGTGTATTTTCATAGTTCACAAGTACAAATGTCACAGTTAAGACCTACTACATGCTTCTGCTGTAGTATCTCTGTCCAAATGTTGCCTTGAAAATGCATTTAAAAACTCAGTGCTGAGCATTTGAAGTGGTCAACAGAACCAATTTGGTTTGCCTGTGAATCATTCAAGATTATACTGGACATATGTAAAAATAAATGCTAGTAATCACGTTAGTAACAATCTCAGAAACAGGAAAATTGTTCACCTTAAAAAAGGCTGTACATCCTGTGGAAACGGTTTTCTTTTGAGAAATGTAGGTCCTAAGAAAGCTTTTGTTTTAGAAAGAGATTTAAAGCCTACATTATTTCTTTATGGCCACATTTTTAGTACATTCTGCTGTGAAGACCACCCACCCCAATGATCTGATACAGCATGTTTTTTCTTACATAAAATGTGTTGTTTAAGCAGGAATACGGTGTAGGTTAACACCTTACAGTTACTCTATTACCCTGCCAAGTGATGTCCACCCTATTCTTCTGATCAGATTTATACTGCTGCATAGTAATAGACATGTGGGTAACAGGATTTTAAACCCAGAGGAAGCAGAGAGCCTCCGGGTGCTGGTTTAAATATGGGTTTTTTCCCACAAACACTGTTCTTTGGTCGGTCTTTGCCAACACTGGGTGTGAGTGGGGCGAGCACAGGGCCAGCACGGCTGTTTGCTGAATGATGCGAAATCCCAGTTCCCAGGCCATGGCCAGATATCCTCGCTTTGATACCCACTGTCTCACTCGTGTTCTCCAACCTCAACTGGGAGCAAACACCCTGTCCCCGCACCTTGAAATCCGTGGGGAAAATGAGCTCCTCTAAGTGCACTTTATTCATCTATTCCTAAACAGTTCCCTGAAACAGCTCCCAGATGACAGATTTTGATGAGGGGTCAAGACATCCTTACATTTAGTTTAAAGAAAATATAAGATACCAAAACCATTCCAAACAGAAATAACTGTGCTAACTAGATGTCCTGAATGGGCAGAAAGCTGCAGTTTGTGATAATGGCAGCAACAACCAGTTTTTAACCTTTGAAATTAATGGATCCAACCACTATTTAATAAATATAAATAATATTTGCAACCAAGAATTCCCAGCCATTTAATTAGAAAGTAAGTTGGTTTAGTTGAATGAGAGGATTTAAAGGAGAAGAAAAGATGCCTGGCAAAATCACAATAGGTGTTTCGAAGGATTAGAAAAAGAACAATCAGAAGGAGATGCTCTCAGTGCCACCCTGAGCAATTATAGTCCTTTCACAGAATCACAGAATCACAGAATCGACTGGGTTGGAAAAGACCTCAGAGATCATCGAGTCCAACCCTTGGTCCAACTCTAGTCCGTTTACTAGATCATGGCACTAAGTGCCATGTCCAATCTCAGTTTAAAAACCTCTAGGGACGGCGAGTCCACTACCTCCCTGGGCAGCCATTCCAATGCCTGACCACTCTCTCTGTAAAGAATTTCTTTCTAATATCCAGCCTAAATTTCCCCTGGTAGAGTTTAAGCCCATGCCCCCTTGTCCTATTGCTAACTGCCTGGGAGAAGAGACCAATCCCCACCTGGCTATAACTTCCCTTCAGGTAGTTATAGAGAGTGATGAGGTCCTTTAAATAGTACCTGAGAATGAGAAACCAAAATTACAAGAAAACCATCACGGTTACTATTTTTACTGTGGAAGATGATCAAAAGGCAAAAAAGTTTGCAGATTGCATTCGCTCTGCGATTAAAATATCTAGGCAGAGCTCAGGTTTTCTCAGAGTTTGAACCAAATCGCCTGCTGGGACAGATAGATTGGTTTTCCCATTAGTTGCAATGAAACGGTGATTTTTTGCATTTGCTGAGAGTTTGATCCTTTCGCAACTTCTCACACACAGGCTGGATGTATTTCAGTCTTGATTTTACATTCTTTTAAAATCTGAATGAACTGAGCAGCACCTGGAGATCACAGCCCAGGTTCAGCTGTCCTTTCCAACTGGTCTGAGCACCTGGAGCTCAGCAGTGACAATCTGCCACAGAAATTCCCCGTAAAGTGATAAAGCTAAAAGAAAGAAAACAAACTACTTGGGTCAAACATTGCTTTGCATTCCTTCAATCTGTGTCAAGGGAAGCATTGCTAGCAGTGGGCATTCCCCCTTAGGGTGTTGCTTGCTGGTGTAAATTAGCAAAGCTGGTCCAAATGGTATTAAGTCCTTCCTCCTTCATCACAGAACTTGCTATGTTTACCAAAGCAGGTTAGTAACACTGCTGTCTTTATACAGATGGGGAAACTGAGGCACGCTGCTGTCTTTACATAGATGAGGAAATGGAAGCATCCAGCATCTAGTCATCTGGCCACTGTCAATTAATGCAGGAAGCAACAAATGCAAGAATAAAATGAAAAAACCCCAGCTTGTACACAGACCTTTTTAAACAAAGACACCACGACTTCATGGAACAGAGGTGCACTTACTCCGACAACATGTGATTCCATGCAGTTGGGAATAAATAGCTCTGAGCACCTACCAGGACAGTTGAAATCCAGAAGATGGTCACCCAGATGGTCCACATAGTCAATCACAGTCTGTTTCCTTCATCACTTGTGCATCAGTCTGTGTGCCCTCCAGCGTGGCTCTCAGCTCCTTTCACTTCATTCCTTTCCCTCCTTGATTTTTTTTTTCCTTTCCAGCTTTGACCATCCTTAGCCAATGTTTCTCTCCAGCTGCTGAGCCCTAAAGAGCATCAGTAATGACAGGACACCCCCTCATCCACCCTCCAAGTTCTCCTCCTCCTCTGCAGAAGCCTCCTGTCCCAAGAATAGCAGCACCTCTGTTGAGCATGTTCCTATTATCATCTGCCTCCCTTCCCAGCTATTATTCACTATTATCGATGGGTGTCGCTGGGGAATGATCATTCCCCATGCTCCCGTGATAAGAGACCAAGCGGGACTCCTGTGTAAGATGCCAGCCCCACAATGGCAGAGGTAATCAATCAAGGGGAAACACAGCCCTGGAATAAGAGCCCTGCTGAGAAAGAGGGTTGGAGGAATGTGATGCAGGCTGCCTGCACTGCTCTGCACATGCCTCCCGCGGTGAGCACGCATCCCCGAGAGCCAGAAATCAGGAGGCTGGCAGAGGCTGCGGCAGGAGAGCTGGCTGCCCGTGCCTTCAGTCAGCCCCAGGCTGGGGTAGGAACCAGAGAAAAGGCAAACAGGGGATCTGCTCTTCCCACCCCTTCCAAAGAGGACCCTAAATGCTCACTGAATTTCACATCGTCATCCAACATCCAGAGAAACAGCCAGTCTGCATTTTGTCCCAATGCTATAGGTTGCAAGAAGCTGTCATGGTTGGATCCTTGTGGTACCTCGTGGCGGGATGTTGATTCAAGCCATCCTGGGTTTCCTGTAGGCAGTTTCTCAGCAATCCCTTTCCCTGGCAACAGAGCACTCTCTGCTTTTCCAGGTTTTCTTTCTGTGGCAAATCTATTGTAAAGGGCTGTGTGCTCACCCTGTGTGTGGGCTCCCAGCTGCCAAGGCAGGTGTTCCCAGCCCTTATTTGCCTACTGCACTTGTAGCACAATAATGAATACATCCTCGATAAAGTTTGGACTGTGTACTAGTGCACTTTCTCAAAGCAAAGTGTCTTGAAACATCTTTTACCATCTTTTCCAATTTACTGTCACACATCACCACAGGCAGGTCAAATGTGATGAGGGTCTGCTCGAAATGCAAGAGGTTCTGTCCTCTGATCTGCTGAGAGTGTGCTCCGGATTTACCAGTAAAGTCAATGACTATGGCCATAAAACATCTGTCTCATTACCTGTGTGCTGAAAATCCAGCCATTGGATTAAGCAAGTCATTCGTCAAGCTGCACAACGGAGGAATCCAGCCTTCCTAGTGAGTCTTGCCTTTTCCCATGCCCACTCTGACCACAGTAACTCCAGCTCATCTCTATACCTGCTCCTTAGGACAGTCGAATTGCAATGCTCTCTGTTTCCCTACACACCATCCTCATGTCTATCCACATCTCCAGAGCAGGACTCAGGCACAGGGCAGGATTTGCTCTGCCTGCATGCTACCTCTGTCCTGCCCAGCTGCCTGGTTTGCATCTGCTGCCATGCTCACACAACATCCTCCTTCCCCTTGTAAAAGGCAAATGTTCCAGTCTTCCTTGCCTCCATCCAGACTAAACTTGTAGAAACTTTCATTTCTTGAAGAGCCCTGCTTTCCCATAGGTTTGGATTGAAACTGGTCAAGCAGTTAAATAAATTGTTAAAGGTGGGTCTGAGAGGCAACCAGACAATGTCATTACAGGAGTCTGAAGAAACCACATTGGCAATGCTGCATCATCTCAGTGGGATGCCAAGTCATTCTCTCTCTTCCTTTGTCTGAAGGTCTATTTTATTATTCCATTCATATTGTAACAGCTTCCCCTGAAAGCCAGCATTCTTGTTTGCGTTTGTGTAACAGAGGGAGATTTGCTCCTGAACAGACTTCTGAATGTGGAGCATTTTCTGAAATAAGTGATGATTGCCTGGGAGCTTTGGAGAACCGATGTTGCATTTAAACACCAAGGGTCTGAAGGAAGACCCTAATATTTTGTGGCCCTCCCATTGTATTCCTGCACAGGCTGAGCATTTGGAAGAAGCTGAATGCAAAAGAAAACCTGGAAAATTCTCACCTGTGCAAACCATTGCTTGATTCGCAGTACAGCAGATTATCAGCTCAGCAGGACAAACACTGTGGGCTGGGAAACCCAAGAGCAGCCGCAGAATTCACATATCCTGAAATGAGGTGTTTGTTTAATTAAACAATGTAGTGTTGCACTCAGCTGTGTGCATCTACCTTTATTCCTATTCAGCGTATCCATTTTAAATCTGTCACAACTGGAATTTCTTTCTAGTCTGTAATCTAAATCAGAAATTAAACATGAGAATTTGTTCATGCAGTCTGGAAAAACTTTTAATCATAAATCTAGGAGTAAATAAAAAGAAATTACTTTGCTTTGTATTATTCTGATTGTAGGATTGCTTACTTATCACATGCTGACCAACTTTGATGTTAAATATTTCTTATTACTTAAAATTTCCATTAATGCTTCAGTCTAATAAATAATTTTTCTTGCTCCTTTGCTAAATAATTAAATTGTTTGCAATGCCTCTATTACAACTTGACAATCACGCCACACATTTTTCAACTGGTATTTGGAATACAGTCATAAAACCGAGGTGAAAGTCACATATTTAAGTCTTAGTTCACAATATTTATACTAGCCATCCCAAGGAAATCTGCAGATGTGTTGGCTGATAATACTCTCTTTTCACCTACATTTTCCACTGATTTGCTGCCTCTCAGTAAACCTTACAGAGCACTTTTCCAGAGGTGCCTTGCATTCTGCTCTTCTGATGTGGAAGTGGAGATGGATTCTGTTTTACACTTGACTATCACTGTGCAAACAGACAGATGTACGTGTGAATTGTGTTTCTGTGGGAGGAGAAATATGTGAACCTGCTATTTGCTGCACTATATTCCCACAGTCGTTTTTTTGGAAACAGGAAAAAAAAAACAGCAAACCCACGGACCTAAGCAAGTTCAGTGTGGGACGCTGTGATTAAGTGCTGGAGCTAGAAAGTCCATTTTCAGTGCCAAAGCTTGCCACACAAAAAATATAGCATTTTGCACATTGTCCCCAGCAGCCAATTTGGGCACCTCATTCCCCTCCAAAGGTTCTCCAGTAGATCTATTCTGCAAGGGAAAATAACTTTAACCATCTCCTCAGCTTGTCAGGTGGAGAATAAACTGTCTGCCTTAGTCGTGACTGTTTACTCAGCCGAGGCAAATGGATTGTTTGGAAAAGCACTGCCTTGCATGATGTTTGAAACGGTCAAAGCTCCACCAAAGGCAGGTAGCAGCATGTGTAGAGCTATGAGGAGGACAAGGTGCGTGCACCCAGGAGAGGAAGGCTGAGACAGGAGATTTGGCAGGCAGGAGGTGGTTTTGGTACCTCTCTGAGGGGTTACACGCCTTGAGAGCGACGCAGCACACTGGGGCACATATAGAGGTAAGGTGAGGACCAGGTCTGACAGAAAATGTGCTGTAAAGTGGTGGGGTGGTGATCTGCTGGACTTCACATGAAGCTGTTGTAGAAGCTGGTCCTGATTTTTCTCCTAAGCCCGGCTTGAATACTCTCATCACTGGGCATTTCTTCCCAGCCTCGTCAAGGGTGTAGATGGCATTCTTTCCTAATCAACAGTAATTACATTTTACTAAGCATGGGAACTACATTCTGGGAGCTGAAGTTTATCTTCTTTTTTTTTTCATTCAAACTAAGTGTCATACTGCTTTCAGTCACATTTTACCTCTGAGTTAGAAATGCAGAAAGAGAAGGATTTTATTCTTAGAACATGTAAGGAAAACAAAGTTCTGGAAATATTTCTGGCTTTCTATATTAAATGTTGGTGAGACATCATAAAAAAAGCAGCAGGGCTGTTAACATGGTTCCCAAATGCACATGGTCCCAAATGCACATGGTCCCAAATGCACACCGATGCTCAAGACAAGCATAAAGCATCCATGGGATGAGCCAGGGCAGTCAGTACTCTCAAATCTATTTTGATGTTAGCTAATGCAGGATGTCAGTGCAGATCTCTTTGGTGTTAAATAGTTCTCTTTGGCTCCTCCACTGACTCTGTTGGCAGCCTGGAGGGCTCACAGGTTTGGGACAGCAGTGCCAAGGGATGCCAGGGTGACCTCAGCAACAGAGGTTGTGTCTAACCAAGGCGGCAAAGCTGCTATGTTTAATTCAGTATTTCTCAGTCTTGTCAATCTCTCCAGATTGTACGTCAGAAGAAAGTAAAAAAAAGAAGAAAATTGTGCTTTTCCTTCACCCCTGTGCACAGACAGGTAAAAAAAGAGTTATTGGTGGTAACAATAATACACTGAAAAATGTTTCAGGGTGATGTTTCAAGGGACTGCTCTTTAATACTGAAAAGTGAGAATTTATAGGTGGTGGTAAAGGAGATGGTGTCTTTTTAATTAAAAAGTATGGTGTCAAAACATTCAAAGTCTGTTTCAAGCCAGTGCAGGACCTTGACAGGCACACCGAGCGCCCGGCTGGCTTTGCCCAGCCTCACCTCGGAAAAGAACCTTTATTTGAGCCTTATAAATTGACACAATTTATGTGTTAAGACGAGTGGTTTTGGAAAAAAAAAAATAAAAATGAAAAAAATCCTTCCTTCTCCTCCCCCCCAGCCGCGAGTGGTGCCGCCCAGCCGGGCTGCCCCGTTTCCCAGCAACCGGCGCGGCCCGCCGCGGCGCGGAGGTGAGGGCCGGGCCGGGTTGGACCGGGCCGGGCCGGGCCTGGGTGGGGTGGGGGGCGTCCCGTTGCCGGACTGGGCCGGGGTGGGGGGTGTTCGGCTGCCGGACGGCCCGGAAGCCGCTGTGAGGGGGGAAGCGGCGGTAGCAGGGACTCCCTCCGGGCCGGGAGGACGCGTGGGGCAGAGAACGGGGGGGATTCTCTACGTGCGTCACGTCGCTCTCAGAATCCCAGGGGGCTGGGGCAGGACAGGGCTGGAGGGTGAAGAGGATGTAGCACCCGCAAGGGTACGTGTTGTGACGATATAAGCCCTTCTGCCCGCTGTTGGCCTAATTATATGGAGTGGACCTTAAAAGCAAGTTTGGTATTGCTCCTAAAGCACATCGATGGTTCTGCAAGTCTCTTGCAGTGTGAAATGGCGTTAAACTGCATGCCTTTCTGGTGGTGAGGTGTCTGGGAGCTCTGTGAGACAAAGAGATTAGAAAGCCCAGGTGCTGACAGGAGGAGGGTGATGCCCTGATCTGAGGGAATTTGGGGTGAGTTTTGACATTGTCTCCAAGGGAACCAGGATCTCACAACCCCAGAGTTCTCCTGTTCATAGCTTTGCAGCAAAAATAAAAAAGTTATGGGTGGGTGCAGGTGTCCTGGAAAGCTTAAGAACATCAGTGTATCAGTCAGAGATTCCTGGACCTTGGCACATAAACGTTCATCCTGTATTAGCCCTTTGAGGAATATTGCAGTGCATTATCAAGTTTGGTGAGTGGTTATGGTAACGTCACCTCACATTACTGGCAAGGTTGCACTGGGAATCCTTTGCTAACCTAAATCTGTCTACAGCCTTTCAAAACTTGAACTAGTATTCCTGATGGGGAGTGCTGACCAAGAGGAGGAGGATGGCAGTTGTATAAATTCAAGTTCAACAACACGGGTGGAAAGAATGTAAGCCTTATGTTTAGAATTTTTTTAGCACGTTTATTGTCAGAGTTTGACTGGTCTCGCTACCGCAGAAGAGAGCTATCATAGTGCACAATAATACAGTTCCGTTTACAGATTTTCTGTTTCAAGTGGAAAATTCGTACTTGGAGCCATGGAGTGGAAACTATTATTGAGGCCAGGGTACTGGTAGCACATTATTTGAAGCTTCTTGCTTATTTATTATTTAATATGGCATGAGACCATAACCCATACCAGCACTTTATGAGCTTGAAGCACCCCTCAACTTCTGCCTGAAAGATCTAAAGCAGACTAGAAAACCAAACTAATACCAGAGACGAGACCATAAAATGTAATGGGGGAGGTGGACCCCTTCGGTCTTCAAAACTGCGAATCCAGGTATGTTGAACATCGCTTTGATGCTCCCCTCTGCCCTTCTTCCCTCAAACTTTTATTGATCAGTGTTAATTTTAAGTTGGGGCCCTTTAAGGTTATTGAAGCCAACATGAGAGTGTTAACAAAACCAATACAGCTCCTGGGACTAATGATTCAACTTTGTTACTGTTGAATCTTGAAGTGCTGCCATAGTGTGGATCATACAACTGAATCTTGTTCAAGCAGCTCATCAGACTTTGTGCCGCTGCTCCAGGAGCAAGAAGGAGCCTTATGACCTGATAGGAGGTGTCTGTATCATCCAGCACTGGGTGATTTCAAGTGTGCATTGATACTAATGTGGCACCATCCTGAGCTGCTCACCTGCCTTCCCGTTCATGAAGAACAAATACAAAATTAAGGGTTTTTCAGTCCCCCTCTTGAGGGTTTAAAAACTCAGCATGGCTTTTGAACTTGGTACTTTTCCCACAAGTATCTTGTCTTTTTGTCCAGGCAGTTCTCTGGTTTGTAGGAGAGCCAAGCGCTATGTGCTATAATTATAAAGATAATTGCTTGTGGATGGATTGTGTCTGGTGTCATTACTGTGTAATATTTTCACATGTTGTTAGAGAAGTTTACGTTCTGATAACTGTGCTTACATAACAGAGGATCTATAATACCCGTGGCCTTCTGGGTTTACAGTTATCTTCACTAAACTAATAAGCCAGATGATGGTATCCAAACAAAAGATTCAAATGCTAATTTTCATATCCCTTGTATTAATATTTAAAAACTAAAAACGAATCTGCAAGTTAACAACCCAAACACTCAGGAGAAATTGGAAGAACATCTCTGCAGAAATCAGTTTGGATAGTGGAATTACCAGCAGAATCTTCTCTCTCCGTAAGTGCTGGGGGACGTGAAGGAGGAGAGAGATGTTTTACACACTCCTGAAAGCCAAATCACCCCGATAAGCCTCAGAATGGATGAATAGGCCTGAAGTGCTAGACCTTGTGGTGGGAGCGAAGTTTCCTGGAATCCCTCAGTCCTTGTACGTAACACACATACAGTAATTTACTTCAGCAGGGAAAAAAATGGTAACTCTCTCTCCTAAATGTTGTAGGCAATGAATGTTACCAGTGCAAGGGAAGACATTTTGATCACTGTGTTATTTTGATTTGATCCCAGACACTGAGGAATTTTAGTGCCATTCAGACTCCATTTTGGTTCTAACATGGATGTAGTTCAATCAGCTGCCACAGGAGTCACAATCGCTAAGCAATCCTTCAAGAAAATACCTAGTGTCCTTCTGGACAGCCTAGTGGAAGAACCTAAAAAAAGACATGCTGTCCCAAATCACCTTCTGGAATCAAGTAAGTTTCTGTTCTCTGACTGTTCCCCAACCTTGGAGCAACCCTAGGAGGTACTTCTCTATTATTTTTTTTTTTTGCAACTCAAAGGCAAAGCTCCTATCTTGTTGCTTAAATTTTGTCTTTCTATGAGCCCAAATCATAGGAGAGGTCATCAGAAAAGAAGTAGTGGCTGTAC
Organism: Columba livia; assembly: GCF_036013475.1. Lineage (NCBI taxonomy): Eukaryota > Metazoa > Chordata > Aves > Columbiformes > Columbidae > Columba > Columba livia. The sequence goes on from NC_088608.1 coordinate 10,000,046, forward strand.
TGATCCTGGCTGACCCTAAAAGTTTTGGAGTGGCTTGTTGATGCCAAGAGATAAACTGGTGACAGGATTATGGCTCTGTTGATGCTGCCTTAACTTTCCATTTAAAGAGTCATGCCTGCTTAACAGGAGAAATAATCTGTTTGTTTTTCTTCTCAATAATACATTGGATGCAACATAAATATACTTAGTCAATGTAAGTAACAGTCATCATGTGTGTTTCACCTGGTCTCCTTTTCTCCCTGTTTTATGATCTATCTCTGTAGAGATTTATTCAGAACTTCAGAGCAGCAGAGTTGTACAGGCTGAGCCGGCCGTGTTACACTATGGAGGGTATGAACTTGGAAAACATCATCATCAGACGCTGGTAAGTGTCAGAGCAGGGATCCTCTTGGGGCTCATAAAAGGATAACAGAAGCCGAGTAATCTGCTTGTGGTCACGAGGCCTTTTGCTCTATGGAGTGCTCTAAAAAGCAGCACTTAAAATCAGTGGCCCTGCGGTAGCGAAACAGATGAGTACTGTGCTGTTTGAGTACTGTGCTGTTTGCATCACTGTCCCTTATAGTCTCACAGGGGCACAAAGATGATCAGAGGGCTGGGACACTTCTGCTATGAGGACAGGCTGAGAGAGTTGGGGTTGTTCAGCCTAGAGAAGATAAGGCTCTGGGGAGACCTTATTGTGGCCTTTCTGTACTTATAAGAAAGATGTGAACAAACTTTTAAGCAGGGCCCGTTGTGACAGAACAAGGGCTAATGTTTTTAAACTAAAAGAGGGGAGAATCAGACTAGAGGTAAGGAAGAAATATTTTACAGTGTGGGTGGCGAAACACTGGTCCAGGTTGCCCATAGAAGTGGTAGATGCCCCATCCCTGGAGACATCCAAGGCCAGACTGGACGGGGCTCTGAGCAACCTGATCTAGTTGAAGATGTCCCTGCTCATGGCAGGGGGTTGGACTGGATGAGCTTTGAAGGTCCCTTCCAATCCAAACTGGTTGTGATTCTATGATCTATGTCCTGCAGATATAACAAAAGTATATCAGGAGGCTTTATGGGCTGAGCTGTCACTATCCAAAGGTTTGTTGCTTTGTGATATGGAATATTACATTGTTTCAGACCTCTGTAAAAGTGAGGTCTAGAGGTAGTTTAACTTTTTGTTCCTTTTGCACCTAAGCAAAATAGGACCAGAATTTGATTCAATCGTAGTAGTAAGGAATTGTGACTTGGTTCCAAAGAATAAAAATGCAGGGTTTACATAATTTTCTTTTACATTCAGAGCATATTTGGAATTATTTCTACTAAAGTAAAAATTATTACTACTTTGCTACAAAAAGACCAGTGGGCATTCTCAGTTGACCTTTTATATTGTAAAGTGTTTTGTGGTTTTGGTTTTCTTTTGTTCTACAGAAGCTGATAAATATTTCTGGCAATGTAATAAACCTTCACATAATACCACCCCAGACAAAATATTTTCAGATCAAATACAACAAAACAGTAAGTGTCAGAAAGCCTTCACACTGCTCTTTGCGTGCAGCACTGGTTTTGTGTCATATAAGCATCTCTTACATGCCTTCTATCTTATTTTGGGTCATTTTTTAGCACCGGCTTGTCCCTGGCTTGTCTTACGTGGTTACTGTTGATTTTTGTCCTGATGAGTGGCAATATTACTATGACTGTATCCGAATTCACTGTCAGGTGAGGATTTGTTATAAAATACATTTACAGTTGTAATAGAATGAAACAACTATTAGGACATTATTATAATGATGAAAGTACAGTTAATCTCTTAGAGCCACATGGGTTTATTCCAAGTAAGTCTGGTTTGGAGTATTTCATTTTAAGCATTTATAATTTTTCTCTCTGTAAAGATTCCAGAGCTGTGGGTAGAATATCTTCCCTATTCTGTTATTCTTTGCCAGTAGATCAGTCTTTGTGCCACACTGATGTAATGTCTCAACTGAATAGGCTTTGAGGTGCTCTAGATATTTGGTGGAAGTAGGGAAAGACAGATGGATACTGAAAGCAGGTAAAATATCAATATCTGAGGTGCAACAGTGTTGATCTTGAAGATGTTTTGCACCCACTTACTGGCCAGCTACTACAGAGATGTTTACTTTCCCTAACATTTAATCATTATAAGAAACAAATGTTTACCCCCCTCCCCTTTATATTTTTTTTCAGGGAGAAGATACATTACTTGTTCCTATGCATGCTTATCCTGCAGTGAATGTTGTAGAATTTCCATCATTTATAAACCTGTCTGATGTATCAGTTGGTCAGAGGTGAGTTAAGGACAGGCATTTGTCCACATTTTATGAGACATGTACAAAAATCTGGAAAATCTCCTTTTCCTCTATTTGCACACCTTAATGTCTTGGAAACTTTAAGGAAGTCAGCTACCATCTGGCCTGCAAAATAATTCCATATATGAACTGTTTCAGGGGCACATTCACAAGAAAGAAAATGCTGCACAAACTAAACTTATACATAGATGGAAGAGGGGTTCAGCTGGTCTAAACTGGTGCTGGCTCACTTATTTCATCGTATGGTGAAGCAATATGGCTTGTGTTCATAACCTGTTCACTCCCAAGTGCTATGTTGTTTTAGCGTTAATAAACCCTAATCAAATGGATCTCCCTTTCAAGATGAAGGGTTCTGGAAGTGAAGGTATGAGCTGGTAATGGTAGGTGTGACAGCAAATAGCTAACCTCAGTCCAGACATTGGCTGGTCATTAGATTTACTTCTTCTATTTTAAAATATTTAAAGTGATCTTTTGATGTGCAGCTCTAAATGGCATAGACTGCATCTTACTCTATCGCATAAATGTAACACTGACTGTTCTCATAAGTCATTGGTAATAATTGTTAATAGGAACTAGGAAGGCGAAAAGGAGAAGGGAGATCCTGTTGATTAGAGTCTAGTCCTGTAGTATGTTGACTATGTTAATTGTAATTGTGGTGATTTGTGTTAGTGTAAATATTTGAGTGAATACTCAGAACTGAAACTCTTAGCAGGGAGGTTTTTTCTTAGCCTGTGAGTTGGAAGTAACTCATAAATTTTACTGAAGCACAGAAATACAAATAGGCAAGGCATATACAAGGAAGGTGCAAAATTCTGCGGTAAAAATGAGCCCAGCGTTCTAGAATGAACACTTGTGTCTTTTTGTTTGTTTTTCTGATCCCTCTTAATCTGTTAAACTCTAGTGAATCTGTCAGAAGTGACGTTACAGCTTTCTCACAGGACTCAACATAACTCCTGACTTTCTGGCTGCCTCTAGGCGTGATGTGATTCTGTTTATTTGCTTCATTTTTATAACAAGTGCTGAAGTAGGCAGAATTTTCATAGTCTCAGAGTACAGATTAGACAGAGTACAAAATCCAATTTTAAATAATGAGAAAATTTTTCAACACAGCAGGGATGCTCAGAGATGCCCCTGAGGGAATTTGGAAGAGTTCCTGAAGAGGAAACTGGTGGTTTCAAACCTTAATTTCTACCAGGGATTTTCCTCATTAGGCTATTAACAATTTTCCTAAAAATGAAAGCTCTCTGAGATGCCTGATAATCTTCAGAACCCAAGGGCCCATGGGCTCAATCCATACCCCACTGTGGTCAGTCAAAAAACTTCCTTTACTTCCATAAGTGTAGCTTGAGACCTATGTTCTACCACCCAGATTTGTCCTTAGGTACAGAAGATCCATAAAGACAACAGATGGTGTAATTGTATGGTTTATGATGCACTTTGGTTGCTGTAGAAGCTGCATTATATCTTAAAACAAATTGCCTCCTCAGTTTGCCATTACACCTTCTTCATGAACAGGTCACATTAAAGCAGAGAAGAAAGGCCTTTGCTATTATTGTTTATTTCCTTAGGGGGTTCAAAATGTGCTTTCCAAAGAAACACTGTGTAATAACATTCATTCTTTGCTAACCAGCAGGATAGGATTTCAGTCAGACAGTTTACAAAAAACAGAAATAAGCCTGGGTAAACTGGTCTTGATTTGTAGGATGATGAATGGTGCTACGCCAATGCTTTTGTGTTTCAATTTGATAGATGAAAATAGATGCGTACAAAAGCAGAACAGCTTGAAAAGATGTGTGCTAATACCCCTCACATAACCTGCATGAGACATAAGGAGCTTGTATGAAAATCAGGCCATGGCATCATTATTTCCACAGTGGCTAAGTCCAGTCATTCTGATGTGCTGGAGTTTTCAACACTTTTGGAAACTGCACAGTCTTTTCTCATCGTCTCCCACAAAGAGGGTCGTGGGAGGGGGCTGGTTCTGTAGTTACTGTTGCTCCACTTTGGATTTTTTGGACTTGCTAGATATTGCAGTTTATAAGAATATGAGGATACACATAAATAACTTATAAAGGTAAATTTTATAAATTTTTCCGTAATCAGATTCTCTATGGGTAGGAGAAAGTAAGTCAAGATGCAAAGTATCCAGCATTCAAATCAAAATTTAGCTCTTATTTCCTCACTGAGTGAAAGATCTGAAATATTTTGCTATTTTGGAACAACGAGGAATTAATATTTTCATATTAATAAGTAACATCCCTCTGAACACAGATAAATTCAGTACATGTTGTGTGTAATATAATTTTCCAGCCTGTAATTGATGATCAATTGTAGTTTCATTAATTTTTCTTCCTTTCTCTCTTTTCAGCAAGGAGTACGTTATCCCGTTGCAGTGCAGCTGTCCAATAGATTTTGAATTCCACATTGATTTTATTCAGCCTCACAGAGCCTTCACTGTCCATCCAACATGCGGTAGATTGAACTTATTTAAACTTCTAAATGTTAAATCCCAATTTATTAGGTGTAGTTACTTGTGACAGTGTATTCGGTGTTGTACAGAAAAAATCTTTGTCTCGGAGCATTTGCAGGTGAATGCAGGCTGGTGAATATTAGTCATGTGCAGCCTCATGGCAAACAGCCCTCTGTGACTGGTAGGTTTCTTTTGTCAGTGCCCACCTGCAGACCTCTGGCAAAATATGGGGCGTCTCAAACAGTCCATCCCGCCTTTGTCTTCTGTCTTTGCCATGTGGCTTTTGGAAAGGAGAGGGGCAAGCAGCCCAGCATTCGCCTCTTTATCACACCTGTCCCCAAGGGCTGTCAGGCTTTTCCTCCATTAAAAGAACAGATATCTGTCCTTGTGGAACAGGTATACATCATGTTACTTGATTGGGGGCACAGAGAAGATAAAAGGTGGCCTTTGCTCTGTCGAACATATCCCCATGCCTGTTTTTTCCTAGCAGTCTGGAAAGATGATCTTGAGGGTCTCTTCCAACCAAAATAATTCTATGATTTGAAAGGGCTGAGTCTGCTGCTTCAGGAGCCATTAGAGTGCTGGGCACAAAGCTGCAGGTGTTCCATGGGATGGCAGGGGGTATTAGATTCAGTCTAGAGCTCTGTGTATGGCCTTTGCAAGAACCAGGGGCTTTTGGCTACAGCATGCTCAGCTATTTTCTTGCCTAGTGTTGGAGAGGGCTATGTCTTGAGACAGGCTTATTTGTTTAGGGGTCAGTTGCTCTCGTTACATTTGCCCAGTGCCAGCAGATGCGTAGAAGTGCCCAGCTGTTCTGACAAAAATGTGTGAGTGAATGAGACCTGGCCATATAATTCACTTAGGCAGTCTGGTCAATTCCATGAAAATACAGAAGGATCTAAATAAACAAAAACCTTCATAAATCCAGTGCCTAGTGCGATTTGTGATGCTGGAATTGAAAGTTTGATTACTTAAGGGCTTTCGTAAAACTTGCTGTTGTTCCTGTATGTACAATGAAATTAATTTGCCCTGTCTTGTTGGATTCTATGAAATGTGTGGCTCACAAGGATGAACTAGGCTGCTGCCTTGTTTTGGGTCATTCTTTCAGGATAATAGTCTTTCTTTGTGCTTAATGAAGTTGTGATGTATCAAGGAAGGAAAGGAACAATATTACAATTGAGTAAAACTAGGGAGAAGGTGTAAAATTCATCAGGAAGCTTTTAGTTTTTTACATGGTCATAGCCAAACTATTTCATGCTTTCTAAGTTGGTTTAGTTATTGGGAGAAAGGGGAACATAAATATCCCAGAAAAAAACAAAACAAACCAAAACATTTACCTAGTAAAAGTTAAGTCAGAAATTTTGGTAGCTAGAAACACTGAGGTGCTGAAGGCCGTCTAAGAAGCACTAAGAAGTTTCAGCTCCTACTCAAGCCATTGTGTTCTGAGATCAGTAATGATGAAATACTTTAACAAACTACAAGCAAACAACAACAGCAACAACAAAAACCCAAACAAACAATGAACTTAACTGGTACTTAAGTCAAAAAGATGCAGAAAACCAGGCAGAGATGAGAAATTAATATTTCTGATGAGCTGAATAAACTCCTTTTTGCAGAAATGCTGAGGATCATCAGGGCCTTTATCCTGCGGTTGCACTGAATGTTTAGGGATATGAAGGATGTTAAAGTGGTTGAGAAAATAATGGAATAGGTAATAAGGAAACAAGACCTAGCAGAGACAGGTAATGCATCAAATACAGATGATTCCCCAAACTTGGAAAAGCACAGAGGAACATGTTTATAATTCTTTGCTCATAAAAGCCCAAGTGCCAGAGACTTAAGGGTAGCAAATGCAAGTGAAGAATTTCTACATATAAACAGTCAATCATTTTAACTTCAGTAGGAAATATTATAGTCTTGCTGTCAACTCTCTGTTATTTCAAAATACCTCCCATTATCTGGCAACAGATAGTTATTGAAAGACACTTTGAGACCTGAAATATTTTCCATGCCTGCTGCCATCCATTCAAACACTAATATTGTTTAAAAAAAAATAGTCCAGAATCAATTTCAGCATACTTAAGCAGGCTCACATTAGATGGACTCTTATTGTTTTTCTCCTCTAATCACAGGAATCATTCCAGGCAATGGGAAAGTGGAATTAACTGTGAAATATTCACCACTTGAGTATGGAACAGCACAAATGACAATGCAGTTATGGATTTCACAGTTTCACTCAAAACCCTATGTATGTGTATTCACAGGAACATCAACCCCACTTCTGAGTCTAATGTATGTGTGGCTGACTGATCTTCGAGTATTTTTGCCCAGTTCTAGAAAAATACCTGTGTAATAAGATTTCATGTCATTTTGCTGTAATCACTTCATGCATTTATATCTACGGAGACTTAAATTGCACTAATGTCTCTCGACTGTTAATACCTATACCAGGTCTCCTACATCATTTGTTCAGAATAGTCTTAATGTGTATGAAGTGAAACTGTACCAAAGTAAAAATAACAAGAAGTTACATATCCTTAAAGAAGTTTTGAGCATCCTCAGCTTCTATCATGCCTGCTCTATGTTATTCATTTTGCTGAGGCCTTGCAATATATAGGGTGTTTTGAGCAATAAGGTCTTTTGGGCTGTAACTCATTTTTTGTGAGCTGTGAAACTCACAGATTAGAAGATTTGGTTCCAGTTGTAATATGGGAGAGAAATTTCCAGTCTCCTTGTATGTCTAAAGGGGATGTAAATGTGTGTACTGGTTCTAGATGCCATTTATAGAGTACTTATAGGAGCAATATCTGTCATTCTGACACCTAGAAAAGAACAATTTGAAGATCAACAAAGTCATACAGAGAAAAAAGCTGCATCTGCAGGAAAATCTCTGGTGTGGAGAAGACACAAATTCAGCCAACCACGATCCAGGCCTATTCAAAAAGTAAAGGTGTGAAGAGATAATAATCACAAGTACTTTTCTGGGCTGAAAATCCTTCTTGCTTCTACTTCTTTTTATTAATTTGTATCTTATAGGAAACTGAGTACCAGAACCTCAGATTCCCCACAGACTTGTCAAATCCATATGCTGTAGCTACTGTTTTGAATCAGGAACCAGGCAAATGGAAGATTAAGGACTTGAAAGCAGGTAACAGAATTAAGCAGCATAAACTTGGTCTTATCATTATTTGTAGGTTTTTGATGAGGAACTTGGCTTCAGAATTGCTGAGGTGATGTGGTTGTGGTTTCTGCAAGAAATCTCACTTTAGCTTTATGTATTAATGAGTTCAGTTATCATAATGGTGGATTTCCCAATTAAAAATACAATCTAGTTTGAGGTGTGATATAGCTTTCTGCTATTCCTGCAGCCCTTTGCCAAGGCAGTGAAGGGATAAAAACAAGACAGATGAAGGAAGCCATATTTCAACTAAAAGTCAAACAAAATATTCAGGAAGAGGAAGCAACTCATCTCAGCTGGTAAGTGTTAGTCGACCACAGTAACAACACTAAGGTTTGTGTAACTATGGCCTCTATGAATCTGTTCAATATCCACTAGCGCATAATGCTGCCATTTCATGCCCTGATAGATTTGTTTTGCAGCTAAATTCCTGTTGTTTTCTTTCATTTTTTTCTCTTCAGCCTAGGAACCCTCTGAGTTGTAAGCCATAGCAGTATCCAGTGAGGTCTTTGATTGTGTTGTGGTTCAATTCAGAAAGAAAACTACTGAAAACATTGTTCACCTAACCTTGTTCTCATGCATCCTATCTTGTGCCCTTAAGGCAAAGGAAGCTTTTGTCATGATTGTCAATAAATCAAGGCCAAAATGTATAATGGAGTGAACAGAATTGCACATGTACATCAAACGGTGTAAAGCAAAACACAGTCATGTGTGTAAGCACACTGTGGTTTCATTTGCATTCCACAGATCAGCTCTTATGCTGAATGTTATGGACCTCTAGACACCTTAGGAAAAGGAGAATCAGTCTGATAGCCTTTAAATAAAGCAAACTGTGCATTAAGCATTTTTCTTGCCTCCACTGTAAATGCAGGCAAGTTCATAAGGGCAAAGATCCAATCTCTGTGGAATTTAAAAAAGAGATTATTGAAAACCTACAGAGGGAAGAAGAGCAGTACAAGGTTAGTCTTTGCTGTTCTTTCTAGAAATTTAAGATCTAATTTATACTTTCAGATTGTGCAGTACACTAGTGAATTGTGTCAAGCTCTCTACATCTTCAATTTTTCTTCATACTTCAAGGCAAACCTGTACTAGCTCTATTTCTTCCTGCAATTGTATCTTCATTATGCTTGTGTATCAGTGTTTCTGAGGCGGTTTTATCTTGGATGTAGACAGAGAGAAGGATAAGTTATTGATGGAAACATAACTAGATATTTGCCCAGTCTAGCAGATTTGCGCCCAGCCACATCACAGGGCAACATTGCAGCATAATCTTGTCAGCACTGTGGCTGCAGCCAGCCTTCAGTTTATATTGTGCCTCTCTGAAGAGCTGATAACCTGAATAGCTCACAGTCAAAGAGCTAAACCCAGTCAGTACTCTCACGCAGACCCACGGGGAGATAATTCATCAGGTTGTTCTTCGGCACCTACATCTTATACACCTTTGTTTTTTTCCAGTCACCTCAGACTGCAGATCTTCTTCCATGGAGGTGACAGCAGCCGTAGTTGGTGGCAGGAAATATTTTTCCCCATGTGGCACAGCCCTCAGGGACAGGTGGGGCTTGTCCCTCTAATCCTGCCTCTTGGATCTTCAAGTAGCTTCTGACATCCCACTCCCAAGGAGCTGTTTATGGAAGTGAAATTATTTATAGATAGGGCAAAGGCTTAATTTATCTACTGAATTAGGCACTGTGAATTAATTCCAAAATTATATTTAATATCAACAAAGAAGGAAATGAGTAAAAAGAGGTTCTAAAATGTGAGATTGTTGTATCACTGAATTAGATGTATGTTAACTTTGTTTAGAAACATTTATTTACTTCCCTATTGACTGTAGGGGTTGTGGAGATCTCTGGCTGGTTTCACAGTTGCCCCCATGACTTTCTGACAGAGAGACTGCTTGTGCTGTCAGTTTGTTCACCTGGAGTGCTGTCCTGGTTTCGGCTGGAATAGGGTTAATTTTCCTCCTAGTAGCTGGTACAGTGGTATGTTTTTCATTTAGAATGAGAATAATGTTGATAACACACTGCTGTTTTAGTTGTTGCTAAGTAGTCAAGGACTTAGCTTCTCACACTGTGCCAGGTACACAAGAAGCTGGGAGGTGGCATAGCCCAGAGAGCTGACCCCAAATGGCCAAAGGGTTATTCTATACCATATAACTTCACACTCAGTATGTATTTTGGGGGAGGAAGAAAGAAGGGAGGCATGTCCGGAGTTATGACATTTATCTTCCTAAGCAACCATTATGTGTGATGGAGCCCCGCTTTCCTGGGCACCTGCCTGCTGATGGGAAGCAGCGAATGAATCCCTGGATTTGCTTTGCTTGTGTGTGCAGCTTTTGCTTTACCTATTAAACTGCCTTATCTCAATCCATGAGTTTTCTCACTTTTACTCTTCCGATCCTCTCCCTGATCCCAGCAGGGGGAAGTGAGTGAGAGGCTGCGTGGTGCTGTCTGGAATTAAACCACAAGTGCCATTAGGCCTCACAAATTATTTATTATCCCTTCATCATTTGCTCAAGTGGCCACTATGTTATACAGCCTAGGAGAGGCTGTCCTGGAGACCTTTAAGTGCTGTAACTAAAACCTCAGTCCATGAAAATCATGGCAATTTCACTCTGCCAAATAACTCTAAAGGTCTTTGTTTAAGATATAAAAAAAATCCTGGAAATGGAACATTAGATAAGTAGGACTGAGATGGTAGAGGCATGGTGAAAAGAAGCACTGGTATTCATCCTGCATGCCTGAACACTTTGAGAAGGTCTCAAAGAAGTGAAGTGATATTGATAGTAAACTGTTTCACACATGGACAGTTTTAAGAGCTGGCACCATTGGAAACCACAAGCAAGCTGTTCATAGAACATGGGAAACCTGCAGCAAATTTCTGTAGCGCTGTCATCTCGGAAGATCTGTTCAGGTGTTAACTTATGGTGGTGTTCTGTAACCCCTCTCTGGCTGATTCTGGCTGTGCAAAGTGAACTGTATTTCACTGATTGAAACTCAGACCCAAAAAAAACATTATTTTATTTTGTTTGACTTGCTCAAGAGTTGCAATAATCACTCACTAGAACGGAATGAAGTCTATGTTTTGTCAAGCACCTCCAGAATGTTACGTTTTGAGTGAGTTCCACTAATTGTAACAGAGGAAAGAATTCACTGGATGCTTTGTACTAATGTGATTGTTCTTCCTGGTGACAAATTAGATCCAAAGAGGAGATCCTATCATAGAACACGAGTTTCAAAGGAACGAAGCAGAAGTTTCTTTCAGACGTGTTATCCGGCCTGTGGACCAGGTTTGTTTATGTTATTATTACCTGATATATGTTATTATTACCTGCTAAGCTAACTAAAGCCGTAGATATTTAGCACTGAATACTTAATTTTCCTAGTTTTCCGAATTTTCCTAGTTCTGTGCCAGTGTCTTATTTCCCATTTTACTTTTGGTACAGTGGAGCAAGCACTGTACCAAAAGAAACCGCTCATCTTCTGACATCCTGATTGAATATGAGAGACAAGCAGCAATCTGCAGGCCTAACCTGAGATTCATATTGCTTGTTTCTGAAGTTCTCCCAGGAGTAGCTTCCTCATGGCCAAACATAAGGTTAAGGATATCACAAGATTTGCAGCCTTTGCTTACAGATCAGATTGACAGGAGCTTTTCTGGTACTTTGCATTTTTTGTCCTCTGTGGTGTGAAGTACTTCCTAAAATCCATTTCCTAGGATTATTGCAAGCTTTGTTTATTAGATATCCTGCTACTGAAGGACTTGGAGTGTTAGCAACACAAATTGCCTTCTTCTTGAGGAATGTAATAGCAGTAGGAGTTGGTCTTTTACTGTATTCTTAAACCTTTTACAAAGTGCTGAAAGTTGTTTGGTGAGGCATGGTGTGGGCTTATGTGGAGCTGGTGTTCTGAGGACCTTCCTAATCTAAATGTTGGTTGAGCCGCTGCCCTGCTGTGGAGAGATACTGTGCTCTGGGGCCATAGGAGTCTCTTCTAGTGCCACATTCTTCTGTCACATCAGTTTAAAATCAGATAAGAGACTAGTGCATCAAGAAAGAGATTTACTGATCTTCAAAGAGTATTCCAACAATTTAAAGCATTAACTATAGATACATCATCTCTGCCTCAAATATGTCCAGAACCAGAGACCACTAGTTGTGGGGAGGTTATTCTGGGAGATTATCCCCCTTAAGTTTACCCCAGTCTTCTGCCCTTCTGTAGTTGTGTGCTATCAGCCATTCCTGGAGACAGGATACAGGTTTTGCTGTGCCCCTGGTTTGAGCCCTTACAGCTCTCCCAGCTTCACATCTGTGCAAGATATAAGTGTGTGTTCAGTAGAGACCTAGTGCATTCTCTCCACTGTCTGGCTGCCCATGTATTGCATTTGTGTTGTAGCACGTGGTTGTCATTTGTGTGAATGCAGACCATACTACATTATCTCTGCATTCCCCGTACTGCATCTGCAAATATTTGGTGATTACCTCCCATTAAGCCCTGCAGTGAAAGCCGCTGGTTAAATGCCAATACTGCAAACGTTTTCACTTAACTTCAGTGTTTAGAAATAACACACAGATTCAGGCCAAGGAATGGCTTGGGCTGGAGAAAATTCCTCTCTTGTCTAGTTGTAAAAGCAGTGTCCTTTTTCTTTTCTGTTTTGTTGTTGTTTGTTTTGTTGGGTTTGTTTTGGTTTGTTTGATTTGTTTGGTTGGTTTTTTTGTGTTTTTTTTGTTTGTTTTGGGGGGGGGTTGGTTTTTTGTTTTTGTTTTTGTTTTTTTGTGTGGTTTTGTTTTGTTTTTTTTGTTTGGTTTGGTTTGGTTTGTTTTTTTTTATACCATGCAGCATCCAAGTATCAACCCCACCTTCAACTTGCTCCATAATGACCCTTGGGACAGCAGAAACAGGATGCTGAGGAAATTCCAACAAGCAGCATACAAGGTAATGTGAACAACCAGCATGCTGTATGATGGCATGACACCTTGGAAAGAGCACAAAAGAACCTGCAGACTAGCATGTAGGGAATTTTCAGAGCTAGCCAGGGATTTGATAATTTGATAAATATGTTCCTATTTCACCAGGAAATAAGGATCTGGAGTAAGTTGTTTATTCAGCTGGTGCTTCAGCTGGTGCTTCTGCTGGTGCTTAGTATTGCAATCAATGCTAAACAAGTGTAGATTAATTTAGATTGGTTTTTTTTAAGTAAAAAATACGTTTTGGGCCCCCAGTACAAGAAAGACATCAATAAGCTGGAGTGAGTTCAGCGTAGGGCCACCAAGGTGCCAAGGTGTGGAGCACTCACTCTGTGAAGAGACATTTACTCAGCCCGGAGGAGGAAGATGAAAGGAGAGAACAGCACCTTCCACCACCTCTGAGGAGATTTGATGATGGAAACAGAATCTTTCAATGGGAACATGGGAAATAACGGGTATAAATTCAAGTAAGAAAGGTACAGACCATGTATGAGGAAATGCTTTTTCACCATGAAGACAGCCGGTCATTGGAGCAGGTTGCCCAGAGAGCTTGTACAATATACATCCTTGGATATTTTCCACACCAGACTGGATAAAGCCCTGAACAACCTAGTCTGGTCTCATCGCTGACCTTGCTTGGAGCAGGAGGTTGGACTAGGACCTCCTAAGATCCCTTCCTATCTGGAAGCTAAAGATTTATTAGTAAAATCACTGATCTCATTGTGTTTAAATATTATCTTGCATCTCCACTGCTCTTTTCCCAGTAAATCTAAATGTGGAAAGCAATGTGGAAATTTCCTGCTCTCCTGGTATCCAGTTGGATATTCTTCTCTGATCCATTCACAATATTTGGCTCAATACAGAGGTCCTGGAATGAAATGCTCTTTTCTGCATTGCATGAACAAGGAGGTGGCTAAATGGCCCCTTCTGATAATAAAACCGAGGGCTCTTCATCGTTACCCTGTGATATAAGGCAGTAGGCAAATTGCACAGTGCAGGTTACTCCTTAATCTCATCATTCACACAGCCACAAGTATTCATATGCCCATGATCAGCTGACTGTTTACCCATTGTTAAATGTGTATATGCCAATAGACACAGCTGAAGGATTAGGAGCTAGCCAAAAAAAGTCTGATTAACCTCTAAGACTAAATGATGGTTTCAACTGTTTTTGTTGTGTAACGTCATTGTAGAGTTGAGATCCATTCTACATCTCTCCTTCCTCATTTTCCGGCTCCTGAGCAGAAAACTGTAGTAAAACTTCTGAAATAGAGATGTCTGAGTCAGCTCTGTAGAATAAACACCATTGTAATGTATATGTATTTCTGTGACTGTAAATCTTAGAGTGTTGGGATTAATATTAAACTTTAAAATCATTCTCTCAGATTGTGACTCAGATTCGGCTAAATCGTTTACTGCTTCTGTTCCGTGGCCTATCCAGAGAAGCCGGAGGTTTGGAGGAAGGCTCTGTGTCTGGTAAGGAGAAGAAGAACAAGCTGATATTTTGGCCATGAATTATGCATTATGCATTATAAGTGCATTACATATAAATGTAAAGACAGAGTCCTTACAACAGGGTCTTCCAGCAAAAAAGAGAAGTGTGACAAGGTAGGATCACAGAATCATATAATAGTTTGGGTTGGAAGGGACCCTTAAAGGTCATCTTGTCCAACCCCCCTGCCAGGAGCAGGGACATCTTCAACTAGATCAGGTTGCTCAGAGCCTGGTCCAGCCTAGCCTTGAATGTTTCCAGGGATGGGGCATCCACCATCTCCCTGGGCAATCTGTTCCAGTGTCTCACCAGCCTCATTGCAAAATATTTCTTCCTTATCTCTAGTCTGAATCTTCTCTCTTTCAATTTAAAAACACTGCCCCTTGTCCTAACACAACAGACCCTACTAAAAGGTAGAAATGGCCTTGCTGAGCAGAATGAGATAGAGGACCGTGCCAGAATGAGTGGGCTGTAATGTCCTTTAGAAAAGGGGAAATTAGATCTGTCTGCTAGTCAGAGTATTGTGCCTGCTGTCTTGTAGATGTGGCATTTAATGCCTTTAGGAAATATTACCTTTTTAATATTAAAATTACTAGACACAACCTATCTTAGGAAGATGCTAAATATATTTTGTGTCTTGATTCTATTTTTGAAACAGCACATTAACATATATTACAAAATCTTAATATTTGCTTTCCATTCATGACAGACAGCAAGAGTTTCAGCAAACCAGAGAAGAGTGAAGAATGTAAGGGCTTTTCTTCCAACATATCTGAAGACCTTATATTGCCCTTCGAATTCCCCTTTTTCAGTTCCCATGAATTGCACCGTGATTTGGTAGGTATAGTAACTAAAATGGTCTTTGAAGACATTGGTCCCAGGCCCACTACTGCCTTTATTAAAATTTCACAATGTGACTGGTGTTCTGGGGTTTTGACAAATTAATTCAGGACTTCAGATTTCCTAAGGGTGCTGCTGAAAACAGTAAAAAATCTTTGCATTCTCTCAATAGCACTCTCAAATTTTGAGTGATACATTACTGAACAGAGTTAGTTAACATCCATGATTTTGCAGAAAAAAAGAAAAAAAAGTAATTGAAATGCCAAAATCCAAGAAAGGACAGGAGAAATATCAAGTTAAATATTTGCAAAATTATTTCCATATGTTTTCAAGTGACTGTGCTGATGGATTGCTGCCAATACAAAACAAAATGCCCACTGTATTCCTGGGTTTTAAATACTGTTTTTTTTTATTTCAGGCACCTGATGCTCTTGGCCTAGTTCCTGTTGGATCTGTAGATGTGAAAGTCAGACACATTCTTCCTTTTTATGACTTGAAGGTAAGTCAGTGCCGCTCCCTCAGCTCTATCACGTTTCTCTCTTTTACCAGTCCAGTTAGATGTTTTCTGCCCGATCAGTGCCTACAGTGTGCAAACCAGCAGAAATGTTGCCTTAATATGGCTGTATGATTATCATGTTTTTATTAAAAACAAATTTCACCTGTTTCCATAAGTAACAAACTTATAGTCAGCAACACTCCCCTCTCTCCAGACAGAGGTGAATCACCTCAGCTGAAGTTGTTATATCTCAAACAACAAAAATCCATCTAGGAATGAGGATACTGCAAGCGCTGCACACCACAGTTTTCCTTTGATTTTAGAGTTTTATAAAAGTAACACTATAAAATTATCCTTCCTTTTAGAAAGTAATAGAAGTCGTCTGTTTATTTGGCATACAGGTCTGCATGCTTATTCCTTAATTCCTGCATAGGAAATGCAAGTGACTCCTTCTTAAAATACATAATGTTTTTTCAACTTTATGAATGCAGAAACATTTTTTTTCTTCTGACTTCCAAATCCTTTGCTCTTCAATTTTTGAATAGCAAAAGACTGATTTCTACACCCCCTAAAAGAAAAATATTTCCTTGAGTTCAAATCAGTGCAGATTTTGGCAAAATGTCCACTTGCTTTTTTTCAGATGGAATAACGAGTCTAGAAGCTTTCTTGTAGCATCTTTTCCCCTTGTTACACATTGGTTCATCTGTCAGTGTTTTATATATTACTTGACACAGCTTTTCTCTACTCCATTAAGTTCAGTATATTTGATCAAGAAACTGTTAAATCCATTATGTTGCATAGAATGGAAATATTCCTTTCTGCACTCATTCAGCTTGTCCTGGTGAAGTATGGCTTCTCCAAATTTTGGCCATATGCCATGTTCCAGAATAGTGATCCAAATATCTTTTACCACAGAGATATGATGTGTCTGTGATAAAGCTGGAATGTTCCATTCCATCTATGAGTTAATCAAAGTGATTATCATAATCTCCTATCGCTCATCTTTTTTCTTTACACTTAGGTTCCTCAACATTTCAGCATTATGAAGTATCAGCCGTTTTGTACACACTATGCAGCTACAAGTTACAAAACTCGAAAACTTTCCCGACCCCTGAGGCAGGGAGCCCAGGTATCAAGTTTGTATTTGAGAAATACAAACTTTGCTGAAGTCACTCCCAGCCCTATATTTCTGCAACAAAATGTCTCAACATTTTATACCAGATTACTGCACTCTGAAAACCTTTGATGTCTGTGTTTTTCAAGGATGAGCTTAACCTGCTGTCCCAGAGGACAGACTTTCACAAACCATCGCTGGAAGAAGCAGCAGAAAAGGATATCAGCCTCTTAAAACTGGTTCCTCCCCAAGCTTTAGTTTACCCTGCAGAGACCAACCCGCTTCGCATTTTTGTAAGTAGAAGTTGACTTCCACAAAGAACCTAAGAATGGAGGGGAAAAGGTGTTTGTTTCATCATAAAAATGATGTGGAATTGTTGAGCAATTTTCTGACTCAGATTGGTATATAATAGTCAGATTGGTATATAAAACTATCCAGATTGAGAGTAATCCTTCAAGGTAGGCAGGACTCCCGGAGCTCATCCCATTGAGAGGGGCTCCACTTCACTTTAAGGCAGAATTTGATGTATGGGAGGGATGACAAGGCAACGGTGCCAGTGGTGGCAGAGAACTGGAGACCCTTCCAGTCTCCCACTCCACAAATGGTCACTGATCCCAAGATTCCCTGGAACACCGTGGGGCCCCTCTGTTCTTCTCCATTTGTTCCCAATTTGGATGTCAGAAGAAAAAATATGATCTTGGCATCTCAGTCCTTCTGTAGCCTCATGCTCTTGCCCAGGTAGGCAGGACACGCGCAGACTTTACCTTCTGTTCAGCCAGGGGACTGCAGTTCTGCCTGATCATTAGGTAAACTGAATAAAGTGAAGTCAGTCTATTTTCTCACTTTGTATCCTGCTGCCTTATAGTTTCCAATAGTTCCCATAGCTTCCCAAAACCACATTTCCAAATTATTAGGTGCAGAGATTCAAAAAATCATAACCAAGTGCATGGGAGGATATCCTGTTACTAAATTGTCATGTAGATTGTACCACTTTGCGCCAACTGCAGAAGGTATTTCCCACACAGCATAGCACAGGCTGGGGGTCCCCGAGGAGTCTTTGAGCAGGCGGACACAGCTGTGCAGCTCCATGAAACGCTGTGCGTGGGCACAGGCAGCGTCTCCAGGGCAGCGTGGCACTCTGCCCAACTTGGGTGGCTCTGTCTTTCAGCATTACTTAGCTGCCGTGGCCCAGAGCCCAGTGTGCTAGTCTGGTGGTCTTGGCATAACATATACGGTATAGATTTGTCCTCACTGCGTGCGGCCAGGACTCGGGTGGACTTACTGATGAGATCCTCTGTGCGTGTCTTCCTTCTGTCACATCCGTGTGAGAGCCAGGCGCAGCCTGATCCCACACTACCCAGCATTAGATTTGATTCAGAAAAAGGTGCTAGCGCCATGAAATAGATGATAAAATGCTCATTAGCTTCCAGCACAGTGAGGCCAGTTCCTGCTCTTGGATTTGGAACTGTTCAAAGAATCAACAATGGATTTTGGAGTTTCTTCCAAACTTGGAAATGACACCTAAGTTGCTGTATTTTAGCAGAGAGCATCGATAAGCCAGGCAGGTTTTGGCCCTGTGATAAGGGGAAGAAACAGGAGATGAAGGGTCACAGCGAACAGAACAGTCACAGTGAGACAAAGGTGTAAATCTGGGGAGACTACATTAATTGTAAGAACTGAATGTTCATCCATTTAATTATTTATCATGTTCAGAATGATTTTTTAAAATAATATCTTCTTTGTTTTTAGAACCCCACTCCAGGATTAATTCCAGTTTTACGTCCTTTGGCCTATTCTGAAACAAATATTGAATATCATCTTTGTCCTCATCCAAAATATACTTTTACCAAGGAATGCCCCAAAGGATCCAGTATTCCAGTCACACAAAAGAAATTTCTGCATCACAAGGTATGGCCTTTTGGGTTTATTGTATGAGTACCTGGGTATGTTCTTGCTGAGAATTTGCTCCAAGGAATCAAAAAGAAAGATGAAGCGTCATACTAGATAGAAAACATTTTCAAATATAAATTATGCATGCACCTAAATAGTCAGTACATGGGTAGGAATAACTTGTGCTTGTTAGGATTTATCCATGTCTCTTATTTATTCATGAATATTTCTCTGCTCTTTCCTTCTTTTCACTACTGTATTTTCATTACCTTGCCGTGGAGGAAGCATCTTTTAAATCTGGAGAACTGCAGCTTCCCAGCCAAGAAGTGAGGTGCTCTGTCCTGCAAACCTCCCTCCCCACTGCATTATGGATTAGAGGTCTGATCACTGTAGCACTTGTCGTTTCAGGAAGTGATTTGTGGAGTAATGGAATGGAGAAGATTCTTACCAGTGGTGTATTCCACTTTTTCAAACACTCCATCACTGACAAGTATAACACCTAGGTAAGAAAGAACACTGGATATACAGTGCTTCTACCCTGCAGCAGTTTCTGCTGTCTGTGACTACACTGACCAGTAACTAGTTCCACAGATAAATGTGGGCCTATGGGTGGATTTAATTGCTGCTCAGAAATCCAAAACCAACGGGGAAAACCCCTACTGTCCTCCTTGAAGAATGGGTTAAGAACAATATCATTAGATGAAATACCTAGCCCTGGGAGGAGAGTCCAGCCTGGACTTCCAACAACACCTCTCCTGAATGCTTTTGGATTCAGTGCTAGAAGACCCTGGGAGGTACAAACTCTGGGTGTCCTGCAGAAGTATGAACCATAATTTAACGTGGGCACCTGCACCTGGTGGTAGCCAACATCTCACAGGCTCACAGCAGTTTCTGGTGTACTTACATTTTCCAGGAATATTTAAAATATTTCATTATCTTCCTTGTAACTACAACCACTGTGAAGCTTCAAAATTAAAGCATTGAGTGCAGTTACTCTCTGCCCATCTTAAACTAATACCGTTTCCACTACAGGGATCCTTACAGTTTAGATATGCTTCCAAGAGATGTGCCACCAGTGCTGCATGACTTACCTGAGGTAGACAGGGAGAACATAATTGACCAGTAAGTTTCTTCTCTATTTTGTATCCAGTGTGATTGATCATGTAGTAACATCTTGTATGGATGTGTCTAAACCCATCCTAAAAGATCCTCAAAGGTAAAAGCACAAAGTCTCTCTTGCATAAAACATACTTTTGTTTTTGTTGGCTAAAAAATACTTTTAAAAGGATAGAGCCCAAATGTTCTTTGTCTTACTAATTTTTAGTGAGACAGATGAAACTGAGCTCAAAATGATTCTTACTCCAGAGATGGTGAGAGCTGAATTTCCACAAATTGGGCAGTCGCTCTCAGAAGAAGGCAAGGAGGAATCAGTGAAAGATGGAAGGTAGGTTAATTATGAAATTAAGGGAGAGGAATGGGAAGGAATGTGAAGATAAGCACCCCCTTCAGAATTATGAAGAATTATGCCTTCACAGAGATATTCAGTGTTCTGAAAACTGGTGAATTTTCCTTTTTAGTGGTGCTTTTGTTAGATATTTATTAATACTGGCAGAGGAATGACCGCTTAGAATTTCCCCCTGACATGGTGCTTTTTTCTCAGGCTCTTCCTGGGAGCAGGTCACATTTGATTTGCTGTCTGAGCTTCACACTCCACCAACAGGCATTGTTGTTTAGACATACAGCACAGCATGTAAAACAACTCGCATTCATAAACACGGAATTACCTGCTCCCTGAAATGTTGTAAACTGGTCACTATAAGGGCCAAATTCTGCATTTTGCCTCAAGTGCTGTCAGGCCAGTGTCCTGAGTTTGCAGCTCTGCAGAGAAACCTTGAGGAGGAACCCGATGATAAGGAAAACTCTGAGGGACAAATGGGTCTTTGAAGGAGTTGATGATTACTGTCATGGTTTCAGAGCAGCATTTCAGAACTGCCCAGCAGTTTTGCAGGGCTGGAAGGAGAAATGGATGCACTGTGTGAAACCTTGGGGTATGTGATGTTACGGGAAGGATGCGAGGAGGTGTATGAGCTGGAGGCAGTGGACTCGAGCAGCAGGTGGTATGGGTAGGGTAAGTGATTGCAGAGCAACGCAGGAGAACGTGCTGCGTTCTAACGCTGTGTTTTCACAGATATCTTGTGTGAATTGGAAAAAGTGAATTAATCTTTCTGTCCAACAGTTGTCCCCTCTTAATAATGGTTATGATATAGCTTAGTTGTCAGGATGTGCATAAAAGCCTGAAACTTTCAGAGCCATCAAGAGATTTCAATGTCTCATTTTCTTTAATTTTAGAGGGAAGTGATTTGATGGACATTCAAATCCTGTACAACTGTCAGCCATTAAACTTTAAAACAGTGCTGTGTATTATGAGCTCTCTGACAACACACTAATTGTTTTATTGTCATTACTACAGCACTGATTGAAAATAATTTGCTGTAAAAATGCAGGTGTGTTGGACCCAGTGCTGCTTTTTGCATTTTATGACAATCCACTTGTCAGAACACTGAGATTTGAGATAGTTTGTTTAACTAAAGACTGACCTTTTTCTCCACAGTGAGACAGTGTTGGATGGTGCATTTCCTGGGTAAGTAGTTTTATAACCATAAGGTTCTTTCTTTTTGAAGTTTTAGAGGTTTTCTTCAAAAATGAAAATACTTTTCTATATTAAACACCCCTGAGTATTGATATTTACTTGTTGAAAACTTCCCTATTTGATTGGCTTTGTGAAGAGATAAACAAAAATTTGTTAGCAAACTATGAAGTCCTAATCCTTTCTTTTGTCACTGTAAGGTTCTTTGTCGTTAGTGATGGGGTGGTGTTTCACTAGATGACAGAGGACGCATTGCTTCTCTACTGCAGTTTCAGTATTTTATCCTTAAGGCAAATCAGTTTTTCATGTGGATGCTCTTGTTCTGGCAATTGCAGCATGTGTTCCTTCATAGATAAAACGTGAAACTCAGTCTAGTGTGTGTTTACCCGTCAGATGGTTATCTTTCCTAACTGACCCAGCCAGGAGTGAGTGTTCTTTTCAGTTTCACCCCCTTCCTAGTTCTGCATAAGCAATGGGATACACTCTGTGTTCATTACTAAAAAAAAAAAAAAAAAAAGAGAAATTATGTGTGGGTGTCTCTTCTTTTGTTTTTGTCAGCATTCCTAAGTAGCTCTCCTGGCTATTATAAACACAAATCATGTTTTAAACTTCTTGCAGAGACCCGCACAAGCATCCAGATGGACATTTTCAACTCCAAAACAACGAGCTCAGACAGAAGGTTCAAAAACATGTGGAGAAAATGAAGCAGAAAGCACTTAATAAAGCCCTCATTCTAGGATAAGAGTAATTTCACAAAACCCGTGGTTTGGTTCTGCTTATCCTGTTAATGTGTGAGGTCTTCTATGTCCCAGCTACATGTACTTATGTTCAGTAAGGTCAGCAACTTCTTATGCAAAGAGGAGAGAACCACCAGTAGTGCCACCTTTGTCAAGGACTCTCACTGTGACCATTACTCCAAACATGGTAGTTGCTACAATGAGAATCCTCAGCCATGTACCTGCTCATTTTGTCCTGGTGTGATGGACCAGAAATCCACAGTACTACCATGTAAATAGTTTGGTAATTAATTCACAGCCCACTGTTTTCAAATAAAATGTGAAAAGTCCTCATGACCAAATTGTTCTGATTTTGTGTTTTTAGTTATGACCTGTCCTTGAATTTTTGCAGGTAAGTCACTAAATCTCAGACTTGACTGTAAATCATATATTTCAAATTTTTAATGAAAGGGAATAATTGAACACTTACTGTTCACAAATATAATGTCCCAGCAGATCTCATCAACCATTCAGGGGTTTAATTTGATGCACAGCTCTCTTTGCAAAAGGGTGCATGGACTGGGGCAATGAACTCCGGAGCCTCATGAGAGACCTGTAATGCTGAGGTATATTCCCTAGGAAAGGAGATTTCTCAGTGTATCACTTTTCAGCTGAAATGTCTCCTACTGCCTTGTGGGCAAGCTAGACATCAGACAAAATTGCTTTTATCCATAATGAGTTTATGGTTCATTTTGAAGAGTGGTCCAGGCTATTTGTACTGAAAAGCACATATCTTCTGTACTAAAAGGCATGGAAAATGCAGCAATACAGACTGCATTCCTAGGAGCCATACTTCTTTCCAGACATACTTAAAACCGCTAAGGAAATAAGTTCATTTCAGAGAGAGGAGATTGCTGTAGACAAACTGTAAAAGGCCCAGAGAAACAGAAAGTGGGAAAGCAGAGTGAAGATAAAGCCTGTATGATGCTAGCTACACTCTCTGCTCACTTCAAAGAAATAAAAAGCTGTTAAGTTTCTGCTAACTGTCTAATGTCAAGGGCTTGTTCAGAATGCAGGTCTGGATATCTGCAGAGTTTCTTTGATTACGAACAACTGCTTAAATATGTACACGTTGCTTTTTTATTCTGTAAGTCCTGAAGAAAGCAGCTGATCTTTTAAGAGATGCACTAAGACTTGAGCATGTTTGTTATAGTACCATGACCATGACAAAAACATTCTCACAGTTTACAGTGAAAGCATTCACAGTTCTTAATTCACAAAGCATAGGTAATTCTTAGGAAATTATTCATCAGCTAAATTTCAATGTCTAGTAAAGATGGAATATGTGTTCAGAAACAACGGTGATTAACCAAAGTTGATCTCTTTTTCTTTCAGCTGTAGCCTCCTTCCTCCCTTCTCTTCCACAGGGTTTCCTCGTCATCCCAGTGGAAATTTGTGATGCTTCTTCATTCTCCAGCAGTAGGCACCAGCCTTCAAAGAAATGAACCTCCTTCCTATTTAAGTGATCCTCCTTTCCGTGTTTTAAGGTTTTTATGGGCCCAGTTTCAGTGTGCAGAGAAGGTAAGAAAAAGCTATTACCTTACCTTAAATTGTTCCTAAAATCCAAAGGGACAGCAGGTAATGCACAGACCTCTGTGCATTGTCTCCTTTCGGGATACCTCATAGTATGAGGCCGATTCTTCTCAAGGTGATAAACTATCAGAGGCAATGCAGCTGTGTCTAAGAACGTGATATTTGGCTAAATAATTAGAAATCTTAGGTTTTAATATGTGAGGCTACTTAAGCATTCTCCCGGTCGACTACAGAACACTTTCAGAAATGGGGTATAAACTGTAAGAATTACAAACTGCAGTTGGTTATTCACAGTCCTGTGCCTGTTCAGTATTTCATGAAAAGGACTGAGGTATTACAGAAAATAAATAGGAAGAAAAAGGAATGATGTAATGGAAATTGTGCTTTTGTTGTAACATTATCCAGTGCACAGGAATATTTCTGACAGTTGTTTTTATCTGATTATCATTTATAATGTACTGAAGCAGGGCATAAATTTTGGAGTGCATTTTTATGTATGAAAGACACCTATACAGTTGTCTCTAACGGACTGTTAATACCTGTTAATAAACACTTGGATACTTTACAGGGTCTTTTTTAAGGATCAGCTGGCAGGATTCAATAGCAGTTGTGTGAAGTGTTGACATTCAACACCAGTGTTATTTAGAACAGCGTTAGTGCAAACTTCAGCCTTAAGGCTATGTTTTTACAAACTGAGGAAAACAGTATATTAAGGCATCTTTTAATGTGCTTTCTTATGCCTTTACTAAGGATGCAAATCACAGTCTTTTGAAGGAAATGTAGCATTCAGTTCTAGATTAAACCCATGAATGCACAGATTGAGTTCACATACAGATTGAAAACTAAGATCAATTAATATGTTATATAATAGCCATATTTCCATACATTCTAATGTTAATTTCTGGATAGCCTTATTTTGGAAATCAAAGGGCTGCATTCTTACTGATGTAAGTAAGAAAGTGTAAATTGATATGCTGAATGTGACAAGTTTATTTCCATTCACTGCAAATAAAATTGCTGCTGCTTCCCTTGTTTGAAAAGGATTAATTGGCTAAATCACAATGCAGTAGTTTTGCCAATTAAAATATATCCATCTTGCCTGAAAAAGGCTGTCTTATTAGCAAGGTTAATAAACACTGACTTATGCTTGAGCTTTTCTTACTGTTATTACATAAGAAATGAGCATTAACTTCTAAATCAAATAAAAGGTGCATTTCAAAAATTAAGAAAATATTAATGCTTTTATATGGAAATGATCTATGAACTTAAATGCTCAGTAACTGGGTTATTAATCTCACTTACTGTTCCACAACGATAGAAAATCCATCAAGGTCTTTAAAATGTAAATTAATTATACTTTATAAGAAGGCTGGGAGAAAAACAGCAGTGTGTGTCTGATGTAAAGTGGGTGAAATCATATTTTCAGTTCATAACAATAGTTTAATGAACTCCAAAACAAAGAAACCTTGTTGTCTTTGGGTTTGTAATGTGAAGTTCAGTTACTCCAAGCTCCAGTTTAGTTTTTCTTATGGTCTGGGCATTTATTTGGTCTCTCTCCTGCACAGGTTTTCTTGTGTCTATTAAGAGCTGTGCTCAGACTGCATCCTTTGCCATATGGAAACACCGTGAAGACTTCTCTCCAGCTGTTTAACCATGGAGGATTTTAACTCTTGCTGAGACCTCTCCTGCTGCTTGAGTTTGGTTGGAAATAGCCAACAGGGTTAGAATTTATCAGGTGAGATATACCCAAACAGTGTTGTTTCCTTAGAAAGCTGGATAAAGGCAGAGAACAAGGACTTCTCTGTGTACTAGTGTGGGTAAATTTCTTTGTAGCTGTAACTGCGAAGTGCTGCTCTGCAACCAGTGGGTGCATAATTCATATGGTTCCTGCAGAGACACCAAACATCTGAAGGTTTCTATGACCTCTGAAAACCATAACTGACGCTGATGTACCTAGATTTTGCATACGAGTTGTTTTAAGGCAGAATTGGTCCAAAAACGTTTTCCTCCTCTGTTTTCTGCTTCTCCTGCTGCCAGCCTGTGCACCGAGTACTGGTTGCTTGGAATAAGTCCTCTTCTTGGAGCAGTTGCAGCTGGCAATACACAGTGATAAGACAGCCTTCTCAAAATCTTGTTTTGTTTTTTGGCTGAAATATGAAAAGCCTTCAGAGAGGACTCTTAAAGCAGTGAGCAGTGTCTACAGCTGTTTGGTTTGGTGGCACAGGAATCAGCTCCTCCAGCCTGAGCAACCTCTTGGGACTCCTCCAGCTCTGCCTACTGTCAGAGGGTGGTCAGCGGTCGCTGCTGTGGTGTAGGGCCTGGAGACCCATCAGAGATATGATGCTACAGTCACGTACGGGTCTTCTCTGGGCCTGTGGTGTGGGGTATTGTCAGTAGCGGGGTCTCAGCATGTGTTCAGAAGAGACCTCCTGCCATCCCAGGAGTGAGTCCCATTCATACTGCTCCCACAGGCTGAAGGACTTGATCAAACTGTCCTAGTGATTCTTCATATTTACGGACATCTCCCATAACACGTCATTTCTATGAAGCTGGAATTTGTCATAAGCCTCCCATAAATACTGCTGTACTGAGCAATATATGTCCCTCTGTGTCCTCTAAGAAAGTTAAATTCATCAAAACCAAAATGAGTGCAATATCCTGGCAATAACTTCAGCCACAAAAAAAGATCCAGAAGTCACGTGGTTTGGCCAAAAAAAGCCAGACACATCTGATAGGGCTGTCTTGTACCTGCAGAAGCTAATTGGTTGTGAGGGACTTCCCAAGTGATGTCTGTATGACCACAGCAGGGACTTGAAAATTAAATAAAGTGACTCCTGAAAAACTCCAGGTGATTTCAGAACACCTGCAGGAAGTATTTTTCCAAAGCACTGGTACATCAAAAAAAATCATCTGATGAGCTGCTCACTTGTGCCAGGCACTGTTTAGTTCCAGCACATTCATGGCCAGAGGTTAAGCTGCATTTAAGTGGCTGAGGGCTCTCCAGGGTGAACAGCAATAGCATGTCCTTCTGTCTTTAAAGAAATACTGTTTTCAGGACCCAATCCTACTGTTAGCTGAGCACATTTTTAAATGGTTACTTTTTTTTCCTGCTATCAGAAGGCCTAACTACTTCAATCAGGTTCTCTTGAGTTTTTAATTGCACTAGAGACTGAGTTAACAGCACATTATTTTTAATCAGTTTATTTTATCTGTCTTCAGAATTCTGAACCAAATTATACCTCCATCACCATCTAATTACTGGTTTATAATAATTTCACAGTGTGGAGTCTCCAGTAATCCAATATGCATTGCCTACAAATCAACAATGCCCTTTGTCACCTCAGGGATATTGGTTGTATGTATTGTTGGCTGAGTTTCAGAGCGCCAGATGAAGAAACCGAGGCTTATTTCCCTTGAGTTTGGATTTGCATGATTAGTTCTCTGTATGTTATCCTGAAAATGGACATCAAGTATCAAGAGATAATTTCTTTCAAACAATTCTCTCTTTGCTTCCCTGCCTCTAAAGCACCTTTCTCTGCAGGAAGCATCATGTTTCAACAAACTTAGAACCCATAGAATCGTAGAATTGTTTAGTTTGGAAAAGACTTTTAAGATCATCAAGTCCAGCCTAACACTGCCAAATGCACCACTAAACTATGTCCCTAAGATGTCTACATGTCTTTTAAACACCTCCAGGGATGGTGACTCCACCACTTCCCTGGGCAGCCTGTTCCAGTGCTTGACAACCCTTTCAAGTGAAGAAATTGTTGCTGATATCCAGTCTGACCCTCTCCTGGTGCAATTTGAGGCCATTTCCTCTCATCCTATTGCTTGTTACTTGGAAAAAGAGACCAACATCTGCCTTACTACAGCCTCCACTCAGGTAGTTGTAGAGAGTGAAAACACCTCCCTTCAGCCTCCTTTTCTCCAGACTAAAAAACCTCAACCACCACATCACCCACAAGTCCTTCTCTGTTTACAAACTTGGTATTTCTGGTGACACAGCAGGTATAGATGTCCCTGTGCAGTACTGTCAGTGGTCATGGACAGTTATTTTATATATTGATACAGGAAAGCCAGGTACAGCTCAGTATGCTGAGAAGTGGTGTTGACGCACAATGTCCACCACCAGAGCTGGTAGGTAAAAAGATTCTGATTCCTCTTGTAGCCAACAGAACAGGGAATCTCAAATTTCTAAAGTTCAGCTCTTCCTGCTAATAACCCTTCCATGTCCATGTCCTTCTATCCACTGCTGGAATACAGCCTCATTTGTAGTAGCTGTTGTAGTAACACTGTAGAACAGCTAAAAAGGAACAAAGCGGCTATGTTTGCTATGACAGTAATGCCCTCCTTGGTCACCTGTTTATCCCTTCTGCAAGCACCTCACCAGCTGCTTGTATGCTTGCAGGTTATATTTATAACAGCACCAGACACTGTGAGACTCCAGACTGGTTCTGCTGGTGTCCTAAAAATGGAATTTCTCTCCTGATATCAGCAAAGAACCAGCTCCACCTGAAGTCTGGTTTAGGGTCTGGCCCTGTTTGTACAGGAATAATGGAGTCTCCGAAAAATCACCATGTTTACATATAGTTGATTCTTTCTGCCTGTCAGTGATGTTTGAAATTACTGGCTGTCATCTTTGATGCTTTCTGGTCCAAAGAAGATGCAATAAGAGAGTAGCAGAACTCAAGAAAACATCAGCAGAATACCTCTGTAAGAATTGAACTGTAAACAGCACAGTCTGTGTTAACATTAAAACTACTTTTCTGCCATTTCCTTTGGAGAATCAAGCACTGAGTTGGTCAGAAGAAATTCCTGGTCACATCTGGACTGGGTGTGGTAATTGTGGCCTTGTCTAGCCACTACATTATCCTCATGTATTATTTAGAAGAATCTGTTTATACCAATAAGCAGATAAAAGGAAAGTTAGTTTTGCAAAAGTGAAATACTGATTTTTTTTTGGAAGATTTGAGTTTTGGCTCTGATCTGCCTTGGCTGAAAAAAAAAAGGCATTTTGTCACTGGCATCAATGACATTAGTATTAGCCCTTTTACATTATGGTGTTTCTTGCTACATTAAACATTTACCATTCACATAATGCTGTATTTAATGTGGTAGATTAGAATTTGGTGCCTGAAAGACCACTTCATGCTGCTAGGCTGGGATTACCCAGGAGGGGCCTGACAGCAGCCTGCTTTCCTTGGAAAGCCTTTGCTTTGTTCTGCTGTTAAATGCTGTTAAATATTCTCTGTTAAATCCTGTATGTTTATAAAGGCATCAGACACTGCTGCGAATCACTGAGGGTGCAGATGACAAGGAATCCAAGTATCTAACTCTCTTTGAAGCCCCTGGAATGTGAATATCTTCATAGATTCGAGTCAAAGAACTGTGCCAGAATGCAAACAAAGGATCTCTAACCCCAGACATTGCGTAGTGGACAGTCTCTGAGACCCCACAAGTTGGTTGTGCCTATTGCTCTGGAGTGTGTTAAACTGCCAAAGGGACAGAGCAACATTACTTATTTATACTAATCACTCCAAAAAATAAACAAAAAGCTGTGGAAAAATATCTGGGAGGAAACAATGGAAAAGCACAACTATCCTATTTGCTCTCACAACCCTGTAAACATACCAGATCACAGTGAAAAGCTGCTTTTCAGCGAAACATGGTGACATAAAGTTGTAAGTACCCTGAAAGATGTCAAAGTTTCCCACTCTGGGTAGTGATGACATCTCACACAGGAGAAATTAAGCTGTTCATGTACTTTTGGAAAGGAAGTGATGAGTTATTACCGTGATTATGGTTATTATTTGAGTATCTAGAACACCTGTTCCAGGACTGATATACAATTTAATGTCACTGCTAACATGGACTTTATGTATTAGATTAAAATAAATATACAAGGTAGGAGGGATAGATAGTGGAAGAAAGTGCTTCCCAAAAAGATGAACTGAGAATAGGTAAAGTCCATGAGAGTGGTGCAGTTGAAAAATATTTTCCAGAGGGGCCTCTCCATCAAATCGGAACAACCCATGTCTGATAAAATGTTGATTAAAAAAATGAAAGGGAGGCATCTGTGATGGAAAGAGGTGCCTGTGATTGATCTCTGGATTTTTTGGCTTTAAGTGAAAGTTACTGGATGAGACTGAACACATTGACCATGCAAGAGGTTGTGATAGTCTCTCTTACAATCAAGACAAGTGAGTACACTAGTCTGTCTCTGTTGAAGTATGCAAATGTGAGGAAGTGCTGTTTACAACCTGAGTTCAGGCCCCTGATAGTAAAGAAATCCAGACATAATGACACAGAGACAAAAATAACTATTTACATCAGCAATTATTTGTTTAACCTGAAGGCAGAACTCAGATCAGTTTGAAGTCATTTCATACAGCTCAGCACTAGAAAGTTTTGCATATGTCCAGATTCTTGTTTTGTTTTGTAATTCCTACATTTGCCTATCTCTGATCTTGTTCCCTTTGAGTATTTGCTGCACTTGCTATGTGTAACAGAAACAATGTCCATAAACTCCCAGGAGAAGTCTTAACACCACAAAGCTTTCCACTGACAGCAATGGAATAACACTTTCTTGGCATGGAGCACTCCTGGAAGGCCTATTTACAGATAATATACAATCCTGGAGTTCCATGGAGAAGAGCCTGATAACATTTTAATTTTATTACTTAATGTAATGTTGGAGCTACTGTCCTTTGTCTTTACCCATGGTAGCCAGATCTCAGAAAGCTACTTGACTCTCCTTCAGCTGGAAAGATTCCTGGTCACTTGTAAGACTTGAACCACTGAACACCTTAAGGAGTACTGTCTTTTATAAATATTCCCCAGAAGAGTCTTTTTCAAATGCATTTTTTCTGCAGCTGGCATGTAACATGACAGTTTTGCATTTTCTTATGCTATACTAGGCACTGCCAGGGAGATACTTTGTTTCTTATAAAAGTCTTTATCTCTTTTCTCTGTGCTTATAGATATGATTATACTTCTCATTTTCTTCAACAAGAAATGCCTGTTTTTCAGACCCATACGCTCGAGATAATCTGTTTCTAATTGATTATTTGGGGACTTAAGTGTTTGTTTGAGGAATTCTTATTATCTGTTATTTGACAACATTATTGGCAGCAGCTCTACACTAAAACACATTGATGATTGTTACTAATGGAAGTACCGATATCATCACCTTATTCACATCTCCAGTTAAGTTCTCATTGCAGAAAACAGACACTAATTTGTGTAAAATCTGCAGCTGTAGACTTGAACAGATGTCTCAATGGCTGTTAGCAATCTCACATTGATTTTGATCTGATTTAGATCCTGATTCTGATTTAGACCAATTGCTGAAAGAATTTCTATAGAATTGATTTATTTTCTGTCTAACCCTGTTAGATGCATTCTGTATGGGCAAGATTTCCAGAAAAGGCTGTGATATTTCGTGTGACCAACCTTAGACCCCACAAGAAGGGTATGAACTTATGGACTCCATGTAATTGTAAGGTGTCTCCAACCAGGTACCCAGAATTTCTAGTCAATTTTAGAACTGGCTTGAGTGATTTCACTAAAAGGCAGCAGTTCATATCATAAAACTATTTGACAAAAAGCTGTCTCCACGCTGTGTATCTAATGCATTTGGAAATCTTTTGACTTAATGTACTTTAGTTTGTCTGCAGCTACTTGAGTAATGTAAGAGGGAACAGCTTGTTTCCTTTGGAATGGAGATACTATTTGTGAAATAGCCTTTCAAGAGTGAGTCACTGATGAATGGACAGAGTTCATTTAATATGCTGCCATGAAAACTGCAAAGATAAAATTGAGTTTTCAGTTTGTCTGAAAGAAAACTGAGTGTTGAGAAAGTCTGGCAGCATTAAATAAGGGATCTTCAGCTGCCACATGAAATGAACTCTTTCCTTTTGTTCTGATTTTGGTGGCACTCAAAGCAATACATGGTGTTTGGATTGCCAAAGGTTTAGCATCTCAAACTGCTGAGCCAAACTCAGTTCTTGCTATAAACAAGTACAGTATGAAGTATTTGATCTAGTCACATGTAATTAACTCTGAGCCAGAGTTAATGGTAGCAGGGGACCTGGCAGCAGAGAGTGCACAGATTGCAGATCCAGCGAGTGGGACATCATGTGCCCACCCAGAACGGTTTTCCTGAGCATCCCCAGGCTCAGGTCCGGCTGTGAGTCTGAGATAGAGCCAGGCACCAGTTCTGCTTATGTACATCAGATGTGCCTCTGGACTGTGTGCACAGGCACAGAAAGCACCTCCTGGGACGCACCTTCTCCCCCGCCAGCTCACACCACAAGCCCTGTGTGCCCATGTTGGGCCCAGTTCAGCCCTGGAATTCAGTTCCACAGAATTCAGTTGGTGGTTGCCTGATCAGCTGGAAGACCTGTTGGGATTTGCTGACTTCAACTAATAATTGTCATGATAGGTTTGTTTTAGTTATAGTCAAGTTCAGAGGCTTCATCTAAGACCCTTCTTATTATACGTGGACCTTTATTAGACCCTTCTTATTAAAGCTTTCATTTCATAGACTGTACATCCAAAGTCATGAAACTATTAATTCAGAAAAAAAGACTCTCTTATTTCTCAACAGTTGAGTCCTGATTGACTCATGACAGGTTGCATTCAGCAGAACATAAATTTTTTATCTTTCCTTCTGGGCCTTTTCAGCATATTCTGCCAGATTCAGGCCTGCCCTCCAGTGGATGTATTGTCTGCACTTCGATCTGACTTAAATTTTCTATAAGAAAAAGCATTACTGGTATCTCAGTAGTTGTGCCAAAAAAGGGACTATAGAGAACAACGCCAGCTCCCAGCCACAAAACTGAGGACACCAGGACCAAGAGACGCAAAGTCCTTTCCCCCATGGTTCCTCTGGAACACAGTGTACTATAACACAGAGACACAAATTCTTATTTTCTGGGCAGCAGGTAGTTTATTTCTTATTGTTTTTTTCCCAATCTCCAGCCCTTTTGAGTGTACTAAAACATACAATAGGATAGTACTGTACAAAAAGTAAAGAATACAAAAATTAGTATAGTCCTTCTGCTAATAACATGCCCTGTCTGGGTTAAGGAAACTGTCTCGGCTTGTGACAGCATCCATCCTTCCCCGCTTGCGGGAAATTACAGACACTTGTGCCTTCTTTCTGCAGGGGGAGAATTTAATCTCTCATTCACAAATACTTCCTCAGGAAAAAAAATAGTTCTTTTCCTTAAATTTCCCGTGTATTAAATTTGACCTGGTAAAGGATGGTTGTAAGTGAAGGTAGTGAGCCTCACGTTTTAGAAGTTGAGTGGCAGAAGCTAGCTCATTTTCCAGACAAATTGCAAGTACACAGTGAAAACATAAGAATTTGATGTCTAGAGCTCCAAACGGTCACACAGAAATGCTGCTTCCTAAAAACCTGTTTGTGAGCATTTAATATGCAAAAACTGAATTTACCCTGAGAATAAAGAGTATTTGCCATTGGAAAAGAAACTAATGAAAGAGCAAGGTCATATCAACTGCTACCTTTTTCCTAAAGAAAATATGATTTTCATTTGGAGATTGTATGTTTGGGCACTTTTTAAACCTTAGACGTCTAATCATGAGAGCAGTAAACAATGACTGTAGTTAGCACAAGCCCAGATGTAGCAATGGCTTCACTGATTCAATAACAGTATCTCTCCTGCTTTCTGAATAAGACCGAGACTAGGAATACACTGCAAACAGTGGCTTGGAAACCAGAGATAAGCTGGGATTGCTCATTGTATTACGGAGCCAGTTGTTTAACTTCTCTACCCCAGTTTCCACTCTTGGAAATGGGCTTTGATAGCACTAGTGTTCTGTGTGTTGACTGCAGGTCAGACAACCAGCTGCTCTGTATTGATTTGGCTCCGCTAAATGTAATGGAGCCAAAATAGTTTGCAACAGCCAATGATGTGTTTCTTACCACTTATTGTGATATTCCTTGGTGTTAAGCATTTGCTTACTTTTCTCTACACTTCTCTTTTTATCTGTAATCAAGGGCATCTACCTTTGAGTACTGATCTCAATAGACAAAAGTAAAGTATGAGAGACTTGGAAAATCTGTGCTATTTTGGAAGGCCCTTGCTATTATACTGCTGTCAGAGACTGACCTGAGCAACGTGCTCAGCATCAGGTGGGATGCAGATTAATGAAGTGCTGTATGTAGATGGTGTCTCTGCTCTTGTCACCAATAAAATATCTGTGTAAATCTTAGCTGGATTCAGCACTGCTAACACTTAAACAGATGCCAGGATCTCAGTCCTGGCCAGCAGAGGCCAGTAAGAGATTATAGGAAGAGCAGTTGTACAAGGCTGGAGGCCACCTTCAGCATGCTCACTGCTGGAGAAGTAGCATCTGGGCTGTGGATTAGGACTTTTACTAAAAAGAAGGTATCTTCTGAGAATTTTCAAACTTTCCAAGATTTTAAAAATAATCTTGGGATGAATATGGCTTTTGCTGCTGGTCTGCACTCTGAGTGGGCTGGTACTTGCCAGCAATGAGCTGGAGCAGGTGCAGAAGGAAAACTCTTTATAAAAAGAGATCCAGGATATTATTCTATTTGCACACAGTGCTAGGGAGGACTTTGTATCCACAGTGTGCAGTCTGGTGCAGTTAGCTAAAGACAGACCATCGGCATGCTTGTGTCAGGGTTTAATGGTCAAGCTGACATGTCACCCATCATATCTTTTGGATGGACAGTAGTAAAAGCTCCGGTGCCCATGGGGCCCAGCTGCGTGTGTCACAGGGATGCAGTGAAGTGGCTGAAGTGGGCTTTGAATCTTTTGAGTTTAGTAAACTTTAATAAGCTGAGGATGAATTGTTTGAACTGGGGGAAGACATGATGGTACGAGGTGGGTTTTATAAAACCCAGAAAGACTGAGAAAAACTTGAGGAAAGAAGGGGATTTTGTGTTTCTAAGCAGGAGTGTTAGCTTACTCTGAAGTTTTCTTCTTTCCCCAGTTCAAACAATTCATCCTTCTGTGCCTAAACTCATTCAGTTCTAGAGTACACATCGTGAAGGGAGAAGCATTGGGTAAAAGAAGCCAAGCTGGCTTAGTAACCTCCTTCCACAGTACTGTGCAATTCCTTTAAGTCTCGAGCTTGTTTGTGTGCTGCAGCTGCTCGTGACAAGCTAAGAAAAGTCATTTGAAAATTCACCCAGTGCATGTCTTCAAGTGCAAAACTCTTGACACAGAGCAGTTCTGCCTGCTCAGGGGGGTTTCAGGACACTGTTGGATTCAGAACCGCTTCTGCTGTGAACAGGCTTTTCACTGACTTTCCTGGAGCTTTGAAGGCAGCGCTTCCCCAAATTCAGGTCTTCATTTTACAGCATCAGCTATTTTCTGAAAGCACACCCTGAAAAAAGGTGGTAGGAACTCTAGAGAGAGCTCTTCAGTCTGTCTATATTTTCCTTTCTCAAAGAAAAGTCTAAGCACACTAAGGAGAAACTCAGCAGGAGATGGGAGGCACAGCTCGCAGAGAGGCAAGACACTGTCATTGCTCCTTGGCAATAACTTGGCTCAACAAAAGTGGCTTCTGATTGACTGAATTCCCAGCCCTGTGCCAGCCTGGCTGTGCCATTGCAAACTGTGCCTGTGCCATCTTTGGCAGCCCATGCTCCAAGTGGGAGACAGCAGGCAGGTGTTCCTGTGTCAGGATCCATTACAATGAAGAGATGTCTGAGCAGGCAAAAATGCAAACAGCCTTTGTCACAGTTTCACATGTGTTGCTGCTGTTGTTGCTCTGAAGGTCTGAATCTGATCTGTCCCATGCTGTGTCAAATACAGACCACAGACATGAAGAGTGTGCAGGGAAATCTGCACTTTAAATGGACTTTAATAAGTTATGACTGAGCCCTGTTAGGAAGTTATGAAGTTATGACTGAGCCCTGCAGCAGAAAGAAAAGAGCAGAAAGTCAGTTTTTGTCTCCATCCTTCTGGGGAGAGAAAGCGTAGCAGATAAGCATCCATTACTTTTTCAAAGCTTGGGTGTAAAGACACTAGCTTCATAAGGATGGTGTTATTAGGTAAAACAGGTACAATTTATCAAGAAATCCCTTTGCTTTGTCACACTTCAAATGGAAGGTGTCAGGCAAACAAGATGCATGTAGCCATCCAAGAAACTTAACCAGGAAAGTTTCTCCTTTGTGGTTTCACCGTTGATAGGGAGGTGTCAGCTGGGACAGCAGTTCTGTAGTTCATCAGTTATCTTCCTCCACTGCTTGACACTTTTAATGTGTTTCACAAAGGCTGAGCACTCAAGTTCCTTAAAGAAGAGGTTTGTGTGAGCTCGGTCGAGTCCTTTAAGCACTTAAAATACAGCAAGATGTAAATTGTACAGATTACAGACTAAGCTATAAATTCTTAATAAGCTTTTTCTGAAACTTCATCATGCACTTGAAAGACAATTTTTACAGTATAATATGTGTCAGCAGCCTGTACTAGCATGCTCTTTCACTCAGCACAGTATAAAAGGATTTAAAAAGATGTAGAGACCATTTTTTCCTAGGGTTTTCTTGCTTGTCTTTCACTAACTGACATAACATAATGTATAAAATATTTCATCCTCCAAGAAATGTGTTATGCTATTTTTAGACTGAAGACATTATATCTTGTTCTCACAGATCCTGTTGCAGACACAATTGTTCAAACAGAAAAATGGGATAAATTCATGTTATAACAATGACAAAATTTAAAACAAACTGATTTAACAGGCTGTGCTTCTTAGCTTAAAATGTGTAGTACAATAATAGAAGTTGTACTCAGCAAAGATGTTTTAAAATAAACTGAAGTTCCCCGGCTCATTGCAGTTCCCTGCTGATTCTGTTATATGTCAAATACAGTCTAATTTCAGCAAGATTTGGCTTTTCAGTTGAGAAATTATTTTTCCTCAATCCAGATTATAAATTACCTACTAAATCTGGTCTGCATACTATTAATAACACTGATGACAGGATGCAGAACCTCCTTGAGACAGCATCCAGGGATCTGTCCTAGGCAGACAGGTCTTAACTACTCTCAGATAAGCTCTGCTCTAGCTCTGTTTTCCATAGCCTGCCTTCCTGAAGTAAAAGCTGTTGTGTTCAGCAGGTGGCACCAGCTGCTCATGGGTCAGTGAGATGACACAAAGGTGCGCTGATGCGTCTTGTGAGGAAATCTGAGTCGTCCCCAGAGCCAGGAAAGTGAGAGCTTCAATACACAGGCACTCTCTGAAAGCACTGGAAAATGCTGTCCTCACCACAAGGGAAGTTTGTTTTTCTCTCATAGATTGCGCTTTGTATTGTTGCACTTTCTCCTGTCTCGTCTGTGCAGTTGCATAATTTGTGTGTACAAGACACAGCTTTTCTCAGCGCTCTGCTAACCCAGATGTCCACTGCGCCTCGCCGTGTCAGAGCAGCGTGAGATTTGCTGGCTGAAGGGCAAGGCTGGGCAAGGGCCACACCACCCTATTACCCCCTCTGGTGGATACTCTGCATCCTCCTGCACTGCCCTCACATTAATGGCCCCTCTGTAGAAAGAACAAGTGGATATGTGAAATAAATTGCTGTTGCTGGGTTTGTTATATTGCCAAAAGTACCGGCTGTTCAGTGCCTCTACTGCCCATGAAAAGCAGTGAGAAGCCATGAACAAGGCAGACACAAGCCATGGTATGAGGGAGTGAGCACAGCAAAGCAGAGCCTTTAAAAGCAAGGGTCCTGTACTCCCAGCCTGTCTTTGCGCATATTCCCAGCTACAGCCCTGGTCATGCTTTCCAGCTAAAGCCTTTGCCTTGCAGTCTTCCACATGGGATTATTTTCCTCATGAAAAGAAGTTTCATTAGCTTTACCAGTCCAGACCAGGTTTATAGATAATACCAGTTAGTCCTAGGTGAGGCATGGTTTAGCCAGTCAGTATCTCACAGCTAGGCTTGAGGTTGGTATTGTTTTATGCCAATTGAAGGATTCCCAAAACAGGACATATATAATTCTGTTCATGACCAAATTACACATCTCCAGCCAGAATAATATACCCAGCTGAAGAATGTAAAGTGGACTCATTTTAGCTGCCCGGCTCATATTTAATTCCAGGACAGAACCAGACAGAACGGAGGAGCCACAGCTTTCCCTGGGGAAAGGCACTCCAGGCTTGGTGGGAGTATTTGCTTGAGAGCAGGGAGTAGGAGCAGATACAAGGGATTGGTTTGCTGTATGAGAAGTACAGTCTGGATATGGCTTTCCTTGGCAGGGTGAACAGTGCATGGATGGAGAGTATGAACCCCGAGGAAACTAAACAATAATTCCTTGTCAAGTGACAAAGAGTGGCAAAAGGGGCATCTGCTTTAATCGGATCTTGGTACAGAAGTCATTCTGTTAATGCAAGGAGTAAGATTTTATCCTTACATA
This sequence comes from Columba livia, assembly GCF_036013475.1. Lineage (NCBI taxonomy): Eukaryota > Metazoa > Chordata > Aves > Columbiformes > Columbidae > Columba > Columba livia. The sequence continues at coordinate 10,038,152 of NC_088608.1, forward strand.
AGTGTTTTCTATTTTTCTGTGGATGCACAGAGAAAAAACATATTGTACCTCTAGTATTTACTAGCATCAATGGGGGAACTTCACACTGGTCACAAACCCTGAAGCCACAAGAAAGTTAGAAAGTCATATTCAGATATCACATTGGTATGCACTTAAATGGATATTTCAGATTAATTCCTTTGCATGTTCTCTATAGTTTAAAGAAAAAGCGTTGGCAGTGATTTTTCCTAACTCCCTACCTTTAAAGTGGGTTGCCTTAGTTACCATGGCCGGCTTGAGAGATAGCAAATTTGGTACTAATACATTTTCAGAGCCCTGCAGTTTCTATAAAATCTCTGTGTCAATCAACTACAACATATGCTTTTGTCATAGTGTTAATAAGCTATACTAGTGAAGTCTAGTCAACTTAAATTAGAGGTGCAGATTGTCACAAGGCAGAACAATAGCCTTGGGTCATTACCTTAGTGACTGTCTTGTGTATATTGGCAAAAACAGGTTGTGGAATTTCCCTGTAATTGGAAATAAGATAGGTAACTACAATCTGTCATAAACAGAATTAGCAGGGGTCTCAAAAGCTATTGATTGATCTTGTTCTCATGAGCACAGATTTTTGGTTTGAAAACAGCTCTCTGTGTAACCTGTTGCAACAGGGGTAATTTTTCACCTCCTTGTTTACTTTTGTTCAACTTTTAAAATTTTAGGTGTATGAAGTTAGGTTTAGAGAAATTGTATATTATTCCTGTAACTGCTTAAAGTTCCTAGAACCTCTTTAGATGTGTAAAGGAGTTGTCTCTTCACAAGGTAAGGAGTTGGTAGCAAAGGAACAAGCTGTGCTCAAGAGGGTGCATGTTTCTGAGCTCAGGGTTCTGGGTGACAGTGCACGACGGGACATGTAGTTCTGCTTTAGTGGAAGCATCTCCTTCACTAAACAGCAGCTGCAGGCTGTGTTGCAGGACTGAAAGGTAATTTGGACAGAGGGAGCTCTCCTACTGCCCTTTAACCTGAACCTAGCTTTTTGTGATCAGCTGAGTGAAGAATAGGAAAAAAATTAGATAAACTGTAGTTTATTTATGAAATGGGCCAGTATGTATTTCACTGCGGCCCCACTGTTTTTCCTACTCAATATTGATGTTTCTAAACCGTATAGTTGCCTGATTTTTAGCTAAATATCTCAAACACTGTAATAATAGTAATTTGAAGGAGCAAAATACTGGATCTACCTTTTATTATGTAATAGATTCTCCTGGTAGGAAAAGCAACATTCCAAGTCTTCAAAGCACTAGCAGAGCCCACCTTTTTTTTTTTTTTTTCAGAAGCTTCTGGTTTTCTGAAAGGTCAGACTTAGAGGCTGAGATTATCCACATGAAGTTTCACCCATGGCTGAAATGTCCTACTGAAAATGTTTTATGAAGCTTTAAATGGCAGTGCGGAAAAATGAAGCAAAAGTCAGCCTCAGCCTTCAGTCACGGAACAAAACCAGGTGTGCTTTTGCATGTAAACATATCGCCTGATATATGTAATTGTGCAAACTAACCATTGAGTGGTTTTTAATGTGTTATATCAAGATACTCCTTCAGCTGTTAGATCCATCAGTTTCTGGTCTTTCTTCCCAGCTTTCCAAACAGAAATGCCCTCTGGTGTCAGCCCACTGTTGCACTTGCTCTTGGTGGTGACAGGAGTGGCTGTTCAGGGAAAGAGCATGAGCCCAGTCATTTTCTGAAGTCCTTTCCTCCCAGCCCCCCCAGTACCCACAATTGATGCATCCAGGCTGTCGGGGTCTACATTTAGGGGACTTGTTTATGAATTTATCTAATCCCTTTTCGGACCCGCTGATACCATCTGCTGTGCAGCCTCCTCCAAGTTCCATAGGTTTACTGCCCACTGTGTAAAGAAGTATTTTCTTAAGTGTGTTTTATAATGATTTATCCTTGCAACACCCCCAGAAGAAGAGCATATTCATCCTCATTTAACAGAAGGGAAATATTAGAGGGTTTGTTCCCAAAAGGACCCATTAACAGTAGATGTCTCATGCATGCGTTTGTCTAACATGAGGCATTTGAGGCTTGATTTTTTCAGATGCCTGAACAAATTTCTATCCCAGATCAGTCACGCGCAATGATTAACATACAAATGAGGATCACTTGCAGTATTGTTTGATTTATTGACTGACCCATAATTAAATACCAATTCCATGGCAAAATGGAGGCCAATGCTAGTTCTCCCCAGTCATGATCGACTTCCTTTCATGGATGTTTGTGTCTGCATCATCGTTTGTTATCTTGTGCAGCCAATATCAAAAAAAGGCCACAATAAAAGCTGGCATCATTCACTGATGTTCCAGACTTATCCACTGAACAAAGAATAGCATTTGCCTGATCCAGGGAAAACAGCAGTGGAAAACACAGTGTAGAACCATACAGTTATAGCCTGTCTCTTAAGGCAGATATAGGCAGAAAGGTATAGATTAATATTGCTGGGAATAAAAAGGCATCTCAAAAAGTGTCTTATGGTCCCTAAACAATGCTGCACTCCCTAATGCCTTATTCTCAGTATTTCAAAATCTGAACCCACACAATATCCCCATCAAAATCAAAAGAGGAGGAGAAAAAAGTACACGTATTCTTCTAAGCAGCAAGTGTCCAGAACAAATGGGTTGTTTCTGCCCCATATCTTTATATATTAGGCAAGAACAAGTCTGATGAGGAGCAGTTGAGGGATCTGAGGCTGTTTAGCCTGGAGAAAAGGAGGCTGAGGGGAGACCTTATCACTGTCTACAACTGCCTGAAAAGAGGTTGTAGCATGGAGGGGGTTGGTCTCTTCTCCCAAGTAACAAGTGATAGGACAAGAGGAAATGGCCTCAAGTTGTGCCAGGGAAGGTTCAGATTGGATATTAGGAAACATTTCCTCATGGAAAAGGTTGTGAAGCAGTGGAACAGTCTGCCCAGGGAGGTGGTTGAGTCACCATCACTTGGAGGTGTTTAGAAGGTGTACAGATGAGGTTCTTATGGATATGGTTTAGTGCCAGAGTTAGGTTATGGTTGGAGTTGATGATTATGATGGTCGCTTCCAACAAAAATGATTCTATGATTCTAAGCAGCAAGTAATCATGGTGGGATCTGGTCAGGTCCACTGAAAGAAATAAAGCACAGAAACAGCAAGAGCCAGCTGGGCCCTCGGGGCAGCCTCCTTTGCAGGGGTGGGTGATCCCACATCTCGCAGCCTGAAGCAGAGCTACCCCTGGGCAGGTGGGAGCGACCCCTTTTCAGCAGCTGCTCATCATCTGGTCCCCACCCTGCCGTGTGTGCCATGAGTTCCCTTGCTCTCACACCGTCCCCTCTCCAGCAGGCTACCGGTAACACTGCTGCCAGGTGACCCTCGGGGGAGCCGGGAGGGCCGCCTGCCCCTTGCGTGCGAGCGCCGGGGACACCGCAGCCCGGCCCGGGGCGCTGCCCTCGGCTCGGTGGCCGCTCGCCGCTGCTGCTACCGCCTCGCTGGGGAGCGCCATAGCGCGGGAGGCGGGGCGGGCCCGGGCGGGTGTCCCGGCGGTGCGGGGCGCGTCTCGTCTCGTCTCGTCTCCCCTCCCCTCCCCTCCCGTCGGGCGGAGGCGGCAGGCGCGGCGCTGCGGGACGGAGCACTCGGCAGGGGCGACCCCTCGAAGTCGAGGGGGGGGCTCCGGCGCACAACATGAATGCCGCGACTGCCTCTCGCCCCGCCGCCCGGCGGTCGGGCGCTCTGCCGCGGCTGCTGCTCTCGTCCGCCGCACGGGCGCTGCTGTGGCTCGGTCCCGTGTACCTGGCGGGGTACCTGGGGCTGAGCGGCAGCTGGGTGCTGCTGGGGCTGGCGCTGTGGCTGTGCTGGGGACACAACCGGCAGTGGAAGCGCGACCGGCTGGCTGCCGCCTTCGCGCTGCTGGAGGATGAGCGGGAGGCGGTGTGCCGGGGCCTGGCCGCCCGGCACCTGCCGGCTTGGGTGAGTGAGGACCGGGGGGCACAGGTGCGCTGTGCCCGCCCTGCGGCGCGCACCCCCCGCGGCAGCGGCGGGAGCCCCTAGGAACGGGGACGGTGCAGGCGGGGCTGGGGAGCGCCCGGTGGTGCGGCCGGAGTGGGATAGACAGCGGCGGAAGGGCCAAAGAAAAGAGGTGGCCGTGATGCCTTGGAGCGGTAATAACGTCTCTGATTTTGAAGTCTTGCTCAGTAAAGTGAGGACCAAGCTGGAAGTTGTTTTAGTCCAGGAAATGTGCATGTCGCAGTAACCGTGCTTACAAAATAGACTGCTGTATCCCCCAAGAAATATTCTTTCAAATATGTGCTGTTGCATTGCAGCTATTTTGGTGTAGAGGATGCTTATTTTAGATTTTCTCATCCAGAAAGTTTGCTCCCTTTCTTGTTAGTGTCATTTGGAAAAAACAAGCAAACAAAATAACAAAAAAAAACCCCAAACAAACCTATAAAAATTGTTTGCCTGCTAAAATCCAAATGTTTAACTTTGAAGACCTATCTCTTGATGATATGGAAAGTTTGCTCTTCACATTTGTTCTTAGCCATTCTAGGTTTTAAACTGAAGGAACTTGAAAATCTACCCGCACATTTTATTCTACGTATTCTGGTAATTTGTTGTGTAGCCTTGGTTGGTTAATGTAAAGGATGATGAGGGGTTGTTTTTCTTCACCGTCATTTGCTTAGCATTTAAAAACATGTCAGGAACTGGTAGGGAAATACTCTTCTTATAAGAAAGAGAATATCAAAGAGCTCTATTTCTAAGGAGTGTTGCATGGAAACATTTATAGTCAGCAAACTGTTTTATATAGCCTGCAGCACTTGGCTCTCCTTAATTCTGTGGGAAATAAAGGCAGTTGGCACCTCTGCAAAGCGAGGCCAGGGTCTCCTAGCAGAGGTGGTGCAGCTCCCTGTGCATGTTCCCTCCTGCTGGGCACAGAAGTCCGTCTCTGAATGGGGTTTCTGCTTGTTTTTATTGACAGAGCATTGAAAACAACTCGGAGCATTAATGAGTGTGGCGTTGTCAGCTCTTTCCCTGATGCTGTGAGCATAGTGTTGTGTTTTATCCTCAAGTGCCCTCAGTCTTCGTAACTAGAAATTGAGTCTCTTGCACGTAGCTGAAAAATCAGGATCACCCCTCTGCAATACACACAAATGCAATCTCAAAAGTTCTTGGGTTTTGTGGTTGAAAGTGTCAGGCTTCATTAGCACATGGGCAGGCGGTGGATGGAAGGGCTTATTGGTTGCCCTGTACTTGGCATTCACAAGGCTGCACCGAGAGCGCTGTGTCCCCCAAGCGCGGGAGAGGATTTGACAAATGGGGAGACTCCGGCAGAGCCCACCAAGGTGGGCAAGGGCTGGAGCACCTGAGGAGAGGCCGATGGAGCTGGGGCTGTTCGCCCTCCTTCAGGAGACCCTTAAGGGATCTCAGCGCTGTCGCCTGCTGCCTCGTGCATCTTCACAGAGAAGTTGGAATCAGATTCACTCCTAAGGCCTTGCTCCCAACTCGTGAATTCCCGGAGCTGGCTGCTGGAAAGCTGGATGTAGGGCCTAAGGATAAAGAGGCTGCACTGTGTGCTTTTAGTTTTAGCTTTTATCCATATTGCCACTTCTCTTTCTTTCGTTTTCTCTGTTGGTAATTTTTGTTCTTCATCAGTTGGTGTTTGCTTTCACACTGTACTTGATGTTTTTGTAACTTCTCAGTTTTAATTTTACTTCTATCCCCTTCTTCAGTTCGATCTTTTCCTTCTCTCTTGTGTCAGTCTTGGAGGCTGATTCTCACCTGCTCTCTATTCAGTTTATTTTCCATGGTGTCACCCTTTTTTATCTTTCATTTTTGCCTTTCAGTGTTCATGAGCCTTCAATTGAAACAGCTATAAAAATGTCCCATGTGTTCTTCTCTCCTGACATGCTGAGTTAGGGGTAGGAATACAATTCAGGCTAGGGGGGAAGCCTGGGTTGGATTTGCAGTGTTGTAACTCTAGAAAAGGTTCTGGAGGTATGAAACAATGACAGTATCTTACAGGACTGGTAGATAGTTGTCTCTTCACATGCCCTGCAGTAAAATGAGGAGGATCCGACCAGTGAAGAGTTAAGACCACTCCTTGGTTGCACTAGTTGCTTAAAAACCGTTCTCCCCAAGAGCAGTGCAGTGGTTCCTTCAAATCTGGCTCAGGCTTTGCTCAGTCCTGATATCAGCTGTTAGGAGATGTAATTCCATTGCAGCCCTTCCTTTAGGAGGGATGCTGGGAGGGTTTCCCTCATCTACTTCACCATCTGTTTCAGGGAATTTGCAGGGTTATTTTGCAGCAGCAGTTTCTTGGCTGAAACCAGCCAGTGAGTTTGGAGTAGAGGCATTCCTGTTCTAGACAGCTTATGTGGGCAGGCTGTGCTTCCTCTTCCTAAGGCTGGAAACCTGCTCATGTCGAGCAGAGTCAGATCTGTGTCTCAGGGAGGTGAGACCTTCTGACTTCAGCCTGTGCAGCCTTCAGCCTGGCTTGTGTAAAACCAGTCAGTGCCTGGAGAAGAGGTACCTGGGATTCCATCTTTGATGTGGCTCCTGGTGGTGACCTCTCCATGTCGCTTTTGAAGCTGTTAGCAGGTTGCAGGTGAGAACATCCAAGTATGCTGGGTTTCTTCCTGATGTTGTTACTTTTACCAAGAGAAATTCATACTACTGGGTACAGAAAAGTCCTTTTAAAAAAACTTTGCCTGTTAATTCCTTGTTAACGCAAAACACTTGTTTAGACTTTTTTTTTCCCCCCAGCACAGGGAGCTAAAATACCTGTCCCTTAAAACCCAAAACAACAAACCTGTACATAACTCCAAACAAACAAAAAAACCCTGATGCATTGATTCCTATGTTATATTAGAGTAGAATGACACTGTTGGACCAGACATGGGTTTTGCTATTGCTATGAACGTTGGTGTGATCTGCTCCAGGGCAAGGTGGAGCCATGGAGAAACTTACACATTTATTGTACTTGCTAGTAATTGTCCCTTCCCTGGTGTTTTTTTTTTCTTCAAAGCTCTTTTCAAATGCCAAGTCATTTTTTCAGCATTCCTAAAATATTGGCAAGAAGTGTGCCTGCTTTTGTAGATGGGGAAAACTGATTTTGATAGTGTGACTTGCCCAAGGCTACAGGATTAAATCTTATTCTGAGATAGTGTTAATTTTGGCAACTCTTGGTGGCTGGTTTTGAGCTTTTGTTACCTGTGCTGTACTGATGACAACTTGAGGACAAGTCCTTGCTGCCAGGGCTTTCCGCAATAACAAGGGTCAGAAGTATGTCTTGAAGTCCAGAGCACATGGTTAAAAAGTAGGGAACTGCAGATGTTTGGGGTTTTTCTCCAAGAAGTATTAGGAAACAGTAAGTTCTGGGAGTAAGCTGGTGGGTCAAGAAGAGAGCTTGGTGGTGTCACTGGGCTGAACTAGAGCAGAACTCATCTTCTGCTAGTGGGACATGCACGTTATGGGTATACCCTGTGGGCAGGAAAGGCTTTACTCAGACCTTGTGTCTTACTAGTCAGTGAATAATCTAGACACACTTGAATTGTGTCTTCTGCAGAATTGCTCATTGAATACATACCATTGAGTGCAGCTGACCTTTGGTATTGTGAACCCACTGAAATTGGTGGCCTTTTATAATAGGTAGAAAGCTGTTTTTTACCAGAGACATGCAGTCAACCAGTTTCTGTGATGCTTGCCTCTGTGAGAACCCTGTTGTGGTAGCCAAGGAGCTCCTGGTGGTCTTCGGTACCATTGAGCTACAGCAGTGATATTAATATTTCTTCCATCTGTCAAAGGAAACTGAGGCACAGAGTGTCTGGGTAGGAGCTGTATTGCAGACACATAAATGAGAAGTTGTCGAGCAGGATGGAAATGTACCACCAGTGGCTGTTAATCCTATCACAGCAATCTGAGGTGTGACAGTCATATGTGATTCATTGCGGTTGCTTTTGGAGTTTGCCGTGGGCTGTCCGGTTTGGGTGCCTGTGGCTCAAACAGTTAATTCGATTTTGCTTTTCTGTAAGGTGGGTCTAGCTGCCACCCCCTTCTCACAGTTTTTGCCTGTTTCCTGATGCTCCTGTGTGCTGTTCCAGCTCTCCTTGGCCACCAGTTTGCTTCTTGGACGGCTCTTGCTGTTGTATCTCTAGCAGCTTTGGCTCGAGTGAATAATCCCAGCCAACTTTGGTGATTTATATCGTGCTGCATTTCTCCCCTTAACACTGGTGGATCTCACACATGGACTGCATTTCTGATTGGGATGTGGCAACCTAACTGTTGCCCTGAGCCCTGATCTGTCCATTCTTTTGGGTCACATCCCTCTCCTTGCTGTGATATCTTTTGAAGGACGGCTCACCATGCTACTTCCATCCCTGCCCTACCCTGTCTGTGACTGATCCAGCGCTGTGGGACAAATGCTGCAGGACACTGATGCTTGGCAGTTGTGTTGGAGCAGGGAACCAACTGCCTTTGGGTACCCAGGGTTTATGTGTCCTGCTAGAGGACCTTTTGGTGAAACATGAAAGGCTGGCAGGTGAAGTGGAGGTCCCCAGGTTCACATAATCTGCCTTACTGTAAAATGTCAGCAGCTGTTTATCAGTATTATTTGTTCCTCCTGGTGCTGTGTTCTCACTTTGTCATGCAAATGGAGCTGGGTAGGCTGATATTTCAGTGAACTTGCATCGTCTTATTCAATCAAAAAGTTGCTGCTTAGAGCATCAAAAGAAATTGCTTATAAAGAATATGGTAATATCACTTTGGATTTTTTAATGTAATAATTGAAGATAATTTGAAGCATTATCTGAGCAAGGGAAATGGGCTCTGAAATGGTACATGAAGCTAGAATAAAAATCAAACTGCTGTCTGTTCCATCTGAACATCTCTGGGCACCTCTCTGAAAGCTGCAGACTTAAACAGCAAGCCTTTGACTGAGGAGTGTAATTCACAGCTCTTGTATAAGGAGGTAATATATTGTCCTACCCAATTACTATTATCAGGCTAGATGATAGTTGAAGGAGTCCCTTTGTATTCGGGTGCTCTTATGGGGCTGAGCAGGGCCCGAATGTCCATTCTGAGAAGCTGCTGCACTGTCCTTCCCCTCTGCAATAACCTACTACCAGCTTGTAGCACCAGCTGAAAATACCACATCTGTAGGTCTTTAGTGTGTGGTTGGAGTAAGGGGAGTGTGGCTCTTCACTCAGCAGCCTCTGGCTGAGGGCTGAGATATCAGTTATGTGCGAGTGGACTCATATCCGACTGTCCTGATGGTGATTAGTCAGTCATCACTTCAGGGAACCGGAGGGGTTTTGTAATGGACAGATGCACTTCTTGTTGGCATTTGATGTGTCCAACTTGAAAACACGAGTGACTGCTTAATTTTAATTTATCCATAGCATCGTAAGCTCTGAGAGGTGAAAACACTAGACTGTTACCCATGGTAGTGTATGCTGATAGGCTTGAACTCTTACAGTGCTGCTTTTCCCTGAAGCCGTTGGCACTGTGTATTAGTGGAGAAATGCTACTGCAACCAATAAATGGAGTTTCCCAAGCAGGTTCTTTTTTTCCAAAGTGTGGTGTCCTGGTTGATGTGAGCCAGTGCAGAATAAAGGTTCTGCGCAGCTCGTGATCTAAAGGGAAGCAGGTTCTCGTGGCTTCCCAAGTCATGACCAAGAGGAGGATGAGAAATCTAATGCTGCTTTACATCACCAACAGGATATGACACTTGCTTTAATCATATAAATGTGCCCAGAGGCATACTGGTACATCTGTGCATGTGTGTTCTTTTGCCTTTTACTGTTTTTTTTACTACTTTATTTGCTTTTACGATTTTTTTGAGGAGGTAGTAAATTATAAAGGATGCATGTATGAGGGCAGAGGGATCTCAGCTTACTCTAACGCTTGTTCCAGGCACAGTGGTATGTTTTGCATGTGTTGCAGTATGCCAAAACGGATGGCATGTGGCACTCACTTTATTTTTCTTTGCATCCAGGTTCACTTCCCTGACGTTGAACGAGTGGAGTGGCTGAATAAGGTGAGGAGCTTGAACTCAGCTTCTGAGGCCATCTGCTCTGAGCTGCATCGCAGCACAAACTCTGCGGCCAAGTCTGAGAAAGTTATCACATCACTACAATACGTCTCAATCCTATCAAAGTCTGTACTTAAGTCTTGATGCCACTTAAGTCTAAAGTTGCCACTGAGGTTTTGGTGAGAGCCAGATGTGTGCCTGGTTGATACAGGTTTGATGAATTTGACCACAACGGTTCATTCTGAGATTAAAAAAAAAAGGCGAGTGTGTTTGTGTATATATGTAGGAGTATATATATGTGTACACATGTGCATATACATATGTGTGTATGTGTTATTATTATTTTAGCAAAAGTACTGGCATCTCCCCTTACCAGAGAGGTGCTCCCCTCAGCAGGTATATTCCAGCTCTCATTGGAGCTGGACGCTGTGTAATTCAAAGCAAACCAGCTGAACTTGCAAATTAGCATCCAGTGACTATCCTGGTTTTCTTTTTAGCAAACTTCCTTTTTGGTGTAAAAGCTCATCTCTCTCTAAATAAACCTGACTCCAGGGAACTTTGTCACACTTCAAAGTAATTATGGACAATTTTGCTTTAGAGACTTTAACCCTGGACTTTGCTGGCTCAGCTTCTGTGGTTAGAATCAGTCAACAGAATCACAGAATCAGTTTGGTTGGAGGAGGCCCTTAATATCATTGTGTCCAACCATAACCTAACTCTGACACTAAACCATGTCCATAAGAGCCTCATCTACACATCTTTTAAACATCTCCGGGGATGGTGACTCCACCACTTCCCTGGGCAGCCTGTTCCAATGCCTGACAGCCCTTTCTGTGAAGATTTTTTTCCTAATATCCGATCTAAACCTCCCATCATGCAACTTGAGGCCATTTCCCCTCATGCTGTGTTGCTGAAATCTTACTCTTCACTTCCTAAACCAGATTTTCTTTCTGAGGAACTGAGATGGATCCTTCCATAAGGATGACTTAAGTACGCAAATGTGACTTGGTATTTTAAAAGGGCAGACATTAATAGCTGGATGTTCTGTAATGTGCTTGTCTGTTTCTCAGCAAAAGGTGTATTACACAAAGAATCGTCAGTGTGTTTCTGCTTTTGCTGTTCTTTAGGTCCTCGTACAGGCTTGGCCATACTTTGGGACAATCATGGAAAAAACATTTAAAGAAGTTCTTGAACCAAAAATCAGATCAAAGAATGTACATCTGAAAACCTGCACCTTTACCAAGATCCACTTTGGCGAGAAGGTAGTGTGAATCCTTTGCAACACTTGCAGTTCAGTCTTTTCAGAAAAGTTCAGATACACTGGGAGCCTGATGTTCACCTCTTTAATTGCTCTGGGTGTTTAACAAAGTGGTATTGCCACAACACTGCTGCCTCCTTTGTTTCTTCCTCATCTTGACTTGAGTGCCTTCACCGTGAAGCAAAGAGGTGTCTCATATAGAAAACACATGCATCTCTTCTCATCAGCTGTCAGTATCATGGGACTGGAGATAGAAGAAGGGGCATGATCCGCTTTTTATTCTGTTATACCCGTGATAGGACTTATTCAGTGCTTCCTAAGGTTTGCAGCATGAACTACTTGCAAACACCCTTGTACTTGAGGACTGCCAAAGATGTTCACACTACCTCTTTGAGGGAAAAACTTGTGTGGTTTACTTCTACTTTGCATGCAGTTGTGCTAAGTCTTTAATGAATGCTTCTGTACTCAAATTGATTCAAGTGAGTAGGACTTTTCACTTGGGCTTAACTTGAAAGGTATTAGTTATGTCATATCTTGTTTGTCTTTATTTCAGTGCCCTAGAATCAACGGAATAAAAGCCTACACCAAAGAAATTGATAGAAGACGAGTTATCCTAGACCTGCAGATATGGTAACATTGCATCGTTGATTATGTAGATTGTTCTTAACTTGGGGCCCATTTGACACCTGCATGTGAGTTGTCATGCTGGACTGGACATGTGGTCCACTAAGATCAGCATGAAGGGGAGCAGTCCTTATCTTATATCAGCATAGAATGGTATGAGATAATCTGTTCCCCAGATGGATGTGCTTAATACTTAGAGACGTGAGATATTGTGCCCTTAAGTCAGAAAGCAGTGTCACCTGCACAGGTCTAGGTGTTACCTGCTCTGGCCCATCATTGCTGCCGTATGTGTAGGAATGTGTCCCCTGCCTTTGCCATTCATGGCAGTAAGAACCCAGATTTTGCAATTGTATTTCCTGCTCTGACAGCTCTCAGGCATGGAGGTGATTGGTCTGTCTTGCTCCACTGTGGTTCCTCTTCAGTCTAGCCTCTCCAGTTCTTCCAGAACTATTTGTGCTATTTATTTTTAATTCCTTCCCCTAGATTAGTCCTGTTGTTTTACTCACTGTTTCTTCCATGTGCCACCCAACACATTTGCTTTTTTTGATTACAGCTGTTCTCTGAGCAGAAAACTGCCTCTAGCTTTATTAACAACAACAGAATTAGATAAAACATTTGCTATCTCACAGGCTGTTTTGAATGAGCTTGTGTATTTTGTTAACATCAGAGCTGCTGCAGAGCTAAACTCTCTCCTGGTTTAGCCTGGAGAATGGAATTACTGGGGGAATTACCACTTGTATGCTGCTGTGTCCCTGTAAATTTAGTGGGTGACTGAGCTGCCTAATTTAAATGGTTTTTCTTCATGGCATTGCCAGAAAAAAGCAGTGGGAAATTACGAAGTGTCTTGGCAACAGCACAGAGCTGCTCTGAACTGTGCCTGCTGCTTAATGTGGCAATGGCATGGCAACATCCCAGCCCTGGCAGAGCACCACTGCTCCCTGAACAGTGACATGTGTGATTTTCCACCAGAACACGTTCTGCTGTAGTGCTGTCAGTGAAGTGCTCTTTGTAATAGCCAGACCAGTTTTAGGGACTTTGGCACATCATTTGTGCTTTCCCCATTGAGATCGAGGGATCTGATGCCTTTAAGACTCTGCAGGACATTGCTGCTGTTCTCTGTTAAACTTCTCCAGGCTGCTTCTCCTACATATTCATTTTTGGTGTCTTTAACAATCCTCTGCAGAGGGATTCCCCCACTTCCTCATTCCTGTCCCTCTGGCAGCCCCATCAGCATCTCCAAACTGGCCAAACACTTCTGTTCCTCATCCTGACAGTAACTTAACCTGAACTGTCATCTGATAACCCAAATATTTTCTGTATTTACACAGGAGTGTTCGGACTACCTGGTCTCTCTGATGGGGGTGTCTTCTCCTGGGCTGTGTTAAGGATCCAGCTTCTCTTATGTTAATAAATTAAGTTTATGTGAGGAAGCCGGGTGTTGTGCGTTGTAGAGTGTCTGCAGGAGGCTGTGTGTTACTTCCAGGAACAGGGAGAAGCACATCTATGAACAGTGGTGTTATTTACATGCTTTTTTTCTGGATTACCAAAGGAACTTTCTTTTTTAAATTTTCTTTAATCAAAGAAATGGGCAATCTTCGCTTTTCTGGAGTGAGGCAAACCGCTGTAGCCAAATAGGCTCTCTTAGGTATGTGAACAGCAGCGAGTGTCTGCACTAGTGCAGCTGTGGTTGGGAGAAGAGCTGGTTAGAGGAGATGGACTTGAGCTGCCGCCCTTTGCAGTGCCTCTCGGTCACGGCGTGCCAGTGAGGCTTCAGTGGCTGGACCTGTCCCCACAGCTGTCACAGCTCTGGAGAAGAGGGACATGCTGTGGGTGCAGTGTGGTGCCCTCTGCAATGCCAGAACCACAGTGGCTGGCTTCCCTCTCTTGGGTTAGGTTTCGGAGGAGCGTAGCTATGTTCCAGTGGACATTAAACGATTAATGTGTCTGCATGTTATGAACATGACTCCTTTGCCTCGGTGCTTCCTAGCTGTAATTTTGTGGGTGTTCCCTTGCTGGGGAACCCACGTGAGCGTGGCCTGGTGGCTGGTTCACTGATGCACGCATTGCTGGCTGGGGAAGCTGCAGCAGGAAGGCTGAGCAGCCACTTCAGGCAGGGTGGGTGGCTCTCCTGCCTTGGCAGCAGCTCTTCTCTGAGTTACCCTCTGTGTTAGGCAGTGCCAGCATCCAGAAGTCTCAGCATGTTCTGTAAATGCTTCACGCTTTCAGTCTCACAGCAGCACAGGAGGGATTTTTTTTTTTCCTCCAGTTTTATCAAGGAGGCAACTAGTCTCTGAAGCCCAGAGTCTCTGATTCGGCCAGGGAAAAACACAGGAAAAGGGCAGGAGTAGAAAAAAAAACCCTTTTCCCTCAGCCTTCTTCTGTGGTCTGTATGGAATCATTTGTGTAGTTTTAATAGTCACTTGTAGATATACTTGTAGATATACATCAAGTGTTTTGTTTGATTGGTTTGTGCTCCTGATCTCCATAACATGATGCGGCACTGAACAGTGGTTCGGGTCTGTGCCATGTGAAGAGCTTCCTCTCCTCTGTGTTAATTTTGCATCATTTCCTTGGGAAGTGTGAAAAATAGCGCTTAGTGGTCCCTCACTTGGATGGGCAGTAACTGTCAGCAGAACCAGTGATGCAGTAGATCTGGTATTGCATGAAATCACCAAAAGGAACTTGATAAGCTGCTTTAATTAAATCTGTTAACAACAACTTACATGTCCATAGCATCAGAGCATTGGAAATGGTTTTGTAGATCACTATCTAATTACAGTCTTGACTGTCCCACGTGAAAGGACTACCACTTGAGTTTTTGACAGGAAAACCGAGGCTCAGAGATTACTTATGAGGCACAGAGATCCTTTGGCAATGGCAGGGAAGGAGGCTGTAAGTCTTCTTTCAAAATCTTTTTCTTGGTCCCTGAGATGATGTAAGTCCAGTTGTGTAAATTTTGTCAAGGCTTATAGGACCGAGCAGAAATGTTGAGATCATCACTGCTTACCCTTAGGTCTCCTGTACAAACAAAGTTTGTAATTTATCAGTCTGAGGATCCTGGTGTCTGTGTTCTTCTCATCTGTCCACTTCCCTGCACAAATATACCTGTTCTACAGCTTTCACATGATACATAAGAAAGTATTTGGGTTCTTGCAGTGGCTAGATGAAACAAGAGATCCCTGCCCCAAATCTGAAATATGAGATCCCAGCTGGAAGTGAACTGGCCATACCCTGAGGATCTCCAAACAGTTTGCCCTGGATCCAAGTCATGCATCTGTCCCCTGAGCACAGGGAACTGACAGTTGCATTCTACAAATGAATTAATGTCAAAGCACTCCAGAAATATTCTCCAGAAGTACATTTTTTCAAAATGGGAACATTTCAAGTTCAGCCACTTGACCACCTACAGCTGCTCTTCTTCTCACTAATTCTGCAATTGCCTGAGCTGCTGTGTAGCCATATAATAATTGACTGTAATCACCAGAGTTTCAAAGTATTTGAAGGCACTGTTACCTCCCAGAGAATATCTAGTAATCCAGTTGCTTCCTATTTTGTTAATCCAATTTAGTACTCATAATTTTTCACAGGAAATGTTCTGAATTTTCATTTCCATGCTCTTCTGTGGCATGTACAGTACATGAGATGTCATAGAAGAATAGTGTAATAATTAATCTGTATATATTAATAAAAAATATGCATGCCCTGCAATTGGCTCTTAAAAGAGCATCTCTGGAGTTCCTAACTGGCAAATTTTCAACTCTGGAAAGACAGTCTGGTTGGAATTGATGATCCTGATGGTCTCTTCCAACTGAAACGATTCTGTCATTCTATAAGAGCGGTAAAGACTCCTCTGACATCCACACTTTAAAACACAAGTGCATGTATTGAGGTGTTACTGGAGAAAAGAGACATCTGGAGTGAGTGGGGGAGAGTTTTGGACTGTGCAGGAAGGCATAAAGTTATACATTGAAATACCACAACTATTGTTTGTTATGTTGGACACTGGCAACAGCTGAATTAAATCCTCTTGGATTAATTACTGCAAACTGAGAAACTAATTTTGGCTTCTCATTCAGACTTTTATTGTGACAAAGCTCTATTACCACCTGGTGTAATGAGATGTAAGATAATGTCAAAATTGTAGAACTTAATAAACGTAAAAACAAGTTTGTTTAATTATGTAACTAGTTTATAAGGAAGATTATGTTAATTTTGGCATGGCCTCTGAGGTAAGTTATTTAAGAAATCAGAATGCTCTAACATTAAAAGCTTTAATTTGTGTGTTATGTGCTTTTAAAATTCTGCTAAGTGACTCTGTAAACAAATATTCAAGAAATTTGCTTGTAAAAATGGAGATGAAGTCACAGGGTTACACATTCTTGGCAGGGTTTTTTTGGGGAAGGCATCTGTCTATGTGCAAATTGCAGTGTGAATTAGTGGCAACTGCAGCACTATTTGCCCATATACCTGTGGTCAGAGCAAAAATCTTGTTCTTTTCCTTTGATTATGGGGGGAAATTACACACGCAGGCAGCAAGCACAGCACATTCACTGCGCTGCGGTACCTTTACACCTCGCTTTACCTGCAGGGTGTTTGTGTGTCTGCGTCCAGAAACAGCTCTTCTCAAAGCACTGAAAGGGAACCTGGTAGCTCCTGTCAATTGCTTTCTGCCAGAGGCATCAACAAATCTGCTAGGTCCTGCTCCCTGGGGAGTGGCTATTGGTTTTTGCATAAGGTGATGTTTGTACTTTTATTAGTTTAAGGTGATTTCCAAATTGTGGAAGTACCGCACTTATTTAAAGCCTGATGTTCTCCATGGCAACTGACCAAAATCTGATCTGAGTTGTTCTCTTTGAATTCAGCCTCAAGGAAAACAGGTTATTTTTAGTGATGATTTTGTCCTTCAAATGGGCTTTTGGGTTTTGAGCAGGTGTGATCTGTGGACTTTTGGGTTGTGGGCAAGGGGGAGGACCCCATATGTGATGGTAAGATGGCTCTGCATCAGCTTGGGAGCTGGGTCACCAGTTTGTGGGGTGTGATCAGGCCTTTGGCAGAGAGGAGCAAGAGGGCACTTGGCTGGTGTCCTCTTGGTACTTTGAATTTTGAATGAGCCTGTTGATGCTCTCCTTGGAGCATGCTTGCCTCAGCCAACTGCCAGTCTGAAGAACAGAGAAGAAACTTGACATACAGATGTTGCTTTGACATTTTGCAGGTAGATCAATATCCCAGCTGACTGCAGGGTTTCTCTTGTGAAGACCTGACCATTGCTCAATGTGCTCAGCTTCCCCTTTTCAATTGCTCTAAAATCTCTCTCTGCCTGTTGGGTCACATTGTCAGTCATTACACTCATTTCATTTATACTCTGTACAGCCCAGAATTTCTCAGTGGACTACTGCAAACTGTGGAATAACACAAGAATTTTCTTTCAGTTACGTAGGGGACTGTGAGATTCACATGGACATATCGAAATTTAATCTCGGAGTGAAAGGCGTACAGGTGCGTGGGGTGCCAACGTTGTCTGTTCGACGCTGTGTGTGGTGGGAGGGAGCGTGTCCCGGTGGGGAGGTCATGGTACTTAAGTGGGAAACCACCAGCTAACAGGCTTGGAATGTTTGGCTTTGCCTCCTTGTGTTTTGGCTGGGGAAATGATGCCTTCCCTGGAAAGCACCTAAACACCACTTTTAAGCTTCTTAGTGTGACTCTTAAACAGGGTCAGCACTAGATCATTGAGCTCATGTAGGCCAGATTCTGCCACTGGTGTTCAAAGGAACTGCAGGGTGGCAAAGAATTTCAAAAGAGCCCGTTCTGTCGGGGTATTCGTAAACTGGTTTAGATTAGACCAACAACTTGCTCATGCAATGTTGATAACTAATAGGCAGATCACTCCATTGTATGGCAGTTGGGGTTGCAGGGAGATTCCAGCAACACAGAAGACGCTGCCTGATACCAATAGCAATGGTTTGGGAGAGGGAGTTATTGTTTAATAAGTTTAATAATTTTTAGTAAAATTATTTCAAGGAGGATTTTTAAAATTATCTCCATCACTGAGAAGCTCACAGTTCTGAAGTTGCATCCTGAGAGTACCTTCAGACTCATTTTCCTTGGTCTATTCTGTTTGCAGTTGTATGGGACACTGCGGGTGATACTGGAACCTCTTCTAACCGATGCCCCTTTTATTGGAGCAGTGACTTTGTTTTTTATGCAGAAACCGGTGAGTCAGTAGTGAATTGCACTCTGCAGCCTTCTTGGTACTTGGTCTGTCTTAATGCCTGGATAGGTCTTCAGTGAGTGACACAAGCTGTCCATCACCGGTGACCCAGACTGTGTGGCTGTGAATGCCTCACAGTGCAGGTGTTTGAATAGCAAAATCCTGATTGTTCAATGCTCCCCTTGAGCCTCAAGAGAATGGGAGTGAATTTGCGCTATTCTCCTGTAGTAGTGCCTAAAAAGTTATTGCTTTGCTGTAAGAATGGGAGGACTTTTTGATGGTAACAGCACAGCATCCATTTCTTGGCCTTTGCTGCAACGTTCCTGGCAGGTGGATTTTCCCATTCATAGATATTTAAATGCAGTCATCTTGGAGACCATTCAGTCATGTTTGTGCTTTGAAAGCTTGCCTGTTTAAGGTCACATGCCTTGTAGTTGAATTGTGGTTTAATAAAATATGAGAAACCACCTAGTCTTGTAAGAACCAGTTATCTTAAAGCACATGGCTTTGCTTGCTTGTGGGTTATGTTCTGCTAGAGTTCATGGAAGTCATACATTTTTGATCTTGAATTAGGTGTTTTTGTGTTTAGATGTAGTAGCATTATTTTAGCACATGAAAAAAAACTTTTTATTTATTGTGTGAATAGACATACAGACTCCTGAAGTCAGGTGGTGTTCGTAAATTCCCCTGCCTGAGGACATAAGCCAACCTGTGAGTGAAAGGAGGAGGAAATAACTTCAAAGGCAAGGCAGAGCTGTCACATTTACTGTGCATGACCCCAGGGCGTCAGCCAGTGGCCATTGCTAGGGGCTGAATGCTGTTTTCCCTTGTGCTTGCAGGGTAGGTCCCAGTGATACCCTCATTTCAGGTATGGCAGGTAAAATAGATAAGGGAATTGATACCAGGTGTTGGTTTCAATGTACAGATGCAGTCACTTACTGGTGCAGGTTTTGCTTTTTTTAAACAACTGGCTTTGTTTTAGAAGCATTTGCTTTCCTTTTAAATTCTACATTTGTTCTGAAATAAATTTTAATGGTCCTGTATATTTTTTCTCCCTGATCTTGTTGTAGCACTTGGAAATCAACTGGGCAGGCATGAGCAACCTCCTGGATGTCCCAGGGATTAAGTGAGTGTCTGTTCTGCTTCGCTTTCTTCTTCTGTAAAAAGCCTTTGGAAGTTGGGATGGTGTTCTTCAGTAATCATCAAAGCTATTCTCAGGAGCGTTGTGTAAAAGATGTGCTGATACTCATCCCATCATATCTGGCTAAGGAGTTTGCAAAACCTGAGGAGGGTGCTTTTTACATTCTGTCAAAATTGTTTTGATCGCTTAATTGCATTTGGGATTTAGGACGGAAATAGTAAATCCCCAAAACTACAATAGTCTGTAAACTAAAACCCAAGCCCTTCTGTTTCCCCTGTGCCAGTTACTTGCAAAGGTAGATGAGGTAGAGATAGGTGACTGGCATCTGTGCTGATGTTTATTTACCTTAAAGCAGACAATGGCAAGGTATCGTAGAGTTGCTGTCCCTCTGACAAACTGAAATACAATCCATGATAAAGAAAAATGCACCAGATTTATAAAGAGTTCTTCTCTTTCTGTGTAATCTGCTCACCCTTTAGATTCTTCAGAAAATGTAGCTCTTCCCCAATGCCTCTTGGGTTGATTTTGTACATAAAACTTGCACACCAAGGATTAAAATCTTAGCAGTTTTGAGTACTATAAGTTTCAGTTTCTCCAGACTGGAGATTTGCTTATTTCCTTATTCCTCAGTGTAAGGAGAAAATCTGTTACACAAGAACAAAATATATTTTGTTACTCAGCCATTGCCTTTCTCTCTTTAAATGCAAATACAGACACTTCTGCTCCCCTCTGTCCCCAGCCCTGCAGCTCCTGGTTTGCAGACTCATAGGAAGTGGCTGGCTACTTTAGGTGCCAGTTTATGCATTAAAGGGCCTCTGAAGTCCTTTGATCTTGAGTGAGAGGAAGCTTTCTTTTTTTCTTAATGAGAGGCCTGACTGGCCTTTTGCCCTGAAGTTTGCCCTGAGAGCTCCAGTTTTTATCAGGGTAATTAATCTGTTCTTTTCTAAAGTGGTTTCCTCAATCTTTGCAGAGAGAAGGTATGTAGGTGTTCCAACCTACAGCCTCTCATATCATTAAGTGCAAATTTGCTGTCCTAAATTTTCCCTCCCTGGTTCTCTCACAGGGATTTGAACACAGAAACGCTCACTTGTTCCTCAGCATTGCACATTTAAGCCAGGAGCACAACATGCCTGACCGTGACCAGGCTGAAGTACAGGTCAAACAGGAGCTCTCCCTTTCAAATGAACTGGGCTTACCTAAGAGAGTGGAGAAACTGGATGCAGTTGTCTGTCCTCATGTACAAGCTGTGTTTAGTTGGGTGTACCCCAAGACTCGAGAGGAGGGGCCATTCTGTGACCTTCCTGTGGGATTTTTTTGACAGGAAAGCAAACAACCCGACCAAAGGCTTTCAGGCTCCTGGTTTTACATTTGGAGTAAGCGAGGACTTTCCTTCTGTGTGAATCCAGCCTCATCTGGGAACTGAGACTATTTTGTGGCACAGCCTTACCCTGAGAAAGCTGCCTTACAAGCACTAAATTTATCAAGAGGATGAAAGTCCTTCAGATGTTTGGTGCTCCTGGGTTTTCCTCTTAATATTGTCTTCTGCTCATGCTGAGTTGTAGTAGTATGTTGAAATCCTCTCATTAATCACCTGGGGAGTACCAGACATCTGTGAAAGCTGTAAACTTCTTGCTCAGGAGAAACGGGTCAAATTATTTGCCCCTGCCATACAAATAGAACAATTCTAAAAAAAAAAATAAATTAAAAAAATATATAGAGAAATAAAACTGAAAGTCTAAAAATGTGTAAGTTTTAATTTGACGGGAAAGTTCCCTAAACTCCAAGAGAGATGGTACCTTCAGTCACTGTGATGTCCAGTGTGCCAAAGGTCCAGTTACTTCAAAAAAGATTTTCCTTCTTAGTGCAAAATATGCCAAGATACAGAATCTCATCTTTTGCTTGGTTTTCTTTAAAAAAAAAAAAAAAGCCAAGCTTATTTTGTTTTGAATGTAGCTGGCTTCCCATCCATTTCACAGTAAGGTCTCAGCATGTGGCCCAGAGCAGACAGCAGTGTGTGCTGGGGCCATGTTCTGAGTCTAAAAACAAATCACCTCCAGGTCTTGAGCCTCCTGTGAAATGCTGAAAATTCCAGATTCCCTTCTTTCCCTGTCTGTGTCAGCATTCCCAAGGAAACCCAGAAAGCGCATGAGTTCGTATGACTTAATTGGTATGTGACAATTTCGTTGTATGGTGTAAGCTCCCATTCATCATTTACAACCTGCTGGAACCGAATTCACATCCTGCCCCTGTAACCCTGGACTGGGACATCCCCGCGTGCGAGTGGGCACTGCACTGTCTGCCACAAGGCAATGGTGATTGCATTCAGAATGACAGGCAACAAGATGAAAGGGATCTTGAGAGGCTGCCCCGTGCCCATCTTCTGTTCTGCAGCAGCTCAAGTGGACACGAATTATTGATAGGAGACAGCCCAGCCTTCCAGTGGGATCCACATCCATCCTTGGTGATTGGTTCTGGCGTTAAAGTGTCCTCTCCATTTCCTCTTGTTCTAAGCTAAATGTCACAGGCATGAGTTTCTTCTGCCCATGTGCAGCTGGGGGAAGGTAGGCACTATCACTCATTTCACACTGCCTGTTTCTTGCACTGTGCCCCATTTTTTCATTCTAACTGGAAACAATGATCGATTGTAGAGATTTAAGTTATTTTTTTTCCCGCCACCTGCAGTGTAATGTCGGACTCGCTAATTCAAGACTTCATTGCTGCACGGCTGGTTCTACCGAATCGGATCACAGTGCCTCTCAAGAAGAACATGAACATTGCCCACTTGAGGTTCCCTATCCCACGTGTGAGTGTTTTGTTTTCCAGTGACAGTGTTAATCTATCCGAGTGCATGTTTGCCACGCTGTGAATACATGCAAGCTTAGTGTCTCAGGTTCCTGCATCAGCTGTTTCAGCCTGGATTGTAAACTTTCTGTGGGTAATATTTCAGAAATATAAAAGCAGACATTGGATAGTTCATAATTTGGAGGGATTCCTGCCCTCTATACATGGCATAAGAATTCTGGCTAGATGCTGAGCTCATTTACCAATTTAAACCTTTAGTCTTATTTGAGAATACCACAGATCTTCAGTTAGAGAAGATACGTGAGCAATGAGTGTCAGGCTGCTTAATTGTCTTACTTACACTGTGAAGAACTGTAAATAGGAAGCTCAGAGGGTGACATCTCTTTGTTACAGAAAAAAAAAAACGGTTAAAAAAACTCCCAACAACAAATCCCCTAAATGCCTGACATACCCGGATTTTCAATGTCCTTCATCTGTCAAATACCTAATAGACTTATTAATGAAGGTAAATATAAATGAATGACAAAGGGGTGCTCCCTGTTGCAAACTTGCATCACCAAATTGAAGGGCCACCCTGCAATAAAATAAGAGCCTGCGAATGGGTGCTTGGTTCTCTGTTCAATCAGTGGGAATTGATCTTTACACTGGATTTGACTGTGGCTGTAATCCTATGTGTATGTTTCTCATCTAAAAATAAATTGCAGAATATCCCCTATACAATTATCTAGATTGGATTGTATATCTGTTTGAAGGGTTTCTTTTTTCTCTGGGTTAATGCTGGAAAAAGTGTTTCAATACAGCTGTCACTGGAAATATACTGCATCAAAATGCATGTCTTTGCAAACCTGTCATGATGACAACCCTTGCTGCCTGAAATAACTAGTTTTAGGAGGTAGCATATTATAATTATCCAAAGATTGCATTTTCATGGCCAATTTTCTATCTTATTTTATTCAGGGAGTAATAAGGGTTCATTTGCTAGAAGCTGAAAACCTTGTCCAGAAAGACAGTTTCCTTGGTGCCATCAGGGGGAAGTCTGACCCGTATGCTCTTCTTCGCCTTGGCACGGTGCAGTATCGAAGCAAGACAGTTTCCCGAGATCTTAATCCCATTTGGAATGAGACGTTTGAGGTACTGAACCTTTTGATCTTTCCATCTATAGGATGCACAGCCGTTTACATCCCTGTGCTTGGAGGACCTTCTCTTAGCTGACTGCGCTGGAGCAGGTGGACTTCCTTGTTACTTGATTGAGGCATTTCTGTCCCTTAAATAAGTTGAAATTTACATTGCAAACTTGCAATGTCATTCAGGTTGATCTGATTTACATATGTGGGTTTTTGGAGGAGGTGCAAAGCTTTAAATATCAATCAGTGCAGCAGTCTGTGCAGCTATAGCCTGCTCTAGCACTGATTCTTCTCTGCTTATTAGGGATACCAGTTTGAGGGGTTTAACTTGTAATTCAAAAACATGCAAACTGGTTTTGAAATATTTTCACCTGTTATCAATTGTGTTTGTTATGTGATTAGCCACAAAACAGCAGGGAATGTCCTTCATGTGTTATACAGCTGTGAAGTGTCATGTTCTTGTCCTCAGCCTGAGCCTATATGAACCTTTGCGAATGCTTTTTATTTTTAATCAATACCTCTTTCTCCTCCAGTTTGTTGTCCATGAACTGCCCGGTCAGGACTTAGAAGTGGACTTGTACGATGAAGATCCAGATAAAGATGACTTCATGGGCAGGTAAACTAGCATGATCCTTGCTTGAGGTCCAGTAACCTCTGCAATGGGACACACAGATCATTCCTACCAGAAACTTAATATTGAAGGAAGCTATTTCCTTTGTCCAGATATTGATATCAAGTTAGGAATTCCTAGTGCAACTAACTTGGAACAAGGTAAAGAATGGTCCCAGACTCCTGCAAGGCACCCTAGGAAGCCATTAGCAGGGATAATTACTACACGACTTGAGATTTACTTGAAATTTATTTTAGTTTTGGAAGTATTTCAAGGGGGAGACTTTGGAAGTGCAAGTGTGTTCCAGCACACACCACACAGGTAAAGTGGAGAAGCTGTTATTTGGAACAGACTTGAGCACGGACTTTTTTGATGGTGGTTTCTTCTCCCACCAACACCTGTATGCTCTATGCCTAAATATATACTGAAATGTTTGGGTTTTGTCTTTCAGCTTGATTATAAACCTAGTGGATGTAATGAATGACAGAACTGTTGATGAGGTAAAGATCACAGCTTATTCCTAAATGTGGTTGGTGGTGCAGGCTTACAGGTTGTGCTCTCTTACAGTTTTGCTCTCCCTCTGCTACTAAGTTGCTTCTGTGTGCTTGAAGCTTCCTTGCACTCTTGCCCTGTGGTATTTTCACAAAAAGGAAATGCCTTTACTCAGAAAACTTAAAGTAGCCATTAGAATATTTTTTGCAATCAAGGCAACCTCAGACAGCCCTGAGGTTACGCTGAGCCGACATGGGGTATCTTGTATTGATATCTCGTGTCCTGTATGTACCAAATGTTTTTGCGCAAGGCTACAGATAAAGTTTGGTGAAGCAGCCTGATAACTGAGGGAAGAAATGATCTGATCTTATTGTGGTTCATCCTGCAACCCAGCACTCTGCAAACAATGCCAGGGTGCCTGTTTTGTGCTGCTGCTGGCTGGAAATACCCATGTGCTTTGCATGTATGTGGGTATCTTATTTTTGTTATTTCTGGCTTGTGTTTCTAAGTAAATGGACATGCTATAATCTAAATGTCAAAAATGCAAGCTAAGGTGCTCAGAGTACAATTCACATGGTCTATTGTACCTAAGTCTCAGACTGCAACTTTTATATAAAAGTTATTCTGCCTCACGGTTCTCAAGTTACTCTTTGTTGTCTCCATTTAGTGGTTTCCCTTGAGTAAGACAACAAGTGGACACTTGCATTTAAAACTGGAGTGGCTTTCACTAGTAAGTGACCAAGAAAAGCTACATGAGGTGAGTATATTTGCTTAAAGGAATCAGATACTCTGATCCCTGTCCAGTGATCAACAAAGGAGCGTGTAAAACTAGGAACCTCAGGCAAACTCATGGGAGTTTATTTTTGTCTGACAAAGTCTTGATGCAATTTCCCCCACTGCCAGAAGGGCGTTTGCTGCCCCAGGTCCCTTGGTAATTCAGGAGTGACTCAAACCTGGCAGCTCTTTTTGCTTGAATTAGCAAAGCTTTGTTTGACTTACTGCAAAGTGGCCTCTTACGGTTCCCTTCTTTGATAATTTTTCACTTTCCTCTTCAGCTAGGATCTGTGTAGGACACGGTACTTGTTACGGACTAGTTACTAACCTGTACTAGCTACAGACAAATACCCAGCACTGGTGCTTGGTAGGGCCGTGGCTCCAGATGGTGCCTGTCTTGTCCAGCAGAATTGCTTGGATAAAGCCCATCTCTCAAGGATGCTGTTTCTTCATAATCAAGCAAAAGCATTTAAGTTCCACTGAACTGAATAAAATTGTTTCCAGCCTTTGTTCTGGTGACACTGGATTCCTGATGTCGATGTATGTGGTTGAGCACATTTTTAGGTGTTGTGCTGCTCTGGGGAATCCAGCCAGTTCAGCAGGAGAGAGATTGAAGAGCATTAAGGCCAGTGAATTGGAAAGATTTACACCTCTTCATACTGGTCTGCTTAAAACTGTCAGGCTGTGTTGGCTTGTGCTCCTCTAAATTGCCAGTTTTAGGAGAAGGGTGAAGAGCTGCTTAGCCTTCAGAAGCCGTTCTTTGAAGTTGTGTTGTTTTGTGTTGTGTTGTCCTTGACCAATGATCATTCCTACCTTGTGTTTTGTTTTGTTTTATCTTTGCTGGCCTTCGCAGGATAAGAAAGGTCTGTCTACAGCTATTCTGATAGTCTACTTGGACAGTGCCTTCAACCTTCCAGTAAGTACAAACCACATGCAGGCAGCCTTCACTCCTAACCTTTTTTTTTTTTAAAGCTCACAAATTAATTGTTTTAAAATACTCTTTTACTAATTCAGAAAAACCACTTTGAGTATTCGAATGGTGAATGTGGAGCAAAGAAGATCAAAAATAACAAGTACCTCAAGGTAAAATTTATATTCTTCTCCCATGCTTGCAAAGCAACATTCTGGATTATGTGGTATCATAGCAACTGAGACAAGCTGTGGTTGAAAAGAAAGAATTTTGCCACTGTCAGAATCTAAGTGACCAGGGGTTCAAAATGGTGATTGACAGCCCACCCCACTGAAAGCCTAGGAGGTCCAAGGGGGAATGCAGCACAGAAATACATGATTGTGTGAGGTCGTCTTTATTTTTGTTTTGTACTTTGGACAAAGGGCTTCCAGACTCAGACCAAGTCCATGTTATCCTTTCTGCTGCCACAGGGGTTCTTTCCATGCTGAGCTGCTCCAGCTTGATCTCCCACATTGGGATGGGAGGAATATGCTTGTTTGTGGTAACCTTTCTGTCTATTGGAGACCTGATTCCTTCCCCGCTCTGTCATTCGTGCCTCTTCTCTTTGCTTCTGTGTACTTTTTTCTCCAAATACTGCATTTTGCTACTGTGATATAAATGGTGGGTATAGGGAAGAATGTTTCTCACTGTTTTCTTGAACAAGTTGCACACAACCACAGCTCTGAGCAATGCATAAAGCTTCCCATTCTCTCTAAGTAACTCCCCTCCTAAATGGAGTCTTTACAGTTTAGATGAGTTATCCACACTGTGATACACATCACATTTGCTAATCCTTAATTCTGGACTTTTATCCACTTTGTATACTATGTTGTGCCAAGACCAGCTCCTCAGCCTTAACTTCTATCAGAGTGCAAGAGGCTCAGTATTACTGCTTCTGGAAAGGAATTGTTACTTGCTGCCGAAGAATCACTTCTAGCTGCTTTACAGCAAGTCCTGAGCCTTGGGAACCAATTTTGAGAGTCCTGTTTCATTCAGGGCTTCCACTAAGCCTTCAGCTCTTTGCTCTGTTTCCTCCCAGCTTCTGACAAATTTTTAACTGCTCACCTATGGAAACGTAAATACATAAAACTTTGTCTTAAATGTGTACTCTTGATGATAGAAGGTAAGGCTGTGCTGTGTTATGATTGGAGTATTTCCTGTGTACTGCACTCTTCAGAGTGATATTGCTTCTTGTAAACTATAAATTTCTTTTTTCCTGCTTTCTTGTGTTAAATGGCAGAAGATGGAACGAGAACCTTCCTCCTTCGTCCTGCTCACGGTAGGAAACAAGACTCAGAAAAGCAAGGTGAGGCTGTTTGACTCTTCTGCTTTCCTTAAATACTTTCTGTTTTATGAGTGACTGTCTCCAAGTAGCCCCTAGGAAGGGTAGGACTAGTGAAGCTGGTGTGTAGAGGTGTACAGGGTGTTTGCAAAAGATGGACCAAATTTCCACGTAACTTGGGTTAATCTTTTTGAAACGTCCTGTAGTTATGGTGAGAGCTGCAGAGGCCAGGAGGTGAGGGTCAACCAGCATGTGGAAGCACTGTGTCACCAACTCGGGCTTTATTAGTGACTGTCTGGTCAGCTGCTGTACACACGTGTGGTTTTGTGCTCATGGCCATGAAGTCATGTTGGTCAAGATACTCCAGCTCTATGAGGGTTGAAGAGGAAAAAATGAAAATCGTAGGTCTCCAATCTGGCTCATGCTTTCTCAGGGCGGAGTGTCGTTTGCATCAGAGTGGCGTTTATTCCCTCATCAGAGTCTCCCGGCTCCTGTGTTTCACAGTTTTACTGATGATTTATGTATTTTTTTCAAAACCTGGACAAGATGTATCCAGATTTCCTGCACTTCACTTTCAGTTCCTTTTTTCGTTATTCAGTATTTACTTTTCCCTGATGAGTATGAGCAACAGCTGAGTTCTGCTCCCCCAGTAGCTGCCAAGTTTATTGCTCCACAGCTGGATACAGAAGAGAGTGGCCCTATGTTCTTTTGGACTCCCAACAAATAGGAATGAATCCTGTTGGCTACACATGAGCATATGGGACTGACACTTATTTTCCTTCGTTTCTTCCACCTTCTCCCTCCGGAAATTGGGTTCTGCTTGCAGCTTTACCCTTTTTGGCTTTCCCTTTTCTCCACCACGTCACCTGCCTCTCCCAGGCTAGGTCAGACTTCCAGCTTTCCCTGCTCCTTTCCCCTTGTGCTTGTGCCCAGGTGGAAGCAGCTGGTTTACGGAGCAGCCTCAACCTCAGCCCCCATGGGTGCTTTCCATGCTTTTTCATCCTTGAAGCAGACGGCGCTGAAGCTGGTGCCCTCCAACTCATCCCACGGGTGCTGCACTCCTCAAACTGCCCCTCTAGCTTTCCTACCCTTCCCCAGCAGCTCGCCGCTGGCCCTGTGTCCACAGGCTGGCAGCAGCGCTGGTTGTCCCTGGTGCGGAGGCGGGAGGGCAGGAGCAGTGCCTGGCTGCAGAGGAGGCAGCAGCTGGTCCAGGCTGCACTGGTCGGTGCCAGCTGCAGCTCACAGGACTCGTTCTGCAGCATTTCCACGCCCCGCAGAACTTGTTCTGGTTGTGCCAGAGACTTTGCTTCTGCATGCTTCTGACCTGGAAATCTCACTCTCTCCATGCAGCTGGGGTTTAGCATCACTGCATAAAATGAGACAGTCACCGTGACCCTCTCTGGTGACCGGATTCATGGTATTCTTTGCTGTTTTCAGAATCAGCTGACTTACATGCCGCGATCTTCTTGTTGCAGACCTGCAATTTCAGCAAAGATCCCACGTGGGGCCAAGCGTTCTCCTTCTTTGTCCACAGTGCTCATTCCCAGTCGCTCCATGTTGAGGTGAGAGAAAAGCCTTTCCTTTGAAGACTGAGTGCACATCCGTAGGGAAAAAACCTCTTTCATGGTGGATGTGATCTCAGTGCTGGTGGTTTCTGTGTGCTTGTAGCGGGGCCCTCCTGCTTAAAAGGTGGAAAAGCACCTGTTGTTGTACAGCCAATTCCCTGTTAGGTGATGCTGGTATCTACCTTGGCTCTAGGATCATGTAACACATAATACTGTAGTTCAAAACATAAGATGTTTCTGGCTGCAAAGTGTAAATGAGGTTTTTTTAGTTCTCTGTGTAGCAAAGCCATGAATGTTTTGCTGTCGGGTGTTGCAGCCTTCATCATTTTCAACCAGAGTCCTCTCTCCTTGCCTTGGTATTTTGGCTCGTTAAGAACAACTGTATCTCACTAGCGTCCCTTGCAGCCACAGGCAGTTCCATGGCTGTTTACTCAGCTACAGAAATGGATTTGAACTTGGAAGGTCTGTTGAGATTAAATCGGCTAAACAAAATATTACCTAAAAAGCTTGTGAAGGTTTACATCAGTTGTCATCCCAGCTGCCTGAAACATTTTCCCCAGAGTAAGTAAGGAAAGTGAAGTAAATTTCTAGTATTTCTGCTAAGGCAGTTCCTTCTCTGCATAGGTAGAAATGGGATTTTCATTCCAAATATAAATTTGTTACACTCCTGAAACACCAGGATCACCCATTTGGAAGTAACCATGTGTGATAGTGTGTCCTGAAGTAAATAAGCTAATTTTCATCTCTGTCTGAAATACCTTCTTGCTTTGCTGTTCCCAGTGGTATGCTTTCCAGTTTGCTGTCTAATAAAAACTTTTCCCCCTATCCCCCAGATAAAAGACAAGGATCGGGATAGTGCCCTGGGAACGTCAGTTGTGTGTCTCTCCCACTTACTTAAGGACCCAAACATGACTCTGGATCAGAGATTTCAGCTGGATCATTCCAGTTCAGACAGCTTCATTAAGATGAAACTTGTGTTGCGGGTACGTTGTTCTTTGCCATATTCACTCAGCTTCCCCAGCGGAAGCATCCAATTCTAACCAGGCAAAAGAGATGAAAGGTGGGAGAGGAGAAATGCAGCTTTGCTTCATAGAGGAGTAGAAGGTAGAAGTGTGCCAAGGTCTTTAAATACAATTGAGAGTGCATAGTGGTGCTGAGGGGTATCCCCGAGGCTGCCTAAAACTTAGCGCTGTGCCATTGCTGAACATCTTCTCATGACAATAAAGAGCTGGACTGGGAAAATCTAAGATGGGAAATCAAAGCTGCTAAACAGCAATAGAGACTGATACTTAAGAATGGTTTTCTCACTGTACTCTTGATCAGTGTTTAGACACTTAAATATATACACAGTAGGACAGGGGAAGAGAATGTCACAGCTAAACCCTTAAGCCTCTTTCATCTCTAATGGCAGATTCTCGCTGCCATAGTTTTGTGGTGAAATTTCATCCTAGATGGTAATGCTGCCATTAGCCCCAGTGCTTTGGGAGCAGCACTTATTTCTCTCCCTTGTGATTTTTAGGCCTTGAATGTTGAAGAACCCGATCCACAAAGAGTCAAGGCTGGTGTCAATGCCTCGAAGCAAGGTCCTGTGCGTGTCATGGAGAAGGGTGGAAACCAGCAGAAGTTTCCCTCCCCATCAAACCCAGAAGTCTCAAAAGTACCTCCAGTGAGCAAAGACTCTGCAGGGCCTGAATCCCTGCCAAAAAAGGACAGCAGAGAAGACCTGGACACAACTGACAGTTCAGCAGCGCCTGAACCAAGTGAAACTGTTGTTGGCCTTAATGAGACAGAGCATGAGCAAAACCCAGAGCAGCACCCGTCGTCAGCGTTGCACACCAGAGCAGCGGTAGTGCCCACGTTGCCCGTCGTACAAGAAATGAGGCTTGCGCCCAGTGTTGTCTCGCTGGGTTCTCTGCCTTCTTCTTGCTTTGAATTAAGTAGCAGCAATCTGGACCTTCATAAGTAGGTGGTTCTTCCAGTTGAATTACTCTTCTCTTGGGAAGGTTTAGGTTTTATAGGGCACTGTTGCATACAGTTGAATTCAAGACTGGTAAGTCATTTGGAGTCTTGGGTCTCAAATCTCCTGGGGCGCAGAATGGAGCTGGTAGAATCCTTAATGAACTGAAGTAGCAAAGAAGGTCCATCTCAATTAAGAAAGTATCAGAGCAGTTATAAACCTAAACATCAAACCCAGCTCCAGCTGTTGAGTCTGGTACTTCTGGATTGGCAAATTCTCTGGCTCTGAACGGGGCCTCATTTATAAACCACACTTAAATAATTTTTAAGCAATGTTTTGGATTTGAAACCACTTTAATAACATGCGGAATGAAATATTCAAAAGGTCGCATTTTGCATATATGGACATTGTTGCAGGAGCTGTGTAATGTGCTAAGCTGTACTTTGCTGCTCCATCTGCAGTGGACCAAGTAGGTGCTTTTTTGGCCATTTGTGAGACCAAAATCAGGTACCTGTACAGAAGGCAGGCTGGGCAGTGCTGGCGCTGATGGGAGCGCTCTTTCTGCAGAACCTCTGTGGTTCAGCTGCTTTCTAGATAGCAAACAGGATGCCAGAAGGAAGAACAGTGCTGTGAAAGTTGGTTTTGGTTGGAAATGCATCACCAGCTTCGGAAGCTCGTGTCCTGTTTCGTGCTGCTAGGTCTGCGCGTGGTCTGTTTGGTATCTGTATTGCAAAGCTCTGACTGCGCAACTGTCTTGCAGCGGGACTGAAATGCCCCTGGGCGAGATCCAGCTGACGGTGCGGTACGCGTCGATACGGCAGAGTCTCGTCGTGCTGGTGAATGGCTGCAGGTGAGCCTGACGGTTGCGTACGTCTGTAAAGAAAAGGGGAACGAGCTCTCTGAGTTCATGTCAGACCTTTGGCAAAGCTGGAACAGAACCACGTGCAGCATAAGCTGCCCAGCTGAGACACCTCAGCACTTGGTGACTTCAGCATGTGCAGCGTCACTATGACTGAATTGGTAAATGTTAATTTAGGAGCCCAGATAAGCGGCCATACACTCAGAAGTTAAAACTTTCTTCAACTTCACATCCTTAAAGTTTTATGTGCTTATGTTCCCAACTACCAAGATTAATGTTTTTGGACTGCGAACGATGATGGGTTGGTGAGATTCTAAGGCGGACAAGGTATTAAAACACATGGCGGGAGAACCTGCCTTGCTTGTCAACACTGTATTTCTTTTAACAGAAACTTAGTACCCTGTTCCAATCGTGGAGTAGATCCATATGTTCGTATATACCTGCTTCCAGATAGAAGATGGACAAGCAGGAAGAGGACTTCTGTTAAGAAAAAAACTCTGAACCCCCAATATGATGAGAAGTAAGAAAATGTTAATTATGCTTGCTGCTGAAATAGTTACGATCCCTGATAACAAAAGGGCTTTTTTTCCTGTGTCGGGTCCTTTCTGTGGATGTCAGTGTAGGTCGGAAATGGAGAAAATACTATAAATATTTAATTTTAACACTTAAAACACTAGAGTTGTGGATTTTGCTTTTGCCTGTTCTCATGTACTCTGCCAATTTAGTGCCAGCACAGCTGTTAGGAACAACATCCCTTTTTCCTCATCCTCAGTATCGACGTGTGCTCCTCATCCTCAATTAAGTCCAGTAGGTTGAGCAATGTTCAGCTCCAAAACACATTACCTGTTCTGCAGCTCTGACTTGAGGAAAAGCTATTCAGGTGGGCAGAAATTAAATGATACAGCCTGGACAGAGCTCACTTGACACTAGACATGTGTGCCAGAGGCATGAGTCAGGGCCATTAAGAATGTAATTGCCACGGGTTTCAACCTTTGTCTTCTCTTAAAGTGGTATAAGCCTGTGTTGTAAACCTGGTGGGCTGGCTCGGCTATTTCCTCTGAGTAATAAAGTTTGCATGGAGAACACGCTCATCTTCCATGAAGGGGAAAGAAAATGATGGCAAATAGCATTTCATCATGGATATGTGTTTTCCTCCTTCCCCCTGGCACGGAGAACAGCCAGAACAACAGTGTCATCGTCTTTCACGAGGCCTGAAGAGATATCTTACAATGTGAATAAAATCTAACTATACAATTGCCTTTTCTGTGCCTTCCTACTCTGTTCCAGTTCTGGCCACGAATGCTGTTTTCTGTCACCGTATTCTGGCCACTGATGCCTGTTGGCTTTTAATTTTTGACTGAAGTCTCTCCTTTCACAACTTCTAGGTTTGAATTTTTTGAATCTTTGGAAGAGGTCAAGAAAAGGACGCTGGACGTTGCAGTGAAAAACAGCAGGCCGTTCATTTCACAGGAGAGGAAGGAGCTGGGGAAGGTAGGTTTAAAGACGCTCCACACCTGATTTAATAGAGCTGGACACTGAGCGACTCCTGTAATCCCGAAATGCGGTTCTAGTAACTAAGCCTCAGTAACAGGACTCACAATCTGCAGACAACCTTTTTGTAAGAAGCTGGTTCTCCCTTGAGCGTGAGCCGCAGCCCTAGCACTTGAAAGTGGGTCTGCCTTGGGAGGAGAGCCAGTTTAGCCAATCCATTGGTATGCTGAATAATATGGAAAGAAATACAATTCCCATTTTACAGGTGCGGATTGACTTGTCACAGGAGGACTTAATAAAAGGTTTTGCACAGTGGTAAGTTTCCATGTCTGTGCTTTCAAACCCTGCTAATTGCTTTGCTGGGAGTTTGCATGGCTGCTGCGGGTAAATGAGCAAGAATAATATTTGACCTGCAAACACAGGACTAACTTGAACTAATCTGGTAGTTTTATCTAAGTTGTATGTTAATCCAGTTGCTAGTGCAACACCCGCCCTGTGAAACAGTTTTAATAAGAGACCTGTGTCAATTATAGTCTTCAGCATATTTTAAGTTACCATAAAAGCCACTGGGACACATAAGTAAAATAATTATATTTATTAAAGCAACCTTGCAACAAATTTTAACTTGGATAATGATCTTAACTAAATTAATACTCTGATCAGCAATATATATATAAGATAAAACTTTCATTACAAAGCATTTATAGAAACTATTATAAGCCACGTACAGTTTTGCTTGTATGTTCATTGTGGTTCAGAGTTACAGCTTAAGCATTGGTCTGAGGCAAAGATTAAGAACAAAGGGGTTTTTTCCCCTTCTACGTCTGTAGTTAATAGCAGTAGTTGTAGTTCTTCCTTCTCTCTCCTTCACTGGAGGCCAAGGAATGCGGCGCGGGTAGTCCAGGAGCTTCCCTCCTCACGGGCAGCGAGCCAGGCCTGGCCAGCGGGATGGGAAACCCGAGTTTCCCCCGTCTGTGTCCCACGTGAGCATGCGGCAATTTTGGGAGTAGGAGAAAAATGACACATCCAGAGTTTCCTGGTAAAGAGCTGGAGTTGGAGGCCACCTCTGCACCCTCCCTTGCCATCTGCCTATGGAGCACACTCAGTAAGGCAGCCCAAGATATCTCTGTTGTGCCAGTTAAACCTTTAAAGAAAGTCTGAAACTACTATAATGACTTATTGTATCTTGTCTTGCAGGTATGAACTGACAAGGTGTAGACGCAAGAAAAACTGATTTCTTCTCAAGTACCTAAGTTACTAATTTTTCAACTTTATATGAATGTATATATCTCTTTTGTAATTAATGTGTTTTGAACAATAACTGCAACTTTGAAGCAGTCTCTGGCTCAGGACGTGTAAATGTAATGATCCTACTTAGAAAATTGTTCTCACTGAAGTAAAAGAACAAAACAACAAAAAACAAACCCACGCAAGAGTAAGTTGTCCCTAAAAAATATGTCCTTTGTTTTTGCTGTTTCTGGCATATTTCCCCAAAGAACCCTGAAGTATGAATCCTCTCTTAAGGACCTGTTGAACCTGGAGATATTTTAGACTGTCGCCTCAGTGTCATTACTTTGCTTGG
This sequence comes from Columba livia, assembly GCF_036013475.1. NCBI lineage: Eukaryota > Metazoa > Chordata > Aves > Columbiformes > Columbidae > Columba > Columba livia. The sequence goes on from NC_088608.1 coordinate 10,072,897, forward strand.
CAGTCTCATTTCCCCAAGGTTCTATTCAGGTTGTTTTAACATGAATTCATTGTACTTTTAGAAGAATAAATTTTTAAACAGCATTTTTCATCTGTAGGGCTACAGAACCTGTTGAAAGAAACTGTTTAAGACTCTAATATGAATTAGTTTTTGAGAAACTAAGACATTGATATTCTGCTGTTCAAAGGTCTCTTAGCAGATTGTGGCTGCAGGTATGTATATAATGAGCTTCCAAAAGCAGGGAGATTAGTTTACTAAGTTGTCATAAAGGTTTTATTTTGTGATGCCTTAACATGTTTTGTTCGTTAAAGTACATTTCAAAAACCTTGTATATCTTGAGAGCAAAGCACTCTGCCTGAGGAACAGCAGAGTCTTGCAAACTAAGCTTTAGTAGTGTTGGAGCAAAATATACCAAAATATTTTTGGAAGCTTGGTGTACTTGTTTCTGTACAATAAACTTCTGATTGTCTTGCATATGAAACTCCATCTATGCATTTCTAAAACTGAATTTTGAAATACGACTATGGTAACTTCAAATGTGTGCTAGGCAGAAACCCATAAACCACCACCTGAAGCAAGTTTCAAATATTTTTGGCCAAGATTAATGTAATCTAGACTACTCTGTCCATAACCAGAAGGAATGCTCACTGAGTAACAAAAACTTATTCCCAAACTTATCTGAAGATGTAAACAGCATTTTAAAATAGGCTCCCCAGAAAACAAAGATAAGAAAATGATGAAAGTATTATGGCTATGAGGGAGTCAGAGCAGCCTTATCTCATAGTGCCTGTGTCAGCAGCGTCCGCAGGGCTCAGTGGCAATAGCGCGTCTGGCTTTGTGCTGGGTTCAGTCTCCTGGACTGATTCAGTGGAGTGGTTCTCACTCCAGGATTGAGGAGACCAGTTGATAGCACTTACAGTGTTTTGCTTAAATTGACTATGAAACAAGAACTAAGAAAAACTTTAAAATGCAGTAGCTTTTATTTATGTAAAAAAATCTGAAATTGTTCATTAGGAAAAGAGAGGTAGGTGTAATGTCATTTGCATCAACAGGTACATTCACAGGTAAGACAATGTGGTCTTTTCTAGCAAGATGTAACTCTTAACTAGCTACTAATTTCAAATTTTGTACAGTAGGTAAAATATCATCCAGGTTACTGATCTCTGAAACAGAATGAAAAGCATAAAAGGTAAGGTGTACGTACTCAGAAAATCTTCACATTCAGCCAAATTTGTAACTTAAATGTTAGAAATACAGCTAGGAAATGATATAAACTCCTCACGCATTTAATGCTTTTGGAAGAAACTCAATTTTTCTTATCTTAGGAGTTATATGATTGAATACATGCAACATAAAGTATTTTGGTCACTTCCTGAGGAAGGAGGGAAAGGAGAGCAAGGCAGAAGTTGGCACCTTCCCTCACATGCTCCTTGTGTTTTAGAACATCACGAGTAAACAAAACACGTGTTAGCTACTTGAAGTTTTAGGAGGAAGCATTGGCATGAAGTTAATTACAGCTGTTGCAAGTATTACTCACCTAGAAGACAGAGCAAATCTTGAATGAGAGCTTGAAATGGTGGAAAGAAGCACTCATGCTCTTCTAGCTTATTGATTATACTGAAATGTGCAAGTGAGACTGTCAGATAAGAGGTGCAAGGGTATTTTAAGTCCATCTCCTCGGCTGTTTTGCCATACTATGTCATGACTTTCTGCAAACACTGCTACTTAGTAGTACATAAAACCATCTACGCCAAAAATGAAACCTCCACCCAAAAAGCATTAGCTGTGAAAAGAGGATCTCTATTGTCACTGTTTCTGCCCTATATACATCCTTTCTGTCCTCCTTACATGGCACTAGGTAATTTCTGGACTGGAACATTAGTCTGTGTATGCTAAATATACTGCTTAAGGGTGGCTGACAGAGCTGCCTCAGAGGTGGAGCAAGGAATGTTTTATAAGCAGCTGTTCTCTAGTTAAAACCGTGAGGAGCGCAGAAAGGTTGAGGGAGTTCGCGTGGTTCATTCGACATGTGTCAGACTTGCTGCCTGCTGCAGTTCATCTTTAGTGTGTTTGCAGAGCACGTGCTGAATGCAGGCTCTTTGTCTGCTGCTAGTCTGTTGAGGATAGAATGAGATTTGTCCAGTTCCCAAAATGTTGGTAGGCAGTTTGAGGCATACATTCTCTTAGCAACTGCAATATTACAGCTGAAACCTTGCAACACTTTCTCCTCCCCACCCACATGCAGTGTTTGCTTTATCTCCTTATGAAACACACATCCTTAATAAGCTGCTTTGATCACCTTATCCATTCAAGCCAACACCATGTTTTGGAATCCTCTGGCCTTAATTTTTCTCTTTGCCATCTTTATCCTTCTGAAAGTATTCAAGATTTCTTTCAGGTAAGATGGTAACACCCCCTTTACTGTCACTGGTCACCAACTTTGTAACAAATTACTCAAGTTTTTCAGTCTTGGGTTTAGCCACTTGTGTCAATTACTAAATTGGATGTTTGAAGAATGGTCACCAGTGGAACAGCCCCACATACCTGTGGATGTCTTGGGTCCCCAGAAGCTGCTGTACCTGCTCAGTCACCTTCTCATTAATTATGTCACACAGTTTCCCAACAGTATCCACTACCACAGTGGGTGGAGCCGAACTGTCTGTGGAAAAACAAACACTTCGTGTTTCTTATAGCAGTGATAACAGGAAATTATTTCAGACACAATCCAATTCTTGCAGGTGCACAGGTTTTATTTGTATTTCACACATCTGGGCATACAGAAAACACCGTGCCCGCAGTCAGGAATAATGTTAGCAGGAATGGTAAATCTCTCACTAAGCCTTTAGTGGCTAAAAAACTTCTTAGAGCTGCATCTTTTCACAGCAGAGATGGTTCTAAAGGGCACCCTACAATGCCAGTGGAAATCAGCCAACTGGAATTATATACAGAGAGAGGTTAGCTTGCCGCAGCACAGCAGAAGCACAGCATAAGGGCTAGGCCAACAAGGAACCTGCTCAATAAGTACCTTGTTAACAGCCAGAACTTATTTTGGCATTGGATTTTACCTGCTTTGGCTGCTGTGACTGAAGGTAACAGGCTACTTGTCCCTTTCTCCCTCAATTTCAGAAGAACTAGGCTTGGAGATGACATCTCTAATTTGTGACTATTAGGGAGGCACAAGGCTCCCTGAGCCGAGGCGCTGGCTGCAGGCGGGCAGAGCGCTCCCCTCCCTGAGCCGGGCTCAGGAGCTCTCTGGCCATACGCCCTGCGCCGCAGCCAGACCTCAAACCCAGGAGCAGCAGCAGCTGCTGCTCTCCAGAAGTACCAGCCAGGAGGGAACAGGCACTGGGCACTCACCAAGCCTGCCCCCAATTACTGGCACTCCGTTTCTGACATTCAACAGCTTTTCAAGTTTAACACCCTAAGATGGAAGTTTCTGAGGACTGCACATAATTACACTGGAGTGAATTACTGAGTAGAAATCTACAGCAGAGGTTATTTTTTTCTTCAACGTGTCATCTTTCAAGTAGAGAATGAAAGATGGTAAAGAAGAATTATGGAATCAGCTCACAAGAAAAAGCTTTGTGGGGAAAAAAAAATAATCAATTTCATCTGTTATTCTATTCTTCTGCCTCCTTGCTATTCCCCAGCAACTGCTAAAGGCTTACAAATAATAGGTTTTGCTATTTAAACTCCTAATTGACAGCAACCTTTTATGATATACCTAGTTTACTCATTTCTCAGCAGCTCCACATATTTTCTGTGAAGACACCAGCCTTTCACTTGTGTTGTTCTTCCTTTTGGAATGGTCTGAACAAACGCTAGGTGGTCAGTCTTTACCTAGTCCCAGGAGCTCGTGGAGATTTCTCATCACGTTGGTCATTTCCCCAAGCTTTGTGTAAACCTCATTCATTCGTGGATAAACACCATTCAGAGAATTCACATCAAACAGCTTCTGGAAGTGAGAGACTATTGCAAACAGGGTTGGCAAGGACGGTGTCTGGCTGCTCTGTAGCAAGCAGAAAGAAAAACTCATCAATGCTCTTGCATAACAAAGCAAGGAGGCTTTTAAACTGTGAAATGTTCTTAAAACTGGTCTATGAAGAAAAACAGGTGTAACTTCCCTTATTAAATCACGACATTTCAAATATTCTTAAATATGAAGACATTTTAAAGAGAGATTTCAGACACAAATATCCAGCAGACCAAAACAGTCTGTTGAAAATGTTCTTCTCAGTAAGTACGTTTCTGTGCTCTCAGTGCTGACTCGGGAACAGACAGAACAGGATAACACCCAAGACTACAGGGCAATGCAAATTCAGCGCTGGTCAAATGACTCTGATGAAAGCAGTCTTCCCCAAGGTGAATTTATCCATTATGTTAAAATAGTCTTTGACTATTGAATATCTTCAAACAGCCATTGCTTAAACCCCATGAGGCTTTCAAATATGCAAATCTAATCATCATGCGAGGAACGCATTTAAGAATTCCACAGTAACTTGTGGTTATAAACCCCTGGTAAGAGTTACCTTTTCTTTATTTTCTATTTCTTCCAAAATTGCATCTACCATGAACTGGAGGTCTTCAACTCGTACGGATTCTCTGTTATCCTGTGGATCTGCAGTGTGCCAGGGCACCAATTCCAGAGACACTTTTCTCAGGGACTTATGCAAATCCTTTTCAAAGAAGGGAGGGGACACAACTTATTTTAGTAACTTCCAAAAGTTGTTTTTAATCAGAGAAACGGGCAGATTTTGTTTCTTATATGCAAAAACATTCTAGTACTGGAGACAGGTTTTAGTTTTCATGGAGTTTAAGAACGGTATTTTGCTTACATTCCTTGATTTAAAAAGAACACAGTCTAAAAATTAAAGTACTTCATATATTATAGTTTAAGTTAAATAAGAAGTGTTGGTCACACAGAGTTTGTTTTTAAGTAAAATTGATTCACTTGTATTTAGATCAAAAAGTTACTGTTCTGGCAAGACAAAATGAAGAAAGATAATCTATTGTCATTAATGTATGACATACAGAGACTCTAAAGCTTAAGTGTCTTCTTAGGAACTCAGCCAGTGAACAAACACACGTAGACAATGTACACCAAGAAACATCTCTGGCGTGTAGGCACACTGCACATTTTTCACTTTGCTATGGTTTTAAAGTGGTTTATAAACGGACAGCAGAATTATTTTTCAAATTTAACACCAAGGCAGGCAATAACCAAAGCTACACACACAGAAGAAAACCCTACATGTGGGGAGAGACAGAGGTGTAGTCAGCAGATGAAAGGAGGAACGTAAAGCCAAGTACAATAACACGTTACCTTTAGGGCCGTTAGCTGATCTGCCCACATTTCTATTGTAAGCGGAAGGTGCTCAAATCCACATTCTTGTCCATTTTCTTTAACAGAACTTTGCACCAGCCCTTTACTGCGCCTGTATATCAATGGAGGAGCTCTTGGACTTCGCAAAACAGAATCAATATGGGACAAAACCTTCAACACCAAATAACCAATGTTATTGCTCAAATACATATGACATTTTATAATAAAATCCCTATCTGCTACAGTCATGATTGTTTAAACATTAAATCATAAACAACTCCAATAAGTTACTATCAATAAGTAATAGATTCAAATATTTAAAAATATAGTAGCTACAATATATGTAAAAGTAATGCAGATATACTTGCCTTAGAGTGATATTTAACATTTATCTACTTGAGGCATTGTTACTACCACAGTTTATATTTCGCTAAGTTTTACTATATTTGCTTTTTTTAAAAAAATTCAAGGAAAAATAAAAGCCACTATCTGCTCAGGCATATTAAAAACTGTAATATAAGGATCTGTTGTTTTGCCCAAGACTTTGAACAAATCCCCTGTCCTGGGAAGACTTCAGTAATATCACTGATTTGATGTTTGCCAACAGAGTCTCTGCTTCCTGGCTGTATTTTCAGGTAGTTTACACCAAGATACACAAGAACAATTGAAAAAAAAAAGCCTACATGAACTGCCAAGTGCAGAACTTTATGCATCTTGTGTAGAGAATTTATTTGAACGCTTAGATTCAAAATCATGTGCTTCAGTTTACATAGTGAAACAAAACTCACACGTTGTATTGAATTATGAGATTGTTAGATACAGGTAGTTCAGATAAAATCCGCACACCTGTAAGTATTGCTGGCAAACTGCCTGCAGCTGGTCTCCTCCTGCAATACTCTCAGATTCTTTCTTCTCTTCTGCTCTTTCTCTGGAACTGCTCCCCGAAGATCTACACACCAAATACACACAGGGGTTACACAAATAGCCTCAGCAGGAGATAAATACTTTCAACCTAATTAGAGAACCAGGTATATTGCACTACACTTACACCTACAAAGTCCAGTCTCCATTTTATGATGCCTGCGAATAGAATTCCATCAAACTGGACTAGATGAAGAATATCGTAGTGTTTGTAAATATGATTAATTTATCTCTAGTCTCCAGGTTGAGGTTATTCCAGACTGCACGCTAACTTAGAAGGGACACCACCAGATGTACAGTTGTTCTGTTACCAGAGATTCTACTATGGCTGAAGAGTTGAAATTCAGAATTTTACTCAAAAGAGTCAAATTCCATCCTTACAGTCTTTATCTGCTTCTGCTTGAACATCTGTCCTGGCTTATTATCTATCTATAGCTTGCTACCCTTCTTGCAGAATCTAAGATGACTCTCTTTACCATCTGAATCATATCCACTACATAGGAGAAAAGATCATTTAAATACTCACAATGTAAAATGAAGAACTGAACATTTAAAGTTTAAGTCATGTCTTTTTCAGGCTACATTTTAAGCTATAGAATATTTAGCCTTCAGTATACATACGCACAAATGAGTCAGTGAAATTGTAGATAAAAAATTTGTCAGTACTGGATCTCTAATACCTTCAATGTATTTTCTTAGTAATGTTTCAGAAAAAAACTAAGTTAATTTCTAAGAATAATATGGACATAACCTGAATAGCTGCATCATTTTGCCAACTCATACTTTCCCTTTCTTAACCCATAATGTAACCAGTAGCTTTCTTTATAGCTCATGGAAGCAGCAAACATCACAATTTGGTCCCGTTGATACTGCCTGTGATAGCACTCAAATCAAATCCAGAAAGACAAAACGATGACAGACCCCTTGCTGTGCCCCCATTTGGGGACCATGCCACCCGTTCAGAGATTGACAGGGTGTCTTCAGAGATACAGCAGCGTTTGCTGCCCATAGCCAGGGTCTGAGAAACACTGATGAAGTACACGCTTCATAAGCTGCAGTCGACATTACTGGTAGCAGAGGATCTTTGCCTTAAAAAGTTCAGAGGACTCGTGAATGTTACTGAAGAAATATACTTACTGGATAGTTTTCTTTAAAGTTTTCTCTAGTTTTTTCACCTGGTGCTTGTAAAGCTTTAATTCCTGTACAGTTGGCCTGTTAACAAGAAAAAGTACTGTGTTATATGTCTTCCATTTCAAGGTGTCTTTAAAACTCAGCCAAGAGAAAAAGTAAGAGAGCTTTGCCAGTGCTGCAACATCATTCTGGGAATGAAATTCTGCAACATTTCTATGTGACAGCAGCAAAATAAGCACCAGTAGTCGCTGTTAACAGTATGGGAAGGGATGGCTGACTGTTGCTGCCGTATCTTAATTCTATTAATTGCTTTTAAAGGCAGATTTCACACTACACTTTTACAATTGCTGGTGCTTTCAGTTTCTTTCTTTGTAAAGTCAAGCCTACTGAAGTGGTCTTACAAAGGAAGATATGCGTCTTTTCTTACCTTATTTCCAAGTCTTTCTTGAGATTTATATTTTCAAGCAAAAGCTGTTCGTTCCTGGCTTTTGTTTCAGTAAGTTGTTTCTGGAAAGACTGCAACATGGGACTGTGTTACTTCTTTTATTTCGCTCCTTCCATAATCAACAAGCTTGAACACTTTAAAGTGTGTATAGATAAAGAAAGGTTCCCATGTGCCTATATAGCAAGACGGCACAGATGAGCAACTAGTTCACCAAGATCCAGAGCCAGCCGCATTAGGCCACAGGTGGAAAACCTGTGATGAAGGAGGGTCTGCTGAGCCCCCAGCAACAACGGCTCACAACATCGTACTGAATCTTTGCATGAAGACAGCAAACCCAATTCAGAAGACACGGTAAGAACAAGGGGATAGAAATCAAACACGTATGTTTCTATGTTGCTCTCGAAGGGTCACCCGTTAGAGATCTGCACTGACTTATTCTTAGCAGTTCCATACCGTGAGCAGTGCTCTATAATTAGGAGTAGCATCTAGATTTAAGAATTCTTCCTTGCTTTTTGCTTCTCTCTGTACCTGGTCTTCATCTTTTTTGTATTGCCTATTAGGAAAAATAAATTGTTTCAGTTTACTGTAATTTGATTACCTCAAAGATCCAAGCTGGTTTAGTTAGTAGTTATGTATGATAAGAACGTTTCCATAAACTGCAAAGTAAACAGAATAGAAAATCTGCCTTAAGATCCACAGCTCTATTATTTCTGGGAAGCTGTTTCATGTACTAATGAAGTCCACTTATTCCTCCAGATAAATTCCAGTACAAGCAAATCCCATTTCAGTTTTTGAGATAATCGTCTCCAATTCTAGGAATGTCTCAGGTTGCTGGTTGCTTTGTACCACGTAGGCACTGCAATAGAGCTGACAAGCTGATTTTCTTTCTGTTTAGGGCGATCAGTTGACTGAGCACAGCTAATGCAGTAATTCCCTGTGAACCAGGGAAAAAGGAGAAGGGGAAAAACAAAAACCAAAAGAATTATAGCTCAAGTGTCTCTAAATACCCCCCATTTCCTAGCTATACTGGCCTCCTGACAAGAGCAGCTGCTTAGCTTGACTAACACCTATTTCCAGGATGAATCCACATTTCCAAGACCATTACAATTCTCAACTGTTTCTTACATGCTAGTGATGTCTGGAACACAAAATATTTACTATTACAAACTTTAAGAACAGTAGGGAATAAAATAACTTTAAACAGTAAAGCCATAAGGCACTAGGTGAGACCTACCTTAGCTCCTTTTTCATCTGACTAATTTGAGATTCATAATAATCAATTAGACAAAGGAACCTGAAGAAAGGAAAAACGGTATTTTGAATTTCAGATATTCTCAAAAAAATCACGCCCAAAAGACATTGTGACCACCCCGCAGGAACAGCCCAACTTACAGAACTGCACTGCACTTCAGAGTGACTGCATCACAATGGCTTCTCTCATATCAAACACATAGTTTTCCAAAAATGTTGAGACATTAGCTCTATGCTAGACCAAAAGTGGTGAAATTATTCAAGAGGAGACAAAAGCTAAATCCTCCTGACACCCTCCTTATCTTGTGATGACCTCTACCAGCAATCTTACAAGCAGGGCAGAGTCCCAAACTCAGCGACCACCACAGGAGGCAAGAACATCTGTCTCCAAAGAAACTAGAAGTGCCTGGAAAACCAGGCAACATCAGCACAATAAAGTGACGGCCACCTGAGGCCTGAGAAGTGGTAAATCTCTGATTGTAGAAGAACTGTGGAGATTGTACTGCAAGAGACAGGCACAGAATATTTCCTCAGAACTGTCACTAAAGGACCTGGGAAGCCTGACAGCAAACCTGCAGTCAGCAGCTGCGAAGACCAGTTGCACTTCAGAAGTGACCAGAAGTGACTGCAAACTGGACAGGTTGTCAGTGGGTTGTTTGGCTGGTTGGTTGTTGGGGGGGTGGGTTGGGGCTTATGATGTTTGTTGTTTTTCTTAATTTACATTTAAAACGTTAGAACCCCCGGATGAGATCACCCCAGCCCATACTGCAGTTCCAGAGCAGAGTGGATCATTTCTTTCTCTTTGCTGACACCTAGTGTATACACAGGCTGATAATTTTTCACTTTCTGCCATAGATTTATCCAGCTCGTATTTGTTATACAAGAAAAAAAATACTGCATTGATGCACCTTTACAACAATTCATATTTCTGCTTGCACTCCTAAGGTCTCCAGACATTTTTTTCATATAAATATTGAGTTACTTTAAAATCCTCTTCTTCATTTAACATTACAGACCATTCACCAATGTAAGAAAATTGCTTACTGCTGATCCAGGAGAAACTTCGGAGCTCTTTTGCAAAACCGACAAAGCATTTTGTTTTGAGTCGCCACACGCTGTTGCTCCTCCATCCCCACTTTGCAGAGCTCCTTCTGCAAACGGGCAATAATCTGTTCCTGTTCTTGCAGCTTTTCCTGCTGCTGTTGATATTTTGCCTGTGAAGAGATAACGGGAGCGATATGAAATTATTCTAACCCACATGCTGGAGACTGCTTTACATGCCCAAGTAGGCACCTGGTCCCAAGGAAGTTCAATACTTCTTTTGTAACCATACCAAAAAGGCAGTGAAAAGTAGAATACAGGTATTTTTCCAAGTTATCACTAGAAAATTCTGTATAGATTGAAAAATCCTAGCTATAAATAGTGTATTAGCTCTATGACGCATGTTTATTTTAATCAATATTTTTAGAGCTCTTAAAACAAGTCAAAAGTTTGAATCCTCAGCACCATCTGAATTACCTGGGAAACCTGTTGATCTTTCTGAAGTTCTCTGACTTGATTCTGTTGCTGGCAAACTTTAGCTATTGCCTCATCTTCCAGCTGACAAATTTTGGACTTAATGTTTTTCACCACATTTTCCAAATCGTTAGCCCGTTGTTCTTGCCGAGATGCACGACCTCGTTCCTGTCGTATCTCATCTCTGAAAAATATAAATAAATCCTGTGAAGGACAGACATGACAAACGTTATCTGATGACAGTGGCAGCAGGTACAGGAAATACGCTGGTATGGGAATGAAATAAGAGCGGCAGACGAAATAACGTAAGAGCTGGAAAGGAACTAGGCCAACGTTGCTGCATATTGGACAAAAATCTCAGAAGAAGGTCTTAGGCCTCAGGTTTGACAGGAGCTCCACCTGGGAGAAGACAGACACTGATGATACTTTACATTAGCAAGTATTTCCTTCCACTGTGTCTTACCTAAGAGAGTGATTAGTCTCCATAAGCCCCTGCATCATTCTCTGGTGTCGGTCAGTGTCTTCCAGCAACGTTTTTAATGCAAGTCTTATTCCTAGAGAAGACTGACAGTCTAACACAAACATGTCTGGAGATACAGAAAATAAATAAAGTTGTCACTAAAGGCTTTTAACAGCTGAAGAAGATCACATCTCCGCTACCATTTGGAAGCGACAGCTTTAGAGATGCCTTACGAACTTAAGGTTGATATTTTAAAATACAAAAACGTGTAAAATTGGCATTTCCTTACCTGATATATTTCTGCAGCTTGTGGGGGCAGCAAGACTCACGGGTTTCAACCCGTGGCGCATTAACAGCTTGTTTAGCTTTTCCCACTCTGCCCTCTCCTGCTGCAGCTGGAAAAGGGGAAGAAAACGCGGAAACCTGAGTTGTCAGAGCAGCTCACGGCCTCCTGTCCATCCTGTGGTGCCGGCAGTGGGGGACACCAAACGCCCCCAAATAAAAACAAACCGACCCCGAAGCCCCAAGAAGTCCCAGCCTCTATACGAGAGCCTGTGAGAATTTCCAACAGGACCGGTAAAAAACGCTAGGGGAAAAAACGTACTTAACAGTATACCCAGTTTTCCTGATCCCTGTTAGAAGGGCAAACATATGCAATGACCAAAATTTACCTTTTCAAAACCCCAATGGGCCCCCGGCCCCCTGCCCCAGTCCCGAGAGAAGCCCTCAGTGGCCGCGGATGCCGACTTTAGGGATCTATTTTGTCTGTTTTCTTTTTGCTCTGTTTTCGACTACCAATCAGCCACAGCCGGCACCTGAGCTCCACCACGGTACCTCCGTCATGCCGAGAGCCGCTCCAGGAGGGGCCGGGCCCCGCGCCGCCGGCCCCGGGAGGCGGGACACGAAAGGGGTCGGTTACCGGGACGCGGAGCCTCAGGAGATCCCCATCGGTAGCGGGAAACTGCTTCGTACGGGGCTGCCCGCGGCGGGAAGGCGCGGGGCCAGCCGGGAGGGCGGAGGTTAACGGTCGTGAGGGGAGGGTGGGGAGGGAGGAGGCAGGAAGACACGCAGGCGGCCGCGGGGCGGCGCTGGCTGCACGCCGCCATTTTGAGGCGCAGGGAGCCGAGGGGGAGGAGAGGCCAGGCCAGGCCGACGGAGGTAGGAGCGGGGCCGGGAGCGGCGGGCACGGCCGGGCTGGCCCGCGGGAGCCTGACCGCTCCTCAGGCGCTGCAGCGGCCGGGCGGGAGGCAGAGGCAGGCGCCTGGGAGCTGGCCGCTCGCACCGCGGCGCCTTTCCGGGGAAAGCGTCTCCCCGGGCTCCTTGGAGACGGGCTGGCCGGTGCTGGAGGAGGCGGCAGAGCGCGTGTGCTGCCGCCTGTTCGCATCTGGAGTATTGCGTCCAGTTCTGGGTCCCTCAGTTCAAGAAGGACAAGGAATTGCTGGAGAGAGTCCAGCGCAGAGCAACAAAGATGATGGAGTGGAGCATCTCCATTATGAGGAAAGGCTGAGGGAGCTGGGTCTCTTCAGCTTGGAGAAGAGGAGACTGAAGGGCGACCTCATTAATGTTTATAAATATGTAAAGGGTGAGTGTCAGGAGGATGGAGCCAGGCTCTTCTCAGTGAAAACCAATGATAAAACAATGGGCAATGGTATAAACTGGAACACAGGAGGTTCCACTTAAATATGAGAAGAAACTTCTTCTCAGTGAGGGTGACAGACACTGGAACAGGCTGCCCAGGGGGTTGTGGAGTCTCCTTCTCTGGAGACATTCAAACCCGCCTACACACCTTCCTGTGTAACCTCATCTGGGTGTTCCTGCTCCATGGGGGGATGGGACTGGATGATCTTCCGAGGTCACTTTCCAATCCCAAACATTCTGTGATTTTGTGATTCTGCTGCATTGGGCCCGGCCCGCAGGACGGCTGTGGGTGCCGGCAGGGCTGTGTTGGAGGCAGCGGTGCCTTCCCACTGGGTGCAGGGCAGCATGGCCACATGCAGTGAGCTTGCTGAGGAGAGATTTAGAAATGTCACTGTCGAGACTTTTTTTAAATAAAGCTCTTTGCTGGCAATAAATGTGAGTGTTAGGGAGGTGTCTCTGGAGTTTATACAGTTCATGCAGTTCCCAGTGCAGTGTTGGCTGTGTCTGCCAGCAGGAGTGGATTGGGTGGGTGCAGAGCGGTAATCCTGCTCTTGTTTTCAGGACTAGTTCTTGTGTATAAAGCAGTAAATCTCATTTTGGGCTGCTGAGTTGATTAACACAAAACATGGTGAAATGAGATGCTGGGCGGTAAGTGCAAATCCCTTCCCTTGGGTCCCAGCCAGGGAACAAATGTCTGAGGGCAAACGGCAGCATCTGCTGATGGAGGAGGCACGGTGGGACCTTCACACTTGGACCGTGTCCACTGCCCTTCGGAACACAAAGCTGGCCTAGAGTCTGGATTTTGTGCTCAGAAAAAAAAAAGTGTATTACAAGAGTGTTTGGGATGTTTCACAGAATGGTTTGGTTTGGAAGGAACCCCTGGAGATCATCAGTCCAACCCACCTTCTAAAGCAGGTTCACCCAGAGCAGATCACACAGGAATGTGTCCAGGTGGGTTTTGAACGTCTCCAGAGAAGAAGACTCCACAGCCTCTCTGGGCAGCCTGTTCCAGGGCTCTGGCACCTCAAAGTAAAGAAGTTGCTCCTCATATTCAGATGGAACTGTCTGCGCCCATTGCCCCTCATCCTGTTGTTGGGCAGCACTGAAAGGAGCCTGGTCCATCCTCTTGACACCCACCCTTGAGATATTTATAAACACTGATGAGATCCCCTCTCAGCTTCCCTTCTCCAGGCTGAACAGACCCAGCTCTCACCGTCTCTCCTCATAAGAAAGATGCTTCTCCATAAGAAAGATGTTTCCTAACCCTTTCAACATTGATCCTAAATTACCTGCTAAGATTCTTGTAGCAGGGCTGCGTGCTGCCAAGGGTGATGCCATCTCTGTGGTTCGGCTGTAGACATGTGCCAGCTGCCACCTCTTTTGGCATTTCTTTTTGTGCCTGAGGCCGCTTCTTGTGTGGATGAGGTGATAGGAACAAGCGTGGGTCTGTCCTGAGCCCCTCAGTCTGTCCCAAGCTCCTGGTGCCCACTGCTTTGGGGAGGAGGGTAAGGGGGAAGCACAGAAATACACCCCGCCTGTGTGCCAGGGGACACCAGCCCTCACAGAAATCAACCTGTCACCAACCTCCCTGGCATTTATTAGGTGGTGTACGCTGCTCACTACTGTGAGAAATGAATCCTCATGTCCCCAAAATAGTTTCACTGTTTTTAAAGCTTATTTTTCAGTGAACAGAGATGTGTGTCATTCCTGATAAAACCACAGACAGTAATACAGCAGTGTACTTGAGTATCTTTTAAAATAGAAGCTTAAGTCAGAGTGAAGGAGGTTTGATTTTAAAATGCTCACACTCCTCTGTTATGCTTAGACAAGACCCTAGAACTTACAACTTTACTTAATTCTTTTTTCACTGAAAAGTCCAATTTATCGAAAATTCACTCATTTGCACTTAAATTATGCTTCTGATACGCGTAGACAATGCAGATAGCTCTCCACAAATTAATTTTAGTGAAAAAAAACTGAAAGTAAGTCAGCAGTATTGTAAAACAGAGTAATGGCCTAAAAACCTAAGAAGCAAGTGATTCATGTAGACACTATGATTGAATTGCCAGGTCAAATTGCTAATACATCTGTTGAAAATTATTAGAGTGGTTTAGAAAAGCTAGTAGGTTTAAATTGTTGTTGCCTGTGCTATTTTACTTTCCCTGAGGTGGCAACAGTGCCCAGTTTGTTATGGTTTCTGGCTGGGATGGGCAGCTCTGGATTTAGTTCCTGCTTTGGTCAAGTTGTTAGTTTCTAAGCTTTTGCTCACAAGTTAGACGAACCATTTTGCCATCAAATTACTGACAAATGCGTGATGTGCTAATAAAGTTAGGATAAATTGCACGTATTAGTTTTGTAAAAGAATACTTAAATTTGCCTTTTTGTTTAAACTGAAAAATAATGTTTGTATATCATCATATATGCGGTAGTGCATGATAGTTCATGATGCTTCTAAAAATGGCCTTTGTTTTAAATGGAGAAAACCAGGGAAATTTAGGCCTCAACACTTTGCTGCTGTTCTGCTTTTCTTTTTTTTTCTTGCTGCTCATTGGATTAAAAGCCATTTTGGTTACTATGGCATCCCGTGAGGAGGTTACTATCTATGAAGATGAAGTAAGGTAAAGAATCCTGACTGTGGTATGAGCAGATTTGGAAAGAGAGCCACGGCTTCCATGGCTAAATGAAAGAATGTCTTGCCAGATTTGCTCTTCTGTGGGTGTCTGTGTGTGTAGAACTGCGTTTCTGAATGATGTAGGCCATGTTTAGGAGAAAAATTGCAGACAAATCGTTCAAACAGATAATCGCTAAAGTGCTCATCTTGACGATTTTTCAAGTTCAAAAAACTAAAACACTTTCTTGGAGACCAATCAAAATACTGTATTTAAACATTTGCCAAGAAACTGCAGAACTGTCCAGGAGCATTTGAATTCTAAGTATAATGTTGTAACTGTCACCTGAAATGGACGTTTTAGAGGTTACATATGTATTTTTATATATATTGTGTATATATATCTTTGTATGGTGTTTGTCAAAGTGAGCCTGTTTAACTGTTTATATTTTGTCGTATTTGAATGTTTGAAAAACATGAAAATATAAGCAGTTCTGTAAGCATATTCTTTCAAGTCTCATTTTTCATTTGTACAATGTGACTTGCCCTGAAGCGGTAAAGCTTTGAACTATAGACATGAGCAGCTGAACTTTTTCAATGACAATTTACTTTTTTTGGTGTTTCCATAGGTCTCGGTACAGCCACTTAGAGAAGATGACAGATTTGGTGGCTGTTTGGGAAGTAGCTTTAAGTGATGGTGTTCATAAGATTGAATTTGAACATGGGACCACTTCAGGAAAACGTGTTGTCTATGTTGATGGAAAGGTGAAATTGCTATGTGCTCAAAATTCACTGTGATACAGATTGTATAAGTGCACTTCCATGCAACAGGCATCAGAACAAACAAAAGACTAATAAATGCAATTGAGGTATATTCAGTTAATTAACTTCATCTGATTTAATGAACTGCATTATTCTTTTTGTTTTCAGTCACTATTAAGGTGTGAGTATTCATGAATACTTTGCTGTCCTTGGGCAGAGGCACTCTAGACATACAGAATATTGTGTCTTTACTCATGCTGAAATAAGTTAACTACTGAGCTGTTTCCTGAGTTCTAGTTCAATTTTTTAATACTAAAACATGCATTCAAGTTTATCAATTAACACCCATTGTCTTTGTTTTATTCTACAGGAACTAATAAGAAAAGAATGGATGTTTAAATTAGTGGGTAAAGAAACATTCACTGTTGGAGCATCTAAAACAAAAGCTACTATTAACATTGATGCAGTCAGTGGCTTTGCATATGAATATACCTTGGAGATCAATGGAAAGAGCCTCAAGAAGTATATGGAGAACAGGTCAAAAACAACCAACACTTGGATATTGAGCTTGGGTGGTATGGACTATAGAGTTGTTCTAGGTAAGTAAACATTGAATGACTTCATATTGCTGCTTTTGAATAGACTTGTGTGTGCTTAATAACTGGTAATTAAGAGAAAGCACAGTTCAGTGGTTAGCATGTGAAATCCTGGGTGGTCTGGAAATTTGGAATTAGATGACAAAGTCTGAAAACTAATTATCTTGTTACACGTGTGTGAGGCTGGCGTGAGTGTTCTGTTCTACAGCAGCATGGGCTAGACTTAAAAAAAATAATTAAAGAAATTTAAAGAAAAAATTGGAAGGAATATGGCTTCTGTATCCATAGGGCTGCCCTAGCAAGGCAGTTCTCCAGGTGAAGCGTGGTGCACAAGTGTTACACATGTTGTGATCAAATATGCTGTGTGTGTAAGTTTTGTAACCAGGTAACTGAACTACCTGTATCTAACAATCTCATAATTCAATACAACGTGTGAGTTTTGTTTCACTATGTAAACTGAAGCACATGATTTTGAATCTAAGCGTTCAAATAAAGTTCTCTACACAAGATGCATAAAGTTCTGCACTTGGTAGTTCATGTAGGCTTTTTTTTTCAATTGTTCTTGTGTATCTTGGTGTAAACTACCTGAAAATACAGCCAGGAAGCAGAGACTCTGTTGGCAAACATCAAATCAGTGATATTACTGAAGTCTTCCCAGGACAGGGGAAGTTAACTTCCACTTAAGTATTGCTGCATGGTTAGACCTGGAGACAAGAGACAGTGAGCTGTGATTTCTTCTTAAGCCCCAGGACAGAATAAACTTCCCTAAGATGAAGGGAGGTGTGGATGAAGGACAATTTTAATGCCAGAAATAGATTAGTTTCCTCAGACTTTTAACTTCCCCACACTTACTTAAAAGGCAAGCAGTGTTCAGCTCTTTACTAATGTCCTGTGGATGGCACTGTCAGTAATGTGAATTCCAGAGCAAAGTAATTTAAGGAGGATGTGCTGGGAGAAGTAAAAGAATATTCTATTTCAAATGAAAAAAAAAGCTAAGACTCATATTTAAAGTGGTACTTGAGTTTTAAAGGAGATTTTAATAATACAAACAGTTAGATGCACCGTCTTCAAGTTTTTCAGTTTAAAAATGTCAGAATATCTCTGACAATATTCAGAATAACCCAATGTCAATGGTCAGGGCTAGGGAGACGTAAAAATATATGTTCATAGCAAAAGCTGTTTGCCCATTGATAACAGTCTCCCATCTCCCCAATATACAAACCCTGTAGCCCAGCCCAGGTACTAGGGCTAATTAGAAACTTCTTTTGGGAACTAAAAGTAAAAGTCAACAAGATTTTATTTTAATTCCTAGATCTTCTTGTCTGTAGGGGAAAAAAACCTATCTTGTTCTTTCTACTTTTTGTTTTCTTTTCACAGAAAAGGACACTATGGATGTGTGGTGCAATGGTCAAAAAATGGAAACAGCGGTACGTGATCATTTCCAAAGGCTTTCACAGGCTGTGGGTGGATAACCTAAGCTTAGCAAAATAAGCCCCAGAGAGGCATGTAACTTCACTTTACCACAGAGTATGAGCCAGGGCACTGTTAGTCTGTTCCAAATGTCCTTTTCTGTATTTTATAACTGACACTGTTTCTGTTAGGATGCTAAACATCTATGTGTTTAAGGATAAAGCATGTTTTTGTTTACACATTTAAGACAAGCAAAATAAACCTTCTGGGTCAGTTGTGCAGAGTTTTTAGTGAGAAGACTTTCAGGGGAGTGCAGGGGACGTGAGTTTGATGCAGTGTGTAGAGCCACCTCATCCAAACCTGCTCATGTTAGTGGTGCCTGAAAGTTGAACACATGAAGTCTCTTTACGACTCACGATTTTTTTTTCCCCCCTACAGATGGTCCCTAATACTTGGACCTTAAGAGTCTCGTTGGAATTAATCAAATCTTGTCTTTCTGTCACATCTGCCTTAATTTTTACAGCAGGTTGACAGCTAGAAGGCTTAATCTATTTGGTGTCTTTTTATATGATGATGGCTTTCAATATGCATACTATGTAGGCGTCCCCATCCTTGCAGGATGTGCTTTCTCACCAGAGGGTTTTCACTGCCATAATTGGCCCTGGATGAGGGCAAATTGTAAAACCAACAGTTTTGCTGTACTTGAGAACAAGATGAAAAGATTCACCAGATGTTTCTTTGGTAATTGGTAGGAAGAAACATCCTCTCTCAGTGAATCAGAAGTTCTGCTCTTAATGGTTCTCAGCCTTTTCTATAGTGTAACGAATGCACTAGGAGATACTTGTGCAACCTGTAAGTACAGGCTTAGTTGTCAAACTGTGCTTGCGTTAGAGCAGCACAGAGATTTCTCTGCTCTCCCAAAGATGGTGACAAAAACACAGCCCTGTGTGGCAAAATCCGTAACAGGAAATGACATAACTGCAGCAGGAGCTGGGTATCCAAAACACACAACTGTTCAGGGATCTCTTTGTCCTTCTATAGAAAGCACCACTAACTACTTCACATTCTACTGCCACTTCAGCATGGGTTTGTGTGGTACTTATTGTCTGTCCTGCACAGTTCTGAAGGAAACTGTCTTTTCTGGTTTTGTTTTACTTACAGGGACGAGTTATATTAATTCACAAAGTCTAACTTTACCATTTCTGATTATGTGGAATTTTGATTGTCATCTAATACCCACAGAGCTTTAACTGGACACCTTGGCAAAGCCCCGCTTGAGATCCTCCAGCTTTGTTCAGCACTTGTGCTGCATTTGTGACCGTTCTAATTGTGGGAACTACAAGGGATCTTGCTTTGGAAACAGTCTGATGCACTCAAGCTTTTATTTTACTAAAATAGCACATCTGTGGTTTTTTTTTTCTTGTCTCCTTTCTCCCAGGGTGAATTTGTAGAAGATGGGACTGAAACTCACTTCAGTGTTGGTGATCATAGCTGCTGCATTAAGGCTGTCAGCAGTGGAAAACGAAAGGAAGGGATTATTCATACCCTAATTGTGAATGACAGAGAAATCCCAGAGGCTGTGGAGTAGCCCCTAGTTGACTGATTAGTGTAGGACTAAGATCAGGAATTTCCAATTACTGTTGTAATTATTTAATATGTACTACTTGGTACATTTAGTTTGTGCTGGGTTTCTTTTCTAGTTTCTGTATATGAAATCATTCTGTTTGAGGACCAGATGAAAATAATTATATATAACCTCTTACATTACCAGTTTTTAAAAAACTATATATACATATAGAATATATATTATCAAAGTGCAGAGAGCACAGGTGAACTTAAGTAGAAACTATGTACTAGAAGAAAAATCCTCGCTATAATAAAATGCAAGATAAATATTCAGAAAGACTGAATCCTTATAAACTGCAGGTGTACATGGAGGGAGGAGGAATCATACTGGGCATTCATGTAAGCTGTTAAAATTTTCTCAGTAATTATTTTTTTTCTATTAAACTGACTACCGGTGTTTTTCAGACGCCGTTAAGAAGAGTTACAAAGTTAATAAAAAGGTTATTAATTAAATACATTTTTACCAGTACTTGTGTCACAGTATTAAAATAATACCGTGCTATGAAAACTTTTCTTTATTCCGAGTAGGATAAAAAATGTTTCGTTGTGCCAAAAAAAAGTCTTTGAGGTCTTCTGAAAACTGATGCTCATTGCAGCTGTGTGTTTTTCTGGCAGTAATGTGTGAATCGAGAAACATGAGGAAAAATGGGACAGAAATAGAGGAGACTTGGTTGCTTAAATTGAAATGTTAAAGTAGAAATAGAATAATTCTGTTTTCAAAATTCCAGCATACTATCTAAAAGCAACCTTGGGATTTGTGTGAAAACAAACTTGTATCTGTTAAGATGGTTCTTACAAGTTCATGGGTTTTGTTTTCGGTTGGTGTTTTGTTTGGTTGATTGGTGTGGGTTTTTTTCTCATTTAACATTACACTAGAGCATACACTTACTATAAAAGCTACCCTTTAGCAACAACAGCTAATCTTAACACTAATTTTTAGAATATTAATTTAAAACTAGTTTGCGATGGTTCAAAAATATTTTCCACTAGCAACCTCCCTTACAGTTCAGAATTAAGACTCTTAAAACAATTTCTTTTGCATACATGAGTGGTTCCTAGCACTATGACTATTATCTTGGGAGTCACAGATGCAGCACAAATGTGCTGGGAATTCATTAACAAATTATTTTGAAAAGTTTTCTTAAATACTCATTTCATCTATGTTTTGTGGTTCAGACTGCTCTCCATTAGCACAGTGCTTTACATGTGGATGAAATGCTTTTCATATGACCATATCTTTGTTTCTTAATAGTTCTATGCAAGACTTTCTTCTCCCCAGATAATTACAGTTTTAACCATGGATGACTTGTCAATCCAGAAGAAGATGTGATATTGACAGATAAGCCTTTATTTCTGTGTGACAACACTGTTATAAGCTGTTCAGGTGTTCAGTTTAGGCCATAACTGGTTTTAAATGCTTCATATTAGACAAATCTGGTAGTAGCTCTTAGTTTGAGGCAACAGATTTGTTTTAAACCTTGCTAACGTCACAAATAGTGTCAGGCTTTAGTACAGAAGGTTTCCAAGTACCTGACAGCTGGACTGAATCCCCATTTACATTGAAATTAGTGTAAGACCTCTGAGGCTTTTCTTTAGGTCACTACAGAAGCAATGTGAGGATATCTACAGTTGATACTGTAATCTTTAAAAGATATTGTTAAAGGTAGGTTAATTGAAGAGCAATTTCAAGCTGTAACTTGAACTAGTTCTCTACTATTTTGTAGCCTTTCAGAGAGATTGAATACCACTGAATAATCTGAAGCTCAAATACAGTCCAAGTCATGTTCTTAAGACTATGTGGAAAAATAACAGGTTAGTTGACAGTGTCATTCAAAATTTTTATTTTGAATACATTTATCTGCAGTGCTCAGGATCTCTTAACTAGCGAAAACTGTTACAGCAACTACTGTTAGAAATTGTGAAGTATTGCCTCACATTTGCCATAACTATGTGTATTTAATAGCATGTCCCTATGTGGGAAATGGCTTTCCCCTGATACATTCACCTCTTTAAGTTTGCTGGTTTCCTCAGAAGGTCACATACCTCTCCCTCACTGGGGAACAAGTCAACAAATATTGTGGAAGGGCCCCAACACCGTTGCAAATGACAAAGGTCTCAGGATTGTTTACATCATCTACTAAGCTGTCATAGACCTGAATGGCATCACCCTCTGCTGCAGGTGGCATAATGTAAGATGGCTTGCCTTGAGTGTATAAGCCTGTTAATACATCAGCCTCAAACACGTACATTTTAGAGTTTGTTTCCCACGTGTTTCTACCCTCGATTAGGCCTTTTGGGTTCCTTTTAAAGTAGATGCCAGCGCCGTATTTTTGTTCTGGAAAACAAGAAAGAAAAAAATTTCAGAAGGACGGGGTGGGGAAAGAAGCCTTTAACAATTGGTTCTTTTGGGGTTGTAGTACTAAGAGACTGCTTCTTGATTCAGTATGACATGTTACTGCTTAACACGTGCCAACATTTTGGAAGTAATCTGCGTTAATATGCTAGCACTGCCCTCCCATTGAAATAATAAGCAATAACAGCTGATGGCCATTCCGTTTTAATTGCTATTCCATTGATGATCATTTGGATTTAACTGTTAATCCAGTGATAGAAAGTTTAAGATATAATGTATTTATATAAACACTTCTGTCATCATGTACTAAGGACTCTGATAAGCACCAGAGGAGGTAGGATTTTAATAATGCAAAGTACAAAAAAACCCCACCAAAAACCCCTTCAGTATTTATAAGGAGAATGCTGCATAAAAATGCTATTACCGTATCGTGTGGAAAAGTGCAAAGAAAGGAAATTCGACTATCATCCTATTTATTACTTTGAAAGCATGAAAATGTGCCATGTATGTTGTACAGTCAAAGGCAGGCCAATCTTTTTGAACAGTTTATTGCCTGAAATCCCAATTCACGCTCTTCACTTATTGCAGGATGAAGCTTCTGCTTCTGAAAATGTGTCTACTACAGTATTTCATAGACACCATAATTTTCTTCCTAAGCGCACTCCGGTTTGAATGGCAGTCTGCTCAGTCAGATCATCTGCTGTCTCTGATCACACCTGATCTGAGCTGAGGATGACGCTAAATAACCTTTAAAATACCTTCAAGCGTCAGTTGTTCTCTGATTCCTTTGAACATGTGTTAAACAACCTGCTGAATACATGTTTGAGTAAGGAAATAAGGATGTTGTCTGTCTTTAAAGAGCAACGCAACAAAATAAAACTCAGACATGGCATTATGTGTGTATTAACAACTCTGTCAGTGTCTGCACTAGGCTAGAATCCAGGCTTATCTTTCCAGAGCCTTACTGACTCTACAGTATCAGGAAGGAAAAACAGGAAGATCTTACTGTAGATAAAAACGTAAGCTCATGTGACTCTAAATGCAGCTTTTCTGATTTTAATCCAGCTTTAGTAGTCAGTCACTGTTCATTTTGATTAAAGATGCCAAAGCAAGTTATTACCTGTTGGTGGAGAATACATCCTGTGAAAGCCAGTCTGGCACACCGAGCTGCAGAACTGAGCAGGAACGCGCTGGTACAGCTTGGAGGTTACTTTGGATGTACCGTGTTTTTCTTCTATGTTTCTTTTCATTTGTTGGAATGCAGCAGATAAAAGAGGATTATATATCTTTTCAACCTGTAACATAAATAATAGTGTAGCATAAGCAAAAGGAGAGCAATATCCATGAAATCTGTGAGCGCTCTTGTTCAGGCTGTGTTCTTCAATGTAAGAACATGTGCTTTAGGTTATATACATTGACCACACAGCAGATAAGGTGTGTGACATGTGCAGCTGATCGACAGGAAAAAGCACCATGGCACTGTCCCATGCCTCTCACTGAAACCTGTGGGAATACGTCCTAGTGTACTGATTTCCAGGTTTTGAGCTATGCTGAACAGATTATCAACCATATGAGAGAATAAACTCTGTGAGTGCTTATTGTAAAGAACCGCAAGTGTCCTGTGAGATGTGGAGAACCTCAGCTCTCGATCAAAACTTTAGAGCTCTTGAGGGAGTTGAAAAAAGGGCCACAGATAAGAGGACCCTTGTGGTAGGTTGTGTGTGGAAAGCATGGCGGGGTGCAGTGTAACACAACGCAGAACTCCAGGCGAGCTGGCCACGCTGCAGCGCTCGCCGCACACCTGAGTGCCGCAGGCTAAAGTCAGTACCAGGGGCCCGCAAGGCCCTTCTCCAGCAACCCGTTCACACCAGACCTTTGGCTGCTCAGCTAAAAACAAGCAGGTGCTGAAGCACCATCAAGCTTCTGCTCTCCTAAAAGTTGTTTAACTGAGTTATGAGCAATCCTGAGTGTAGTGCTGTTCTAAATTCTGACGTAGCTTTGGCATTGAGACTCAAAGTATTTAGTTCTGCAAATCAAGAAGCAGTTGCATTCATCCAGTCGGTATTTGCCATTATTTCACTGTTAAATACCTTTCCCGTACAAAAGGCAGTTGGGCATGTGGCAGTCTGGTTTCCAGTTACTGTTACTACTAGGCACACAAATCCCTGCGTACAAACCTCTTTATTACTGTGTTACTCCTCGCGGTCCGTAAAGCCCTGATAGCCAAGCGAGATCCCAACTACAACGCACTACTAATCAGATCATAACTCTGACAAATTCAGTTTCTAATTTTTAGTTTCAGTCTCACAAGAAAGCAGAGACACTGCATTAGTGTCCTGGACTATTGCACTCATTCTAAAGTACCAATCTTATGTTTCTCTAGAGTCCTATGAAGGAACATTTGCAGCATGAAATAAGCAAAAGAATATACAGTAGAGTTAAAAGGACTTCTCAGAATTTAACCACACTTTTTGAGTGACTATTTGCATTACATTTAAAACATGTTTTATTAGGAGTAAAGACTATATCTATTTTAAGGATTATGCTGATTTGATCTTAACTTTTAAAAGCAATATGTGGAAATAGTTCATCTTTAAGCATATGTTAAACACGTTAGTTCAAATATATTAGCTAAGATTTAGTTTTTCCATGAATACCCTCATTACCTTGAGAACATGAAGCCCAGCTTTTTCAAACTGTTTCTGTCTGTCTTTAAATTCCTGAAGGTGCGATTCCACTAGTGAAATCTGGATGCATTTAGTAGCATGTGTCTTGTGGAGGTGTCCTCCTGAAAGCTGACCTGCTTCTGGTTGGCCTGGATACAAATAATGGAGTAAAATTTTCATGTATCCTAATATCTGAAGCAAAAGCAAGGAGAAGGAATCCGATACTTTATTTTGGTAGTTTAGTCAAGAACAAAGAATGTTAAATATTCTCCAAAGTAATGCCAGAGGCTAATATTGAGCAGGACTGATAGATATATATTAATTTATTCATTTTTTTCTACATTTATTAAAAAAACCAAAGAGAGAGGGAACCAAAGACAAGCAATTTATCCTCTCCATTACATCTCTCCACAGCCCACCTTCATATAATAATATCTATATTGAATGACTACACAAACACAAGGAAAAACAGATCACCCAGAAGCTTTTTGTAATGCCACTGGTCTAACAACTCTTAATGGAAGTCAAGGACTCTGCAGAACAAGTCCGCTGGTGGGTCCTGGAACAGTGGTCCAGCTGTAGCTAGAAGGAGGGCTCAGCAAAGTTATGTGTTAATTAAATGCCAATTTTCTAAGTCTCCAGTGGCCAGGTTTTGAAGTGAAGCTGTCCTGGAGGAAGCTGGAGTTACAGCTGGCTGTACAGCAACACCAGCCGCTGTATAAACTCTGCCCTTCTGGGAGTATCACTGAGTAACCAAAGCTACCAAATGGTCTTGCAGGGGTTTATTTGACAGAAGTACAGTAATGTCAGTAATTAAAGCAACACTCTATGTGTGTGAACTGAATGTACCTCTGTCCACTCTCAGCAATATAGGTATGTGTTGCTTCATACTTGACCTTATTTAGGCACTTATTTACTTAATGAGTCACTTATTTACATACCCATTAACAACAGCAGTTCCTCTTGTTTGGCTGTGGTCTTCTCTTGCATACGAAGGAGTAATTTCTCAGTTGTGAGCACTGCATCAATCACAGCATTGGGAGGGCCCTGAAATTCCAGTGTTGCTTTCCCATCTCTCACGTCTTCTGATACACATACGCTAGAGTGCTGCTCTCGAGATAGTTCTGCAAACTCTTTTTTACCAAGGCTAAATATATAGTTGTTTTCAATAACAGCCCAGTGCCTTTCCTGAATTTGTACGATGCTTTGGATCCATGATTCTGCTGCTTCCAATGCTGTACGTGTGTTCCCTTTAAGTTCAATAGCCGGTTCATTATTTGCAGTCTGGTTTATGCTTTGACTGCCTGACTCTGGACCTGGAAGAAAGATTGTTTTTTTTTTTTGTTTAATACAAGTGCATTGGAAGAGCAAAGAGCTTTCAAGTGCTGTCATGAATTCCTATATGTAATGCAAGATGTACAGTGCAAGAAACACATTACTCTTCTGGTATGCTCAAAAAAAGATATAAGAAGATTCCTGGAAATAAAGTTTCCAGGGGAAAAAAAAAAAAACACCAGCAAACACATACACATGCAGAATTTGTTTGCCTTCCACTAAATGACTTCCAACAAGTTAGGCACTGGTGATGATCTTTATGCTTCAAAATCTTATAAGGGACTGGCCAGTTCCATTCCTATTCATGCAAAAATGCAAAGCACTCATACATTTTTGCCTCCCCCTTTCCCCAGGATGCATTTGCAAATACTGAGTTCTTTTTAAAGGAATGTGATTTCAGATTCTCAAATCTGGAGCTCTTGTTTACTTGAAATGCCCCTTCTGTGCATTACTTACTCAAATGATCGTTTCTGTTGTACTGTTGATTTTTTCCCAGTTTGTCTGCTGCTGAATAAAATTTGCTCAGGAAAACCTTAAAAGAGAAAAGTTTAGGAGCAGTTTGCAATCTCTGTTGTCAAATATGCAATTTCTCTCTTCAGAACTTTGTTAGATGAGCAGTTTTCAGCTGTAGTTATAACCCTACCGCCCCCAAATTCTGAAATTATGTTAACAGCTGGCATTTGTCAGCTTTTCTCAAAATGTTATTCCTGACAATATCAAATGCCTTCCTGTTCTTCTACATCTCCTACGGTAAGACACCTTACACACTGAATGGCACCTTTACCACCTCGTTGTGGTTGTGGCATAACTAGAATTCATGGAACCACTGTAGATAAAAGGTCTTCATTATTTGCAGATTAATGTGGGTGAATCCTTACTCAGTTTTAAAACCCAGACTATTCCCCTGCCCCAAAGCTCCTCTTTGTGACCACACATGGAAAGCTGCTGAGAAGCACAACTCTACTAGGCAGTGGATTTGGCATCTGACAAATTGCCTTGCCTTCTTTTTTCAGCAAAAAGAATTTCTGCTGTGCCTTGGTTATCAAGGGATCAAGTGATGAGCACATTGCTGTCATACAGCTTCCTTTAGAGTTTATGGGACTGTAGAATCGGAATGGTTTGGGTTGGAATGGACATTAAAAATCATCTAGTTCCAACCCCCTTCCACCTAGTTCTTGCATCTGTTGAAAGAATGGGTGGTTGAAGTTATATGGGAACAAAAGCAAATTCTGTGCTTTTATAACAGATGGCTAAACTCTCTAAAATAGTTGTGTGTTAGTCACATCAGCCAAACATTCGAAAGCTGAAAAATGGCACTCTGCAGTTGAAATTATCCATTCTATGTTTGCAACCCTTCTATCTAGTTGGGTCATCTAATGTGCTGATAGTGTTCTGCTCTAGGAACTTTATATTAAAAAAAAAATGTTACAAAAATTGCAAAAGAGGAATAAGTTTACCCCCTAATGAGTTAGGAGTAGACTCTTATAAATTCTCTGATAATCATGAGAATTTCAGAGTACCTTCCCCTTGTTATCAGATCACAGGGTGAAGACTCTTGGTTTAGTGAAGAGAAAATAAAGATTAATAATAGCTGTTAATGAGATAAATAAATTCATAAAGGGACCTGCTGCTCACAAATGTTATAAGTAGTACAGAATTCAGATTATCTTAATTTGTAGTCATCTATGGGAATGTTTTTAGTTTGGGGTTTTCCTTATTGGTAGTTAGCAAATTTGTTACCTGACAGCCATCGTAGTCATCTTGGCACAGGACAAACTGCACATCTATCTTCATCTCAGGGTGAGCCATGCCAAAATTGAAAACCTCTTCAATCATGATCTCTGCCACTATATCAACAGGCAGCATTAATGACCAAATCCCATTTGCTGGAAAAGAAACTGAGGAAGGCTCATGGTGCTGCAAGGAACACAGGCACGTTGTCACAACAGCTTTTAATTCCTGCAGGAAAAACAAGTGTTTTAGTCCTCACATCACTCAACTTGAAAATCAATTCAAATCCAATCTAACTGATCATCACCTCACACAGTAACACTCTGTGGTGGTATCGTGGCTGTACGATGTGCAGTACAAACGCACAGGGCAGATTATGTCCTTTTGTTAATACGACTGGCTTATAAAACGAAGAATATCTAAGATGAGTCTTAAGTTCATCCTGAAGACCTGAACCTGCTTTTTGCAGCACTCCTCTTGAAATTGGAGAGTCAGGGTCGCCACTCACAGTCACAGAATTAACAATAGCTGTAGTCTGGAAGAAAAGAGTGCAAAGTTTGAGTATGCTTCAAGTTTACTTTTTGCAAGCTTTGCTACTATAGACAGCAATCTTTCTAGGGACAAATCCTTTCAAAAAGCCTGTCTGCAGCACATCAGGTGTTTGAAAGGTTCTTTTACTACTTCTAAGGGCAGTGCTGGAATACATCCAAGTATTCGGAAGCCAACAGCATGCATAAGACTGTTCAAGTCATCAGAATATATTCAACAGAATTATTTCTGCAGCTATAGAAGTGACCCATAGGCACTTCATCAAATGCAATTCTGCAGGCAATTATCACCGAGCAGGAGAGAAGGATGGCTGTGTCTGCAATCCCAGCACACGCAGATGCCCCCCACCTTAGGGCAGCAAGCACCCGTCACCAAACTAGCACGGTCAGCGCACGCAAGGGAACTGCAAAGCTACAGTTCCTTCCAATTCCCAATGGAAACAGCAGATTCCCATAGCAGGTCTTCTGTATTCCAAATTAAATATGTAAAAGGCAAAAAAAACTGTTTACAGAATGCTGATAACAGCAGTAATTGTTCTAACTTCAGTTGTTGAAGATTATCTAAATATACGAGACTTATTTTCCTCAGTCTTGAGGGCATGTGGCATCTTTCAATGCTGTAGAAATGGTTAATCAAATTCCTCACAGTGTCAACTTTGTGATCCTTTGCTCTCACCTCAAAAAAACTGAACTTCCTATTCAATTAAGATACTTCTTTGAAATAAAAGTTATTAATGATTTAAAGATACAGTATTTGCTAAAAGCAAATGCCACCCCTGTGATATAGCTCCCAGTCTAAGAGCTCTGCTGGATTACTATGACTAAGCTCATATTTTGCATCAGATTTTCTAGCTAAAAAGTTAAATGAATCCATTTCAATGATGCACTGTTTAAAGGCAAGGTGCATCTCATCTGTATAAGTTATTTTCAGCCGTTCTAGTGTTTACTGAGTAATTCCAGTAGTGACACCTGTGAGAACATAAATTATAGGAAAAAAAGCAGGGCAAAAAATAAGAGTAGACTTCTGGGGAATGCATAATAAAATGTGAACTCCCATAATGTTATAATAAAACAAAAATTAACATAAGGATATGTTATTATTAACCATCCAATCTTTAGCTGCTTCCTCTAATCCCATAACAGCATGTGTACAAAAAAACCCAAAACAAAACACATGTTTAATACCCATTCAGAAAAAAACACTCAACTCCTTGCCACTGTAATTTATTTACCATTTGCAAATTCTCATTGGCATGAGAAGATAACTACTTAGTGGACTGATACAATATGTGTTATGAACTTGGAATCCAAATCCTGCAAAGACTTGGAGGCAACTCCATGCTCAACATATTACAGGACAGACTTACCTTCTGTTCTTCCATGAGTCCTTTTATGATGCGCATGCGAATGCCTCCAACTTTGATGAAAGCTGAAGGCTGGTTTGGTGAAGCTGGCAGAGTTTCCTGAAGTGAACCGGTATCATCCAGAAACTTTTCACAGGCCTTCTTCATTTCTGCAACTGTAGGCTCAGCAATGTTCACCAGGCGGATTTCCCTGAGACAGCATGGTGGACTTGCCTCAACAAATTCTTTTATAGCCATCACCATCACTTGAGCGCACAAATTGATTGGGAAGCCAAAAAGACCTGAACTCACTGCTGGGATAGCCACAGAACTTATAGTATTTTCCGGAGCAGTAACATACTTCAGAACATTCACAATAGCTTCCTGAAGTAGGTCACAACATCTTTCCTTTTCATAACTGTTCCACCTTGGACCAACTGCATGAATAATTTTCTTACAAGGAAGCTTCCCTCCACCTGTCACTGCTATTTTGCCAGCTGTGAGTATTCCATGCTTTTTAATATGAAGAGTACTCTGCTCTTGTATTTCTGGCCCTCCAGCTTCCACCAGGGCTAAAGCAAGGCCTCCTTTATGATCTAAGCGTTCGTTGGCTGCATTCACCAAAGCATCAGCCTTGTGTCTTGTGAGATCATCCTTACAAACACAAATGTCAATTCCCTGCTTTAGTTTTTTCCTGTATACTTCAACGGTGCACCCTGTACTTTTGAAGGTCAATGTACAAGCAAACTTTTTGTAAATGAGATTACTTAGACAGTTCTCTCTTTTCTTAAGAACTTCATAGGCATCTTTATTGATGGAGATCATCAAGCTGTCTTCATCCATTACGATGCTTGGCCCTAGGATACAGAATAATATAATGTGAAATCCAAGATACTGCTGTCAAAACATCACTTTTTATATAGAAGTGTGGTTTATAGCTCTCAACTTTATCCTATTGTCATCACTTACTAGTACTTTTGGCATAGCACCTTCTCTCTCCCCTTTTCATAGGCTTGGAAAGCCCGACTAAGCAAAGAAATCAAGGCCTCAAGTGCTGTTCATTATTCTGTTCAAATTAACCTCCCCATCTATTACAGTGGCTCCTTTCTCACCTTTCCTCAAGACCTTCTCTTTCCTTCCAATGCCTGATGAATCACAGCAGTATGAGTTTCAGGAAAGTGTAAAGTTCAAGGGCGCTCTGTCAGATTAACCTACTGGGATTCTGAGAAACAATCAGTATTATGCTGTCCACCCTTTCCTGTAAGTGTGCAAATACTTTCAGTTTCATCTTCTCAATCAACAACCAGCTCCGTTCTAGGAACCAAACAAAGGCAGCTGCTGCTCAATGTCCTCAGAGAGACCACTCACCCTCCTCTGAAGTAGTCAGTCTTCAAGGTTATCTTCTTGTGACCCAGCAGATGTCAGACCTCTCTTTTTCCTACTGTTTATTCTCCCCACCATTAGGCTGACACAACCATTTTCAGGGACATATTCTTAAATTAATCAGTGATATAATCTTAATTAAAAACAAACAAACAAACAAACGACAAACAAAACCCACCACACCACAAAACTTAATTTGATTCAGAGCACCAACCTCAAAGACTGACGCAGCAGCACAACTGAGTGGGCTAAGAATAAAAGGTGACGAGAAAAAACGGAGCAGACAACTAGGAGAGGAATATCTTCTAAAGAGATGCTGTTACAGGGCTTTGTTAACTGGCCGCAGTGCCACTGTGACGCTGTGCTGCATTTGCCACTAAAACTCCAGCTGAGAAGGCAAATGTGAAAAGCCACGCTGTAATCAGGGCTTCAAAATGCTTGTGAAAGCAGAAAACACTATTTTATTTCCCCTCTGAGCTTGTTTTGCTGAGACGGCTGAACCGGACTCTGCCCTCTCCAGGGCGTTCATAGCATTTTGTTATCAATTTCCAGCAAGGTCCAAAGGTGGGTACCCCAGCCCTTTGCAGAGTCGGTAACTCACAGCAGAGGAACACTTGCTGATAAATTCTTGAACCCGTGACACCGAGATATTACGCTGAGTTTTGTCTTTAATTCTGTGGCTCTTCCTCAAGCACATGAGCAAGTTCCTTCTTCGTAAGGACCTTAAAAATTCAGAAGTGCTTTCTAAACCACTTTTTTTTAGGAAGCAAAAATAACAGTAAAGAGTATTTATATTTTGTATAGTTTTTATTTTATCACTATGGCTCTACAGCCCTCTCCTGGCAGATGGCAGCAGTACTATATGTAGTAGCTATGTTAACCAACATAAATAAATTTACAGGAGTTAAATCAAACTTTTCTGTGGGGTTTGCTATGTACTTGTGAAAAGTGTCTAACGCTTTGAACTCATCAGGTATACACACCGATTCATCCAAACACTTGTGAGCTCTTCCTTTTAAAAGAGAAACGCAAACAAATCCTGTTGAAGTAATGAATAATAATATTGATTCACAATCGTATTTAATTCATACATACAGGTCGATTTTGGCTATTCCACGTTGATGTTCTCCTGTTTGCTGGCTGCAGCTGGCAATTTTCTACTTAAACACAGGATCGCACTTGGCAGATGGCTAAATGAGAGGCTTACCTAAACCGCGCTTCTCTTTGGAGGCCCCTGGACTGTAACTCTGTTGTAAAAATAAAATTAAAAAAAAAGAGAAAAGACACGTTATTGCCCGATGGGCTGTGTTCTTACTCGAGCAGCTCTGTTGCAAGCAAAACCGGCAGCATCACCTTCTCAAAAATTTGCACTAAGTTTTCTAGTATTTAAAATGCTATTCAGAGGTGAAATGCCGGTGACCGGACCGCTGCGGGTGAAGTCACCCACAGCCTCCTCCGGGAAACTTTACCTTATCAGCAGAGCCAGGCCAGAGAACGGCCGGTTTTGCTTTGTTTTCTCTTTCCCCCGTACCTCAAACCCTCCAGCCGCGTTAAGTCCCAGACGCGCCGGCCCGCCCTGTGGCACATCCAGCCGCCGCTGCCCGGGCCGCTGAGGGAGCGGCTGCCCAGCCGAGGCCGCCCCGCGGGGGCAGGCGCCACCCGACCCCCCCCGGCCCGCTGTGTTACCTGGAAGATCCCCATTGACGAGCGCTGCGCGGCGCCGCCGTTCGTTCCTCAGCGCCGGGAGCTGGAGCCGGGCCCGGGGCGGGGAAGCGCGGCCCCGAGCGGCGGAGCGGGAAACGAAAGCGAAAGCGGGCAGCAGTGGGAATCATGGCGGCCTCGCCGCTGCTGGTGCGGCTCTGCCCCGCGCCCGGCGCCGGCCAGAAGCCGATACTCAAGCTCCAGAGCTACTTCCAGTCCGGCAAGCGGTCGGGGGGCGGCGAGTGCGAGGTGCGGGCGGGCCCCGAACCCGGCAGCTACTGGGTGGACTTCCACCAGGAGCGAGGTACGGGGGCGAGGGGCTGGGACGGGCGGGCCTCGGGTGCCCCTGCCGCCGGCACTGGGGGGGCGGCGGAGCCCCAGAGCGCCGGGGCAGGGGGTGTTCGCGCCGCAGGTCCCGCAGCCCTGTGAGTGGGCGGGAAATGGCCGCCGGGGGAACCATCTTGCACCCCTGGGCGGGCAAAGGGTGCGGGGCAGAGGGCAGGTGGTCACTGTGGCCACTTCTAGCCATCACGCTGTCAGGTGGCTTCATCAGCTTTTTCTGCCTGTCCTCAAATTCCTGCAGATAAGAAGAGCGTGGAATCCCGCACAGATCACGTCTTGGAAATTGGTGGCAGACGTTTGAAAATAGTCATCCAGCCAGGAGAAGGGGACCTGGGCAAGGGCCCTCTCACACAGCAGGTGTCCCCCTGCTCCTCAGACCCTTCCAGCGCTTCCCCACCGCCGCAGAGGTTGGAGGAGCAGCAGGCAGCTGAAGGCCATGGGGACACAGCAGGAGAAGTCATTACCAACAAGGTACATGGGGAAGAGCAGTAACAAGCAGTGTCACAACTGCCCCCCTTGTAGTTCCACAAGTCCTTTGCGTTGCTTTATGTTGCACTTCAATATTTGATGTCAAGCAAATGTCAGTCACACAATATGAGTCAGTGGAGTGGGGGTGAGGAGCGGCTTTGGGGTGCTGGACCACAGGTCATCCACATGTTACCTGGCAGCGTTGTTTTCCTGCGTGGCTTTGGCGTGTGCCAACCGCTGCTCCCCAGAGCAGAGCCCTGGCAGGTTTCGGGGGTACCACACACCAAGGACTGCTCCCAAAAGCTGGAAGGGTTGTATGAGATATGGATCCCTTCCTGCTATGCAGACCTCTAACACTATTTCAGCATGTTTTGCACCCTTGAACAGCCCTATTTACTTCCATCCCTTATCTCAGTGTTAGAAAATCCGCTCCTGTGAGATATAACGTTGTTTCAGACACTTTAAAGTAAAAGTAAAAGCAGAAAAGATCAGCTGTGCGTTAGGGACAGGGAGCAGGGCCAGGCTACATCTTATATGATGTGGATGTGTCTCTACTGTGACACACCTGGCCCAGAGGGTTTACCCTGCTTTATGTAGTAGCATAGATGTGGCTTTTTGAGCATGTGCTAATGTAGTTATTTGTTTATTTGACATGTGCAGCAGTATACTGCAAGTTTCTTTCTGTGCAAAGTAGCAATGTCAACATGTTTGTTAATATGGGGGGATTGGATGTTTGGGGGATTGGACTAGATGATCTTTTGAGGTCCCTTCCAATCCAAAACATACTGTGAAACATACTGTGATTTTTCAGAATCCTGTTTTCTGCCTTAACCCCGAGTTACTGAAATGTGACTTTTAAGAAGCTTTTAAGGAAAGATAGTAGAGATAACTATAAAGCCTTACACAATTAAAGAACAATGTCATATAACTTACATGTGCTGTTAAAACATGTTGTGTCTGTGTCACCCAACACTAAGGGGACAGACAGGGTCGTTTGGAGTTCCTTGGCAGAATGATGACAGCACTAAGTTTTAGTTACAATTAAAGCTTTATTTTATTTTTAACAGGATCTTATGATGAGCATAGAATTAATGATCAGAATAGCACAGGATTTCTACGTGCAGAATCAGCGTAGTCCCATTTTATAAATAGCAGAGCAGGGAATTTTATAGCACAGCTTAGCTTATGGGTTTTAATCACCTGGACCCTCTGCGGGTCCTGTCAAATCTTGACGCTTGGCTTGCCCTATCGATGTAACAATCGTAATCTAGGCTTTTATTTTTTTGGTGGACTCTTTTTCTTTTTGTTAGACAGCGCTCTGTGTGCTGTTACGCTTCCCAGTTCTGCGGTGGGGTCATCGCCATCTGGTTGGCGGGATGCCGGGACCTTCAAGGCTGGCAAGGAGTGGAGGAGTGGGCCCAGTGCCCAGGAGCCTTGAGGATGACAGGGAGGGGAAGTAAAGAATCAGTTTGCTTTGTCTGCTTGGTGCGCAGGACCTTCAGGGCCTGATAATGGGGGGAAAAGGGACTAATACGTGACCGGCTCGGTCAGAAGGAATGGCCGTTCACCTTATAAAATGGTGTTAGTTGTGGTAATTGTATTACCAGAGGTCAGGAGCTGGGACGCACTGATCACAGGCTCAAACTAAGTAGCAAAGTTATTGTCTTTGT
Organism: Columba livia; assembly: GCF_036013475.1. Classification (NCBI taxonomy): domain Eukaryota; kingdom Metazoa; phylum Chordata; class Aves; order Columbiformes; family Columbidae; genus Columba; species Columba livia. Next base: position 10,108,123 of record NC_088608.1, read on the forward strand.
TCTCACAATGCTGATAACATTAACAAATTTCATTTTTGCTGCTGACTTACAAGTGGTTTGCTTTACCTACATGTGTAATGTCAGTATACATGGCAGAAAAGAAACACTATGTCTATTGTAGTCTGGCCCTACTGAGGCGTCTAGAGCTTTTCCTTACTCAAAATACAGAAGCAGCAAGCAAAGAACCTTACAAAAAACAAATACTGACTTCTTGTCTTCTCTCTAGGTATTTCTTATGGTATCCGCAACTTTGAATACCAGTATGTTCACTAAGCAGCAAAGGGAAAAAATTACCATTATATGCCCCAATTTAAAAAGAGAAGGAAATCCTGATATTGATGGCTCTGAGAAATTAACAGGAGATTTTACAGATATTGAAAAAGCTTATCACTACTTTAAGGATATCCTCGCAGGCAATGACCCAAACCATGATTTTTCACATTCTGAAAGTAAAAATGGTTTGGAAGATCAAAATGATCTGAATACTGAAGAAATGAATGAGTTTACAGTTCAGTCAGCTCTTTATGAATATTTCAGTCATACCTGCAAAAAAGAAATCCAAAAGCTACGTGAAAAATTTGGAGTATGTATAAGAAGTAAAGATTTTTATGATGGAACCACATCAGTACGTTTGATTTCTGATAGAAGCCATACGTCAATACAAGAAGCTAATAATTATTTTATCAAAGCTTTTCAGAAAAGTGTAAAAGATCTGAAACAGGAAATAATTCCCATAACAGATGCTTACACAGCAAACAAGACAGTAATGGAATTAAATGCTAGGTTTAGTAATCTTATTGCTAAAGAGGAAGGGAAACAATTGCTACTGCGTGGTCCAGTCAGTGAGATTTTAGCTGCCAAAAAATTTCTAGCAGAGGAAGCTGAGAACAGCCAAGCTGAAAATAATATGAAAATATCATCTGAACTGTACAAATACAGGAATGGAATGGAAGTTGATGCTTCTGCGTTTAAATTGTTGGAAACAATATTAAGCAAAGAAATTGAAGACATTGAAGACAAATTTGATGTCGTAATACAAAAGAACAGTTTGTGTGGCCAGAAGATGCTCATAAGATTTGTCCCTAAGATCAAAACTTCTGATATGTCTTCACATGCTACTGAAAGTTTCATCACTGCATTTCAGAATGCCTCTGCCATGTTAAGAGAAAAACCTATCAGCTTGAAGCTTTCAGAACATCAGAAGAAAATATTAAATATGCTACTTAATGGAAAACAATTGGAAGATGTGCATGTAAAACTGAAGAAGAAGGAAGGCAAATTCATCTTAAGTGGTTTACCAAAACAACTTCATGCTGCTGAAAAGCACATTATGAGTCTTCTTAACATTGAAGAATCAACGCAAAATAAAAACAAGGCTGCACCGTTCTCTGATCTCAGCCATCAAGAATCTACAAGAGTGTCTGAGAAGAAATACAACAGCAGGCAGAAGAATCATCTTTCTTCTGAAGGACAGGCTAAGGCAAAAGCAGAAGACGACAAAGATATGTGTCCTATTTGCATGGATCGAATCAATAATAAAGAAGTACTGAGAAAGTGCAATCATGCATTTTGTAAAAGTTGCATTGACATGGCCATGAGTTATAAGCAAGCTTGTCCTGTTTGTAACACCGTCTATGGACTCGTGGAAGGAGACCAGCCAGAGGGAACAATGTCAGTTAGAACGATGCCTTCCTCTCTCCCTGGTTATCCCAGTTGTGATACTATTGAGATTACATATAGTATGCGCGGTGGTGTTCAAACTGTAAGTATATTTAAAGATTCATAAAAGATATTTCTCTCACAACAAAACTGATACTGAATATAAAATTAACTATTTTTCCATCATTCTAATGCATGACCAGGAGAGACATTTCTTTGTTTTGTCCAAATCTGCAGGTGCTGCATTCAGCATTTTGGGCTGCAATTAAGTAATATAGTAGGAATTAAATACTAAATGGTAGCCCTCCATCTTATATGCACCAGGACAGAGCTAACTGTCTCTAATTTGTACATTAGGAATAGCTGAACTGAAATCTATGGAGTGATATAATGTAAACAAAGTTTTGTGAGTATAATGAGGATTCTCTGAGGCATTGGACAGAAAGGAATAGTGGGCTGGCTTGTAAGCTTTCCAGGTGTGAGAAATCAGCTTATGTTACGTGCTTAGAGTCATGATGAGGACTGAAAATGCAATAAATGAAGAAGTTGGGGGTGAGATTGCATGCATTTGGGATAGCAAAGAGGAAGAAAATATTTTAAATAACAATGGATGCATGAGTGATGACAAGAAAATGTGATTGAAACTTACACGAAACTCCTCAAAACAGTCATCAGTCATGCTATGTCCTTTCTGAATCAAAGACAGGATAAAAAGTATTGTGAAAGCTGGGATGTGTAATTTTCGCACTTTCAGAGCATTTATGATACACAATGTGTTTTTGTTTTGTTTTGTTTTTCTGCAAAACAGAAGAACCATCCAAACCCAGGGAAACCTTACAGTTCAACTTCTCGAACAGCATATTTACCTAACAATAAAGAAGGGCAAGAAGTTCTGCAGCTCCTCCAAAGAGCCTTTAATCAAAAATTGATTTTCACAGTGGGGCAGTCACATACTACTGGTGCACAAGGTGTTATCACATGGAATGATATTCACCACAAAACTTCTAAAACTGGAGGACCTACCAAGTAAGTAGTCTTCTGTTTCTGTAATTTTGTTGCTACTCAGGTGTGTCAGGAAGGCTACCCTGAATATTTTCTGCCTTAGAGCTTTCTGGTTTTGTCACTGGCAAAGTGATTGTGGAATGCCCTATGGACCCAGACATGTGGATCCATATTCACCAGTTTGGAGAGTTGGAACAAGGGTGACCAGGGTCTTCAGTTGCCCCTCAGGCCACTCATTCACTAGTGAGTTGTGTAAAGCACCTACTCAGTTAATAACTGCTCTGAAAAAAGTATCAGTTCTGCTTTATCCCCCCCTCTGCCCAAGTGCTCTCCCTACTTATTACTTGCTTTGTGCACGCTTTTGGTGATACACTACTTAAAATCCAGGGGGGGGCACTACATTTGTGTTTTGAATGCTCACTTGGTTATGCTTCAGGTTTGATTTTTAGAAAGAAGCACACCCAAGCACGCTTCCATTTTCAAGTGAGACAGCAGGCAGCTTTGAAAATCAAGTTCTTAGTGTCAGCAGCTGCGTTTTTAAAGTTTATGGTTTTACCCTGTCTGTACCACCTCTCTGACCTGTAAAATAGGCTCTGTTGTCCCCATAGAGTAAGAATTAAGTGCATCCAATTTGTAAAGTGTTTTAAGAGATTTTGATGAGAAGGTTCTGTAGAGCTGTCATGTGCTTCACTGCAGAAGTAGCCCAAACAATTATTTTCTTTTTCTCCTAGTTTTGGTTACCCTGATCCTGATTATCTGCGGCGGGTTCGATCAGAATTGAAAGCAAGAGGAATTGAATAGACAAATTTATCAACTGCCAGCTCTTAAGTGTAATAACTGAACATGTAGCAATTAGTTTGCTATCCAAGCACTAAGGAGAAAGAAGTTACTTTGTTCTGCTGCTGTACTTAAATCACTTGTCATTTTCCCATCAGCTAAAAAACACTTATCTTTTCTCATCAAATGATATATGTTCTTTTTACACATAATTTGCTTCCTCGAATAATGCTTCTCTATATGTGTAACCTTTACGGAATTTTGGTCTTGTAAGTCCAGCATCAGTACTTATTGCACTTGTCAAATATCAAATTGTGTATCATATTTTACCAGTGAATCTGATGTGCACTTTTTCCCACAAGTCTTCAGCCTGACCACCAAAACAGAAAGATCCACTACTGGCTTTTATTTGATCAAACGCTTACTTGAGCTTTGTGTTATTCCATCTGTCATCATGCGTACCATCATGTAACCCATCTGCTGGAAGGATTTTATACAGCTGTTAGAGCATCAGCTGTTTGCGGCTGTGATCTTTTGCTTCTTTTCCTTTTCAGGATAGAAATGACATACCCATTGTTTCCAATATGTGGTTTAAGTATTATGAAGATACTTCGTTAGTACTCTGCACTAAATAGCCTGCTAATTACTTTTATGGTGGTGTGAAACAAATAGCTTTCACTTAATGCAGCCATAATTGTTAGTGCATTAAACCATTTTTGTTTGGCTATTCAATATAGCTAATAAATAAAATATAAAAATACCATCTGCTTAGTTCTGCATTTTTCTGTACAGGTTATTTCTCCTGTTTTAGATACGTATAGTTGTACATTATTTTTAAATTTAGAAGCTTCCCAGCAAGGCCGTGATTTGGGGTGATTTGGCCCCCGTGGCACCTCCTTTTTTAAGAATCCCACATTGTGAACAGGCAGTACTGCTTTACCACCTTTGCTTTCAGTTTTCTTCATATTGGTTTCTGTGTGGGTTGGGATGACTTTCCCACTGTGGTTCTGTTTTCCTGTATTTGTTTTCACATTTTATACTATTTTGAGTTTCCTCCCTTTTCTGTGCAGTCAGATACCAACATTCCAGTTGTTTCCAAGTGACCTTGCTTTTGTGCATGCCGAAACAAGCTGTAAAGGTCGAATTTCCCCAAATTCTTTCAGTCCCTTGTTTCCCTTTCTGTCCCCAAAAGCCAGTTCAACGATGTCAGACAATGTCTGACAATTCACCAGCTCCGGTTTAATCTGTGGCAAAGTTCTGCAGGCTGAGTTTTGCAGCAGAGGCCTGTTAAGCGTCACTGAAAGCTCCCGAGCCTTTACCCAGTAACCAGCCATACAGACCTTTACTTCCTAATCTCAGGCAGTCAGTTTAGGAACAAATCTACCCAATTTGCAATCAAAGCCAGGTATTTTGCCTGGGTTACAGCAAGGGAGGAGAGCATGCACCTGGGTAACTGTTGAGGGAACAGTGCATTAGGAAGCAAAAGATGAATCCGCCCCCTGAGGAAAAAAAAGGCATCTCCATGGGTCTGCTCAGCACTGTGATGACACCTGTATTTATCTAGCATCCACTTGTGCTTATATGTAGTGACATTTGGTTATCATCCATTTCCTCAAACTTGCAGTGAAGTTAGGGGTGCAAAATGTTCGTTTACCTGCTACCTCAGTGTCTCCTATTTAGGCACATTAATAAAATACACAGCAAGAAACAGCTGAAAGCTAACCTTCTGCAACCTGAGCACTCCGTTGGCCATGTCCCAGCTAGCTGACAACGTTGGCCTGGGGGAAAAACTCTTAACGTTGCAATCCTGCACAGCAGCACAAGTATTTCCCATGGAGAATGTCGGAAGCGGGTGATTTTGCTTTGTGTCACGACTCGATTTGAACGCATAACGCAGCGAGAAGCGAAGCGTGTATTATCTGGTGCCTGATCATTTTAAGTTCAGGCATTTAAAATAGCCGCATTTGTGAAATCGGCTTCTCGTCCGCCTCTGTGTAAGCGCAATTCGCGATGTCCCGAGCAGGGCGGGCTGCGGAACCCGCGGTGTTTTCCGTGCCCGGAGGCGGCGCGACGGGTACCGGGAGCTCGGCTGAGCGCCGGGGGGCCGCCCGGCGCAGGGCGGAGCCGGTACCGCTGGTTTCCTTGCTGAGGAAATGAAACCGAAAGCGGCGGCGTCGGGGGAGGCGTAGAGGCGGCCATGGCGGGGCACGGACCGGGCGCCTTCCCGCTGCTGGTGCGCGGAGACTGGGGCGCCGCCGAGCCGCCCCCCGCCCTGAGGAAGAAGCTGCTCTGCTACTTCCAGAGCCAGAAGCGCTCGGGCGGCGGCGAGTGCGACCTGCGGGCTGGGACCGCGACCGGCGACCTTCTGGTCTGCTTCGCCTGCCCCGAGGGTGAGCGGCCGGGGCGGGGAGGGGGCGCTAATGACCCGTGCCCGCGTTTTGGGGAGTGGGGGGTGGCCGCCACCCTCCCCTCACCGGTGCGTGTTGTGTGCAGTGCGGCAGCGGGTGCTCGACCGGCGGGTCCATGAGCTCGAGTGGGGCCAAAGAGGGCGGCTGGCGCTGCTCGTCACCGAGCTGCCCGCAGACGGACACGCCGCTCAGGTGAGGCGGGGGCCGGGTGGGGAGGGCGGGGTGGGCGAGCGGGGCCGCCGGTAACCGCTCTGCTCTTGTTCCGCTTCCAGGAGCCGGGACGGGCCGGCGGGGCCGAGGTGCCAGGTATGGTCTGCGTGGGGTGCCGTGCCGGCTGTGAACGCGCCGCTCAGCCCGGCGGGGCCGGCGCGGCCGGACGGGAGCGGCGGGGGGGATGGTGGAACCGGTGACTTCGCTCGTCCGGGGCTTGCGCAGCCTGGCCTTGAGCTGTGCTTCCTTCTTCCCGCCCTCCAGCACTCCCCTTCATTTTTAAAACCGTAAAATTAGTTTCACTCGTAAAGCACAGCCCTTAAGTAAACTCCAAGGTGTGCATAAAAGCTGAATGAACTACCTATACAGTTTTTGTTGTGGTTCCAGCTGATGTTGCGTGTGCTCTCCCTGCGGGCAGGAGTTTGCTAATTGTACATTGCATATTTATGTCTACATGCAAGTTACTCACTTGTGCGAATAAGGGTGGGGCACAGGTGAAGACTGAGGGCACAGACTAGAAAAGCAGCCTGGCAGACGTTATGATTATCTTCTAATTCAGCCGTGTTCCTTGTTGTTTTAAAGCAGCAGGCAGAGATGTTGTGCAGAATCAGAACACACCACGACAGACATTTTTACAGAGATGATTGGCTTCCAGAGGCGCTTCCCTCCAGAGAAGGGATGTCCCTGACACATCTCTGGTTCGACAGCAGTATTTTGTGCTGCCATGTATGCGAGGACCCGCTCGCAGTGCTTCACATAGGACTATGTGCTAGTTTGCTTTTTAACGTTATGCCTGAGGCTTCTTGAGCTTATAGAGTGTTTCTGTAACCACATTCAACATATGGTTTAAAAGAAGGAACATATGGAAGTCTGTGATTATGGCCATGTCAAATGAAACTAATTTCAAGCTGTGTTAGCTCCTGAGTCTACAAGAGTGTGACCTTTTTCTTCTTGAAGTACCCAGTAACTCATAAAATGTTGTAATTTGTCTCTAGTTAATGATCCCCAGGTGTCTCTTCTTACCTGCCAGAATACGGAGACTTGTGTGCGCAGTCAGCAGAAGGCAGGTAAGTGAGCCACTGATCAAACAGAGACCAGCACGTTCTTGCTTCATTTGTTTTCATTAACTTTATGCTGCAATAGTGCCCTGGTCATCGGGGTGGCTTGTGGTATTTGTCTAAGGTTGCATGGAAATCGTGTTCTCAGGCTGAACTAAGTATATACAGGTATGTATTTTTTTCTTTGTATGGGTCCCTTTAGGAAACTCCCTGCTTCACTGGCTACCTCAGGTCAGTTCCTTAGGGAGAGTACGTGGTGGACGCTGAACGTTGTGCTGGGTAAGGCTGTCCCTACACAGACCTCCCAGCTGCCACCAGCCCCGCCGGGGTGACTTGTGGTACAACAGCAGGAACTGTGTAGCCCAGCTGCACCTGAGCCCTGTGGCAGCCAGCATATATAGGCCCACAGTGTCACCACTTAAGGACCAAAATCAGCGGCTGGAACTATAAATAGAGACAGTGCATAGAGAGATGAGTGATGATGTTTCCCCTTAGCATGGATTTGTGAAGAAGCTTTCATAGCCATTACTTCTGCTGACCTTGCCTGATAATGAATGAAAGCCTTTCCTCCTCAGCTCTTGATAAGATAACTCACACTAGTGATATGATCAGCTTCTTTGGGATTTAAAGGCTGTTGTGGAAAAAAACAAACAAACAAACAAACAAAAACAACCAAACCAACCAACAAAACCCAAAGCAAACAAAAACCCAACAAACCTGAATTACTGTTTATTTGTCTATTCTTTTCCCTGCCCTTATCTGTGATCTGATCAAAAGGCGCTGTGAAAGCTTGCAAGATAATAAGCATGTTTGTTTTTTTCTTAACTTTTGCCCAAGGCATTAGGATGTGATCTTTCATTTCAGAATCATGTGAGAAATTGGAGGCAGAAAGAGCAACACCTAGGAAATCTGTCATAGTAGTAACCACTGCCTCTGGGGAGGAGATAGAAGATGAGATTGTGGAGATGTACTTTGAAAATAAGAAGAAGTCTGGTGGGGGGGCCATCGAGTCCTACATCAAAAAGGATCAGGAAATGATCATCACCTTTCAGGATGAGGAAGGTAGGATTGTATCTTTTGGGTGTTAAATTACTAAAGCTCCCTTTTACAAATAAGCCTTTGCTGGTGCTGCATCTCTCTGTAGGCATTGCTCCAGCAAAAATCGTATAATATTCCCAGAGAGTGACAGGTTATAAAAGGAGAAAACGTGCCTGTGTGTCCAGTGCAGGTGTTGGTTTCTGACAGTGTTTATAATAATGCACAGGGAAAGAAGTGGTTCTCTAGACCTGTCCCAAATGCTTGATAAAGGCTCACAGAAAAAAATGCAGAAGTGATATCAGGAGCACTGCAGAACAAGTAGCTTTTAATTCTAGTTCAGGAGACTGGGTAAAGCATAGTACAGTGTTACCTGCAGATCATGGGTAAATATTATTTTCTTGTATTTTCTTTTGTATTCATTTCAATTACCGGGATTTTGGAGACTGGGAGGAAAAGAGGTAGTGTATATTATGTATTTGTAAGACAGGTGAATGCTCATCTCTGTGGAGAAAATTATTTTAAAATAGCCTTAATTTGCTTGTAGTTTTTCTCTGTTTTCCTCTACACCAAAGTGCTGTTGGCTCTCTGTATGAAGGATGTATGCAAAAAGTGGAAACTGTTTACGCAGGAAAAATAGTTAAATATTTGTTAAATACACAAGATGAGCAGGATAGAAAACCTTGTTTTTATTTGCTTTTTATTATATGTTACTAATCTGGAGAAGAGTTTCTTGCATAAATTACTTTTTGAAGTGCTATGTTTTTTTTTTCCCCTTTGTGCAGGCTGGGAACATGTAGATCATAGAGCAGCTTTTATCCTGACCCTAACTTTTGATGTAGCTTTGCCTTTTTTCTGTTCTTCAGTGATACAAGAAATATGGCTGGGCAGAGTTTGAAGTAGAGCGTAATTTACCATGTTGGTTTGCTGTGGCGGGAGGGGAAGGTAGGATTACATCTTTGTTTGTTTTCCTGTGGAACTAGATGCCCAAGAAGTTTTGCAGAGGAAGCATCACTCGGTGAAGAAAATTGATCTGTTTGTGAAGCCCTGGCAAGTGGAGGCTCTCGAGGAGCCGTGCCAAGTGAAGGACCCTGAAGAATCCCCGCCTTCCAATTCAGTTGCGCTTGAAAACGTGCGGGAGACAGTAAAAGATTGCATGTTAACTATGCTGGTGGAGAACATCAGTGGCCTGTCTGAGGAGGATGGTGACTTCAGTGTGGAAATGATACCCGAAATACGTGCTGCTGTAGTTACTTTTACTGGAGATACTGGTAAGGAGGAGTCAGAGTTATGAATCTCTTTTTATTAGCTAATTCTGCGTGTGATGGAGTATAAACAGGAAATGATTATTTTCTGTCATAGGTTTAATCTGATCTTGTGTCATTTCAAATGAGGATTTACTGTACTAAAGTTAATGACGTACACTGGCCTTTATACCTTACAGATAAAATGTAAGTCATAAGGGACAGTTCGCAGAATGGGTAGGGCTAAAAATAAATTATAACTTTATACAAGGAGCAAAAGGGTGTAGTTGGGCTAAGAACAGATTGATGATAAAGGCTCTCCCTGCCAAAAGGTGCTACGTGTGTAGTGGTTTTGTATGGATTTGAGGGAAAATTGAACAAGTGTGTGGAACACAGCTTTTTAAGGTTATTAAATAGACCACATCAGGCTTGGGAAATCTACTGTAATAGATCAGAGTCTGGGAGAGGATGAGGGAAGGAGCATCTTCTCACAGCTGTTCTCTAGATACCTGCTGTGGCTGTTGCTGGAGACGGGATGCTGGGCTGGATGGACCCTGGGATGCTGAGGCAAGTCCCGCTGTCCTTCTGCGGAGTGGCAGCTCTCAGTTATGTGGAGTGTGGAATTAACACGATATGCTTTGCCTGATGCTGTGGTACCAACTACTCGTCAAGCTACTGTGTGTCCACTGTGATTTTTTTTGTTAGCATGTTTGACAACATACCCTTCTGCCTTATTAGTGATAGATGACAAAGGCATCTTCCAGGTAGAGACGTGTCTCACTTCTCACCAGTGAGAGGTTGGGGGCAGTTCCTGTTGACTTATGGTTGATATTATTAAAAACATTCCATCCCAGGACATGGGCAACAGTAAGTGGTATGATAAGACCAGATTTGGAAGCAGTGTAAGCCGGTGCATAGCTGATGTAGAGATAACGGCCCCCTGTTACCAGGAGAACCGAATTAAACTGACAGCAGTGAACTGGTTCCAGGATTCTTCAAGTGCTGCTGAGCCTGAGTCCTTTTAGGGACAAGGTGGTTTTACGTGTGTTTGATTCTGGGTGAGGAGATCAGACAGGAAAGAGAGAAATCTGTCTTCTCTGCGGAAAAATTGTACATCTTGTTAGAAAGCCAAATGTGGTAAAAACATGCTAAATGCCACTTGGAATCAACTTTGTGGGTATAGTTGTAATCCTGGTAATACATAAGAATGAAGTTGCTCAAAATCTTGAAGTTGTGAAGGGATTAGTCCGTGGTATAACTAAACTGAATAAGTTTTTAGTCTCTGAGAAAGTGTGGGGTTTTCTGCTTTAGAAGTCAGAAATTATTTGCCTCTCATATCATGGTCCAGTCCCAAATTTCTGGTGTAGCCTTTAGGAAATAAGTAGATCTCTTCAAAACTTAAATGTGTGTTTGCATGATGCATGTAAAAGTGACTTGACTATCTGTTACTCTGATGATTAGTGGGGGGCAAAAAGCCAAAAATAGAATGTGTTTATCATAAAACTGAAAGAATCCAAGTTTGATCTGTTGACTAGTTGTGTATAAAGCCATAGCCCAAAAATGAACCTGATCTTATTTTCTTTTGGGTTAAAAGGACACAGTGCTATTCAGTAGGAAAACTAGTTACAAATTTTGGCTATGGTAGTTGTAGCCAACGACTGTGATCAACCATGTGGCATGTAGTGGATGATGGATACCAAATATGTGGAAAGAATTAGCTTTGTGGGCACCTCTGAGCTGAAAGATGCTTTGTAATTCAGTGCTTTGGTCAAGGCACAACAGCAACAATCTGCTAACATATAGTAGAAAAGTGAGCTGCTAGTTTGACCTTGTGTGGTGTTTTTTGTTTTGTTTTCTCTTTCTAGCTATAGGGGAATTTGCTAAAAAGTTTAATCAAAACCACAGAGCAAAGCAACAAAATATTACCGCAAGGTGCCTTGAGCTAACAAGAAGTGTTAGGGCTGAAAACGTACCACCTAACACACCCAGTGACTATATAACTGTGTACTTTGAAAACAAGAAGAATGGAGGTGCACAAGTGGTGGATGTTCAGCAGCTGCCCGATGAAGATGCAGCCATCATTACATTCAGTGACCATGAAGGTAAGGCAGAAATGTGAAGCCTTTATTTCTCTGAGATCCTTTCACTTAAAGATCAAAATGTGGATTTTCTGGAGAAATGGCTGCTTTGCCTCCCTAAACCAGTAGATCTGGTGCTTTGTCAGCAGGTCTTTGCTAAGTGGAGCGCGACCTTAACTTTTGGACCAGAATTTTTGGACAGAATTTTTTCCTTTTTATGCAGTTTTTTTACCCAGGCCTTGTTCATTACACAGTTCAGGTCACAGCATGAGCTCAAGAAAGAAGAAAAGTTGAAGGAAATAGGTTCTCTTTTTGCGGGGAATGGAGGAGCTGTGATTTGAAACTGCTGAGTAACAGCCCAGACAACTACTGGGTTGGGCACTTCAAGTACAGCACGTAACACAAGAGGGGACAAAGACAGTGCTATGTGTGCATCCTCCTGGGGGTGGTCAGTGTTTGTTCTTAACTGCCTCTCTCTTAGTTTTTGGCATTTAAAACCAGTAATTCTTCAATAATTTGGACTTATTTCTCTCTGGGAAGGGGATAAAATTAATGTAAAACTACTCTTAGCCGTAACAAACATTATTGTATAGAAAACAAAGTTAAAACAATAAAACAACGACCAGAAGATACTTGGTTTTAAGGGCTAGCATTAATTAGGTCTTCTGCTTGTTTGTTTGTTTTAGATGTAACCAATATATTGGCAAAGCAGCATTCGCTCAACAAAACGCCCATCTCTGTCTATCCTTACTATGTCTCACTGGGAACAGCTCTGTATGGAAAGGAAGGACCACAAATAAAGCAGCCAGATCCAATTACAGTGCCTCTGGATCGGTATATCTGGTATTACTTGCAGAAAAATAATAAGCTAATTGAGGCAATAAGTTGTGAAATGGCAAAATGCAATTGTGAACTAACGTGGCCTGACCCCCACTGTGCAGAACCAGAAGTTACTTTGCATCCTTCAGCTGCTTTGCCTGAGCAGAAGAGATTGGTATCTCGATTGTTCAAGACATGGAATGAAGATGTTTCCGCAGCATTTTCGCACAGTGTATCGAAGTACGAAGCAGTTAAATGTCAAGTAAACACAGAGGTGTGGGAAGCCATTAGAAGCAGCTTTACCCACAGTGACGTTCTGATAATTCCGTGTGTTTCCAAGGATTTCCTTGTTCTAGTGGGTGAAAAAGATGTTGTGAAGAATGTCGAACAAGAACTGAAGTTTCTGGTAGAAAAGGCCACCATAGAAATTGAAAGAGAAAAGCAAAGAACTGAAGAATTGGTGGTAATGGGTCCAGGGGAATATGCAATTTTGCAGAGTACTAGTCTTGAAAAATTTCACACAGAGTTCCCAGCCCTGCAGATATCTTATGATCCTTTGCAGAACATCACTAACCTCTGTGGAGTGCGTGAGGAAGTTTATAAAGTAAAAGGGGAAATACTAGATAATATACGCAAAATGGCAAAGAAAACGGTTAATATTCACCCTTACATTTTCCAGTTTTTAGAGCATATTGATAATGAAACCCTGTCACAGAGCCTGTTTATGTCAAAACAAATTAATGCCTTTTATGAGCTTGATGCAGAAGCCATCTTCTTGAAAGGGAGTGCTCCTGAAGATCTCCAAAAAGCAGAAGAAGAAATAAAGAAGGAACTGGATCACAGAAGCATTAGTCTGGAGGATGAGTCAGTCCTCCAGAAAGAGGAATGGATGACGCTTACCAAGCAAAACTGCTCTGATGAAGCTGTAAGAGTCACGCAGGCAGGGAGTCAGGTCATCGTTGCTGGTTTTTCTCAAGCAGTAGAAAAAGTCTTCACGGAACTTTCAAACTTTATAGATGAAAACACACGAGTACAAAAGATTGTAGGAGGAAAACCTGTGGCGGTCATCATGTTTTTTGAGAAAGCAAAAGCCGATGTTTGGGGTGATTTACAGAATAAATGCGTGAAAGTTGACTTTATCACCCAGAAGAAAAACAGAGTTATATCCTTGAGTGGGCCAAGAAGAGAAGTACTGAAGGGAGTCACCTTAGTTGAGCAAATTCTGTCCGGCCTGCATTACAAGCGTGTGGTAATTAAAGAGCCAGGAGCCAAGTCGTATTTCAAAGAGCGAGAACCGTTTTTTGCTGCCAGTGTGAAAGAAGAATTTAAGTGTCTGGTGAGGCTGGAAGAAGAAGAAGAAGAACAGCAAGAACACAGTAATGTAGACAAGCCCTGTAGGCAGGTGACCATGGGTGGAGTTGTAATAGCGGTTTATAAAGCTGACATGTGCACTCATCCTGTTGATGTTGTGGTGAACGCATCTAATGAAGACCTCAAACACATCGGTGGCCTTGCTGAGTCTCTGCTGAAAGCGGCCGGCCCGGAGCTGCAGCAGGAGTGTGACGAGCTGGTGAGGAGGAACGGGAGTTTGCAGCCCGGGTGCGCCGTGATCACGGGCGCTGGGAAACTGCCCTGCAAGAACGTCATTCACGCCGTTGGGCCCAGGTGGAAGAAGGACGAAGCAGAAAAGTGCATGTTCTTGTTAAGAAAGACAGTCAAGAAAAGCCTACAGCTAGCTGACACATTTAATCATCGTTCCATAGCTCTGCCTGCTATAAGTGGAGGGATTTTTGGCTTCCCGCTGGATCTGTGTACACATTCCATTGTATCCTCCATCAAGGAGACCCTGGAAGAATCCATGGGGGACAGCAGCTTGAAGGAGGTTCATCTTGTGGATATTACACAGAACAACATTCAGGCTTTCAGCAAGGCACTGGAAGAAGTGTTTTCAGATGATTCATATTCCTACTGGCCACGGGGTCAGACCAGTACAGTTGGTCAGCATAAGAAAAGGAAAACTTCTCAGAGCAGTAAGAGCTTCCCATTGCTAACAACAGAGGAAGGCCTTGACATCGTGCTGAAACAAGGAAGCATCGAAGACGCTACAGTAAGTGTTTATCTGCTTTTAAAATATCAAGTGTGGTGGTGGGGATGCGGGGAGGGTAGGTGTTTGTTCATTTTTGGTTTTTAAACACAAAAAACAACCAACCTCAGACTATTATCTGTAATTACCAATGTAACGTATTTGATATGTTACTAAAACTGGCTGTCACTGCTGATCATAACAATTGCTATGAGGTGGCTGTTGTACCTGATAGGTACAGATGGCTGTGCCGCACCACGTCTTGTTGTCTGGTAACGCGGAGGCACGCAGGTCCCCGTGGTACACAGTGCATTTACCGTTTAGCAGAAGCAACTGGGAACAGCAGGAATGGTTCTGGGCTCAAAATCCCCCTGATCCTACCTTGTTGGGCAGGAACCACATGCAAGCAGTGTTGACCTTCCCAGAAATCTTGATTACAAGAGAGTGGTACTAGCACAAAAGCAAAAGATGTTTGGTGCTGGTTAACCCGAGTACCCCACCGTAGCAGAGTGGCTGGGCTGCCTCCAGATCCCCTGTATTGAATTGTTGACAGCTGGGGTCACCGATACTGGAAGCAGCTCCTTTCAGAGCCCTTTCCACAGCAGCTGGCAAATCCCTTCAGGAGGGGATGCCTCCCACAGCTCAGGTGTGCGGCTCCTCCCGTTGGCCAGGGCAGAATATACGTTAAAATGAGTATAGAAGTCCTTCTTTAGGAGCTGGACTTAGTGTTTGACACAATGTTCGTGGCTCTTTGTATTTCTCTTGCTTCTGAATTACTGCCTTTCTGTCTCCATAGCTTTCCACCAGTCGTGTTTGTTCTCACCTCCTTCGTTTTCTCTAGACCAGTCATGTATGGCAAGGTCCTGCTTACCTCAGTAAGCATAGATTTTTGGTCTGTGCACTTCTCTTGGAGAACAAGCTTCACAAACATTTTTCAAATTGAGGTAGCATGAGTACACCAGGAATGCAGAATTTTAACTATCTATTGGCTTGAAATGAATTTCACTGTTAATTCAGCTTCTGTGTTGCTATGAGCAGGCTCACGGTGTTGGAACTGAGCATAACTTTTCAGATTTATTCCAAAACTTTGTTCATTCTCAGACTGCTGTCCCAAATCTCTACTTCGTAAATCAGCGGACAGGCTGCATTTGATTAACCAGTGCAAAATTTAAACTTGATGCTTACATGAGTTTTTGCCTGCGTGTGTTTCAGACAGACGTCGTTGTCATCAGTGTTACCAAAGATCTCCAGCTTGACAAAGGGCCACTCTCTAAAGCTCTGCTGAGCAAGGCAGGGCCAATGCTTCAGATGGGCTTAAAAGAAGAAAGCCTGGGAAAAACAGCTGAGGAAGGTTCTGTGTTTAAAACAAAAGGTTACAATCTTGGTTGCAGTGTTGTGCTTCATGCTGTTGTACCTGCATGGTCCCAGAAACAGACATCTCTAAAGGTATAAAGGGTTTTATTTGGCTGAATTCCAATTTGGCTGGGCTTTGTAGTGGGTTTAATGCCACTTTTCCTTCAAAATGGGCAACAGTGTCATAAGTTTGACCTGTTCTTTTTAAACTGTGTGTCTGATCCCTCACTGACTAGTATATTCCTTGTGATGTATGCAATTATTGTATTTTAATACCAAGAAACAGCTAGAAGGGCAAGTGCTACATTTCACATACTGGAAAAAAAAATTACCTTCAGTAATTGAAAAAATAATTGTGCTTTACAGGTCTTGGGCAATATCATCACCAAATGCCTGGAGATTGCTGAGGAACTATCTTTAAAGTCAGTTACTTTCCCAGCGATTGGGACAGGGAATTTAGGATTCCCGAGGTTTGCTGTTGCTAAATTATTGTTTGACAAAGTGTTTGAATTCAGCAGTAAAAATGGAGTAAATTCTCTTGAGGAAGTTCACTTTCTGTTGCACCCAAAAGACACAGCTAATATTAAGGTGAGTTACCATGTTCTTCTGTCTCTATTACAAGCTGTCTTAATTTGGTCAATCTCATGATACTTGGCTGTCTGATCATGTCCAAAGAATCCACAGGGTTCTTGTTCTTATCCTGAAGAAGTTTGCTGACAGTCTTGCTTGTCTGTACTGAAAGTTGTCCTTTTGGTTCTGCCCCTCATGGTCACCTGCCTGTCTTGTACAGCCCTTTCTGTTCCCTGGTAATTAATACAAACAACAGTGTAATTACTATTTATCTCATGATCTCACATAATTCTTCAGTACATAAAACTTGCCTACGGATAAAATTGCTGCAATTCCTGCATAGACGTCTTCATCCTTGGAAAAAGGACTACTTCAATGGAATGCTGATGCCTTTTTAGGAATAAAAATTATGCTAGTATTGCTGTGCTGGTAAACTTCTCCAGTAGAAAGTGTATCAATATTCTGCACCCCCCTCTCTTCAGTGTCATGTTAACACAAATTCTCTATATCCATGCTCAAGTTATTCATTTTACACATTAATCTCTCAAAAGAGAGCAGTCATGCTGTGAATTAAGTCCAAATAAGCGCTTCTGCGTTTGTTGACTTCTGTATGGCACGGTAGCCAATACATTTTGAAATGTGAAACTTGAAGGCTCCTGAGCCGAAGACTGAGCTATTGTGGATAGACGAGGGTGGCATTAGCTGCAAGACTTGAGTTGGAGCGTACACTGGTCCCTCAGCGTAAGAATGACATTTGTTACTGTATCCCTTGGAATGGTACCTTGGCTTTTCACTTAATTATTTATCAATCCTGCCTGTTGCTCACACTAAATAACCTTGCAGTCCGACAATAACCGTGTGTCAGAACTTGCCATCAGCGTTAAAGCAGATGGTATGAAGTAATTCATGTTTTTTTTACTTGACTTTTCAAACCTTTATTTGTACTGCATAATCTAAAGATTTCTATAGGGGTTGATTGTGATTGCCTTCTCTAGGAATTTTCTTATGAACTTGAGAACAGATGTGGAAATGCTGTTGATGTGCAAGTGCAGAAGGCTACTCCCAGTAAGGCTAGCCAAGGCACAGGTAAGCTCGTTCCACAGCAGCTGTGTGCCTGGAAGATTTCTTTTAAGTTATTTTAAATATTCCGGGGAATGCATATGTTATGGATGGTTAGATGTTTGTTTGGTGAGAATGTCATTCCCGAAGCCCACGTAGCTGTCAAAGGGGCTGCTGTAAAGGCAGCATATGGTATTTTTAGGCTGTCTGTAATGTCTGAAACAGTAGTGAAGATGCTAAGAAAAAAACTGTACCTGTGACTACTTATCTCAATAGTGCCCCTACAGAGCAGGACAGCAGAAGCTATCGTGTGCCAAGGGCACAGTGGGGCTTTTTCTTTTATTGCTGCAGTACTTGATTAGATCATGCACAGGTTGGTGTCTTCCTGTGTCCTGGGAAGACAAGTGGGTTCCTGGTTATATGCTTAGAGCGTCCTCTTTGGAATAGTCTTAAATCTTTTACATGTTTAGGTGAATAGCAAAACCAAACTGAAATATGTTTGGTGTTATCCAGCCTAATGGAAATGCAGAGTGTAGAAAATGAGTTACATGTTGAAAACTTGATCAAGTTTTTTACAAATAAAGCTTAGGTATAAAGTTCCTGTCACACAGTAGAGAACCTGCCTGGAAACTCTGCAAGTCAGAGGAGCCAAGGGAGTGAGACTTGGAAAGTCTGCGGCTCTCTTACCGTGGAATTTTGCAAAGGCTTGTATAGTGTAATAAAATGTGGCAAAGTAGTGTCTGTATACCAGGTGTGCAGCAAAACAAGGTTTTTTTCTGCCATCTCAGCACAAATAGCAATGCTGGGAATAGGTGATGGTTAATCGGAGACTGCTGTGAGAAGGAATGATTTTCAGTTGATGTGGCAGGCACTGGCAGAGTCTGGAGCCAAACTGGGGTCTCTGTAGGTGTTGCACTCATGAATAAGTGCCTTATCTTTCACTTCATTCCTTCCTTCTGTTAAGCGTCTGTTATTTCTTTCCTGCAGCTTCATCTGGTGCTTCTTCAACCCCAACACAGGATGGACACGAAATGAAGATTGGCTCTGTTGTGTTCCAAGTGGTGGAAGGCGATATTACCAAGGAAGACGGAGATGTCATTGTAAACATAACAAACCAAACCTTTAGCCTCAAATCAGGTATTTTATTTGGTATTATGTGTGAAAACAGTATGTGTGGTTGGAAAGGCTGGGTGAGAAGAGTAGGAAGCATTTCTTTCAATGTTTCGAATGCCTTTGTTTCACAGTGTAGTTAGTTTTGTTTCTTAGGGTTCAAAGGTTCAATTAGGCAGTGTTTGAAACTTTCATTTTCTTATTAATCTGTGCTCCAGGATGGCATTTTTAAGACTTGCAGAAAGGGAAACTAATAGTTTTAATTTTTTTTTTTATAGAACATCTCTCAGACCAAAGGAGAAAAGAAACCTCAGTGAGGTCTTGACCTCAGTGAAAGTTGTTAGGTACTTTAGACACCACTTTGAATTTAAAAGCGTAAGCCTAAAATTTAGGCAACAGTGCTTTTCAATGTTAACCTTCACTGTTATCAGGATTGAGATATCTTAGATGTTATGTGATATACTGCCTCAGATGAGGCTTTAACAGCATTAACAGTAACAGTAGATTCTTATGTCTCTTCTTATTTAAGGTGTCTCTAGAGCAATTCTGAATGCTGCTGGAAAAGCAGTTGAAGATGAATGTGCTCAACTAGGTATGGTATGATATTTCTGACATCCTTTCTGAAAGTGTCTGTGCATGGCAAGGCATCTGTTGCAATAGTTTCTCAGTGCCTATTGTACATCCATCTGTATTATGAGTTGTGTTACATCATCTTGTTTTTAATCGGTGAATGTGATATTTGTAAAACATCTAATGAGGGAAGGAAAAGGAAAATCTTCAACAAGAGAGGGCTTCTAAGCATATGTAAAAAAACTAAATCTATTCATTATTGCATACTCTTATTCCAATAAAGCTTTCTATGATAAAAACTGATCATGTCTCCCTTGAACAGAACCATAAGCAAGGGATGATGTTGGCAGAAACGTTAATAGAGAAGCCATACCTCACTGGAAGCAACTGTCTACCTGCAGTTCCTTTTGTCATTCCCAAGCGAGAAAAAGATATATTTGCTGTTCCTTAACTAACAACCCACTGCCACATCCACTGTGTGAACAAGAGGGAAAACCAGTGACGTTGGTTTTCTGCCTCAGAAGAGGCTTTTTTTTGTAGACCAGATTCAGCTAGTGAACAGCAAATACAGTGAAGGGGGAGAAGGGACGGACAAGCGTGGGATTTAGAGCCCCACAAAATGAGGGAAGCACGACGTGGAGGTCAGCTTGAAAGACCAACCAAAGGAAAATAATTATGGGGAAGTGATTAGAGGTAAACCTCTGGGCAGGCCAAGAGAGTAATTCAGAATAGACGCCCTGAGGGGAGATAGCATGCTTGTGTGTGCATGAAAACAGGGTGTAGCACTAGGCTGCATGAAGTTCTTCAAGTCTACAGAGCAAACTTGACAACTAAAGGGCCACAAAATTTATTTGCTAAATGAGGCAAATATTTTACAAACACGAGTGGAATCCATGTGTCTTACAAGTCAAAATAGAGAGAAGGGGTTGCACAGTTTGTGGACGGAGTCTTGAAGCATATCCTAAGGCATATTTGTTACCATTTCTTATCTCCTAATGAGAATTAATATGCATCTGTATTGTGGATAATTGTTGATTGATTACATTCTCCTACTTAATGTTTCAGCCTTGCAATCCAAGCAGCTCTTTATCACCACCCAAGCTGGAAACCTACCATGCAAATATATAATTCATTTTGTTGCCCAAGAGGATATCAAGTCACAAGTCTCCCAAGTGCTTCAGGAGTGTGAATTACAGCAGTACAGCTCTGTCGCCTTCCCAGCAATTGGAACGGGTCTGCATCTCCCTTTTGAAATGGGTTCAGTGCATGTGGTTTTGCTGGTCTCGGGGTTCAAGTGATGAGGTTTATTTATCTGGAGGGGTTATTCTTTGGTGAAAATATATTCAGAAACTGCAGACTTAAACTGTTGTTAGAAGCTTATGAAGACCTAGAAAGCTTCACTCCTCGCATCAGCTAGTATGTGAAGAGTATGAGTGCTCTAGAGCTGACACTTCCTCGCTAACTGGGGTTCGAAGGTACATCTGTGCTTCCTGAAGAATCATAAATGTTTGTCACGGCAGCCTGATATGTGTGAGCGGCTCATGGGAGAATACCTAGGGAGCTACTTTTGCATTGCTGAAGTCAGTAGACAATGCAGCTCTGGCTAGCAGCCACACAGGTAGGGTTGATACAGATGGAAGGTGAAGGTGTTGAAAAGGCCAGATTGTCCCTTTTTCTTCTTATTTTTAGTTAGACCAGTAGAAGTCCCTGGAGTTAGAGAACCTGGAGTTGGGCCCCATGCATGCGTGAATACAACTTGACTTGCTTTTTGAGCAGAGTTGGTCACTGGGCCACTGAGCGTGAGGCCTGTGGCCTGTTAGGTAACCAAGGTGTATCATCCACATCATAACCTGATCAGTCGCCATGTCAACAAAAGTAAACTTCCATTTTATTTTTTTTTCCTTGGTGGAAAGCTGGTCTCAAACCTCCTGATAAATAAAAACCTTCCTTAACTCCCAGCCTGAAGTTATCTCTGACTTGTTTGTGGTCCAAGTGATAGTGGGTATGTTCATAACTGTTCTTCTAAAGGTGTTTTAACCATTTGTAACGCTTATTAGCCCTTTTTAAAGGCAAAATGTTTATGACCTGTTTCAGGCGAGGCAGGCCGTGATCCAGCAGCAGTAGCTGACGACATGATAGATGCCGTAACAGACTTTGCAAGAAGTAACTCTTCTCCATCTGTGAAAACTATTAAAGTTGTCATCTTTCAGCCACATCTGCTGAGTGTGTTCCATGCAAGCATGCAGAAAAGAGAAAGGCCTGTTAGAACAGCAGCCAGCACGATCCTTTCCAAGTTAATGTGTAAGTAGATGTCACTTAAATACAGGTTATAGATCAATCTGTTTAGCACCAGCTGATAACCGCTAATGATAATGATGACACTTGTGTATTTCGATGTAGCATTCTGGAGCCCTGAGAAACGTTCCCCAAAGGAAAAACCCAAAGCAGTTTTGGAAAATAAAATCGACGTGGCTGTTGTGCAGATTTGTGGCGAAAACAAGAAGAAAGTGGAAGAAGCTGAAAACTGGTTGAAAACTGCAATTTTAAAGGAACAGTTTAACACAGAAATCCAAGATGAGTCTATCTTTAATTTCGGTGAAGCAGAGAATGAGGAACTGCGTTACCTACAAAAGAAATTAAAAATATGTCTTTGTTTGGATAGTAACTCCATTCGAATTTCAGGTATTGAGAAAGATGTCTGGATTGCTTATTCAACTGTTCAAAAGATGATCCACAGCGTAAAAGCTGCTAAACAGGACGAGATCAGGGCAGAACTTCTACAAAACTTAGTTGAGTGGAAATATTTGAAGAAGGATTCCTATGTGCCCTTCGACAGTCTCACAAATATGCAGTTGGAAAATGCTTCCATAGCAAAGCAGAAAGATGTTTTAGTCACCATTAATAAGAAAAAATACACAGTGAATGTAGAAGCTAGATATGCTGTGGATGGCCAAGGAAAACGTATACCTGTCACACGCGTTGATAAATCTGAGGGTAAGTAAAGGCACCTTGACGGACGGATATTTCCATGTTAAAACCAGGTTGAATCCAGCTTGGTAAGAAATTGTAAGAATATGCAAAATATTATTAGGAACTTTGTGCGGGTCCATTTATGGAGAGTGCATAAAGGAACTGAATTGGGAAATGAAAATGAAAGAATCTGGTGGTTGTTTTAAATTTTTGGAGATGTAGGTAATGTGTTCTGAGGTAAAAGATGTTGCAAAGGTTCCCTCTTCAGCTGTGAAGAATAGATTTTTCTAGGAATGATCAATTCAGGCACACCAGTTGCCAGTGCAGTGGCAAACCAGAAACTACAGCGCCTGAATCCTCAGGTGAAAGACCCATGGAACACTCTTGGCTGACAAAGACCCGTAGGCACTAGGGATAAGCCAGATGTATGGACTTTTAGAAGTGTCTGTAGCATGGCATATTCATGTTAAGCAGAGGATCTGGGTAAATATGATTTATTTTTCTTCTGCAGATCAAGAATCAACAGTGCTCCCTGCAACATGGGACGATATGCAAAACCAGCGACTCAAAATAGTGAAACTAAAACCAGAAACAAGAGAGTATAGAGATGTGCAGGAAAAGTTTCTGAAGACCTGTCTGTCCTTCAAAATTGAAAAGGTGAAAACATGTCAGCATTCCTGAGCATAAATACTTTGATAACAAGTGATGAAGATCACTAATAACAGTGGAAAAATAAATTCCACTGGGATTTCTGAAGTTGGGCAAGTCTTTATGGCTGTCACTAATTTTAATTTGCATCGGTTTAATTTGCATGTAACATATTTGGAGCAAGTTTTAAGCAGTCTCTTCTTCAGCACCCAGTGAGATTGTTCTTCCTTTGAATCACTTTTGCCACAGTAGAGCACAGCATTTGCTCACTTAAGCCGTGTGCACTTTGCAGGTAGGCAGGTCAACTATGCCCCAGAAACCTGCGATAACTGCCCCATATTGTTTCCCATGGAGTCTTTGTCATGTTTGGGGCTGGGTTCTGCTGTCTGTCATGCCAAAGTTTGGAGTCATTTGGCTAATTTATTTCATAATCTAGTATATGTGCAATGGAGTTAGGAGGGGAATCTTGGAAGTAGATTGAATTGTTGATAACACTAATGTTTTTCATGAGAGCAATCTAAAGAAAATGAATGTCTTACTTTCAAACTTTGCAGATTGAAAGGATACAGAACCCATTCTTTTGGAAGGCCTACCAAATAAAAAAGTGTGAAATGGATAACAAAAATGGCAACAGAAATAATGAGAGGCTTCTGTTTCATGGGACAAATAAGGAGTCATTAGACTTGATTAATAACTATGGATTTAACCGGAGCTATGCTGGAATGCACGGTAATGTGAATTTCAAAACAACTCTTGTTTTCCTGATTAGGGCTAGGACTGATTTGCCTTGCCATCTCTATAGTGCTGCCTTGTATGCAAAAATATTTGTTTCATTAAATCTCTCTATTGCAAATAAAAAGCAAAACTGTCAAGAGATTGACAGGCTCTGAAGATGGCAGATGAGTGAGTGCTGCTACTGAAACATTCACTAACATTTGTTCCTCTGACTACAGCTGCAAACTATGGAAATGGAACGTACTTTGCTGTTAATGCCAACTACTCTGCCCACGACACCTACTCTAGACCAGATGTGGATGGGAAGAAGCACATGTACTTGGCTCGAGTCCTGGTTGGAGAATATGGTCTGGGGACAAAAGGTTCACTCATTCCAGAAGCAAAAAATGCCAGTGACCCTACAGATCGGTTCGATAGTTCAACTGATAACATGAACCAGCCATCCATGTTTATTATATTTAATGACATTCAAGCTTACCCAGAATACCTTATCACTTTCACGAGATAAGCATTTTGGTTGCAGCCGAGGTTGCATGTCTTTTAGTCTGGCTGTAGGGCAGAAACACTTATACCAAAATGCACAATTAATTTCTTAAAGTTTGTTTACACTCTGGTAATTTTTGATAGCACTGCTTGTTTACACTTAAAGAAGCTGAGCATATTTAACTCCTGAGCTAAATATTCTACTGAAAACCTGTGTTTGATTACATATCAAGCTTTTATAGAGTGTTTAGTCTTTCCCTGCAGCCTTGTGATCATCCTAGTTGCACTAGCAAGTGGGGAACACTGGTGGAAGGTTGGAAGGAATCTTCTTTCAGCCACCGACGGCTCAGTGCTGCATTTCTGATGGCCTCTTCCACTCTGACAGTCTCCATTGTGTGGTTTTCAATAAATGAACTACCTGTAGTTAATGGCTTGTGTTTATCTAAACCTCTGCAAACATTTAGTGTTGGTTTTCAGCCAAGGAACTTGACGCCTCAGATAGGGGTTTGTTTGTTAATACAATAGCTCTTCATGATGCAGCACCTCCAAATTCTAAAAACCCTTGGCTCCTCTGAAGGTACTGGATTTGACTTATTTGATTGGATGATTAAGAGAAAATATTCCAATACTTGCTTTACATAATTAGCTAGGTTGCTATTACTTTAAAGTTTTACTGTGGGTTAGTGCGGCTGTGTGAGCAATAATCATTGCAGGGTAAACATTGCTGGGGCGCGTGTTTTCTAGGACAGGTAGTATTAAATATTATGAACCTGCACATCAGGCTCTTTATTCACACCTCACCTCCTCACTCCCTCTGCAAGTGGCTGGAACCACTTGCTTTGGGCTTTATTGCTTTGGATTATATCAGTTTTCTAACTGCTGAAAAATGCTGACTGATGAATTCCTAGAGCTTGAAAGCAAGAGATGGGTGTGGGGGGCCAGAAGTCTTGCTTTCAAAATGAATAAACTTAATTGATCTCTGTAACAAATGCCTCGGTGTGACAGGAGTCAGAGGTGATGTCTTGGGGTGCTTCCCTGCAGCTCTACTGGTCTGAACTTTCTCCCCAGGAGGACAATAGCACATCTGTTCTCAGCTTCTCCATTGCTACAAGAAGCTGTGGAGAACACCATGGTGTTTTTTCACCAGTGCTTGCCTTATAGGTGCTTTGGGTATCAGGCGCAGAGCAGAAACCTGTACCACTGAGGTCTGTGCGGGTAATGCTGCTTCTCCAAGTGAGTTTATTAGAATCATAGAACAGTTTGCGTTGGAAGGGACCTTCAAAGCTCACCTAGTCCAACCCCCTGCAATGACCAGGGACATCTTCACCCAGATCAGGTTGCTCAGAGACCCATCCAGCCTGGTCTTGAATGTCTCGAGGGATGGGGCATCAACCACCTCTCTGGGCAACCTGGGCTGGTGTTTCACCACCCTCAGTGTAAAAAATTTCTTCTTCGTGTCTGGCCTGAATCTCCACTCCTTTAGTTTAAAACCATTACCCCTTGCCCTGTCACAACAGGGCCTGCTAAAATGTCTGTCCCCATCCTTCTTGTGGGCCCCTTTTAAATACTGAAAGGCTGCAATAATCTAAAGGGGGGGAAGCCGAAGAGTACGGGGGGACCTTGTTCCTCCAGCAGCTTGACGGTTTCCAGCTCCCGGCACAGAGACATTATGCAGAGGGTGTTCTCGGAAATCCTGCCGGGGACAGGAGCGCAAGCGTGCGGGTGTGAAGCCGTGCCCGGCCGCCCGGGGCAGGTGTGTGCTGACAGCCGGGAGGGGCACGGACCTGGTCCCGCAGCAGCGCCCATCTCGGCCCTCGCTCCCCCCCGGCGGGCAGGGCCCCACCGGCTGACCGCCTCCAGCCCGCCCCGCCGGGAAACAAAAGTGAAAGCCAACGGGGAGACGAGCCGGGCGGCCATGGCGGGGCACGGACGGGGCACCTTCCCGCTGCTGGTGCGCGGAGACTGGGGCGCCGCCGAGCCGCCCCTCGCCCTGAGGAAGAAGCTGCTCTGCTACTTCCAGAGCCAGAAGCGCTCGGGCGGCGGCGAGTGCGACCTGCGGGCTGGGACCGCGACCGGCGACCTTCTGGTCTGCTTCGCCTGCCCCGAGGGTGAGCGGCCGGGGCGGGGAGGAGGCCCGGGCGGGTGAGGGGGCCGGCGGGTCCGGGTGGGCGCTGCGGCCGCGGGCTGCCCGTCTAACCCCGGGCGGAGTGGCCGGGAAAGGGGTTTGTGTGTCGGTTCCTGTAGAAGTGAATGTGTTGTGAGTTACACCTTTGACTTTCTGCAAGTTAACATACACATACTGACATAATTATTATAGTCAATGTGATGTATGCTATCTAGTATGTAACATACACATCTATAGTATGCAATGTCGTATGCATTCTGCAATATGCAGTATAGAATATGTAATATGTATTTGCTTCTATATGCTTAAATTTGGTGCTTAGTACTAGCCTGTAGATTGCATTTTGAATAACACTAGGCTATAAGTTAATAAATCTGTGCTACCAGGTATATATCCATATTATTTTTGCTGCACAGTAGTATTGTCTAGATTGCACTTGGAATAGTAATGCTTGTGTTAATATAACTTAATATGTATTTTAACTATAGAGATATATTTAACATATATAACATATTTTAGTGCTAGAGTTACATTATGGTTGGACTTGATAAGCCTGAGAGTCTCTTCCAGCCCTAATGATTCAATGATTCTATATGACCGTAATGTGCGTGTATCTATATAAACTTGCAGCAAGGTGGAAAGCATTTACCTGCAGTTGTGTTAAATGTATACATATGCATGTATGTACATATATGTGCATAAACACTCACACACACACACACATATATATATATATATATACACACTTTCTTTTTCTTTCTTATGCTTCCCAGTTGCGGGCTCACCCATCTGGTAAGTCGAGGACATGCAGTTTTGGCACTGGCTGGACCAGGCTGTGCCAGCACCCCAGTGCTGCAGCCCCAGTGTGGGGCTGTCTGCCCGGCACCGGCTGGGAAATGTTGGGTAGAGCTGACCTTCACATCTCTGGTGGGGTTTTTGGACAGAAATAATATCCTCTGCTACTCTTCCTTTTCAAGAGGAATGCCTTATGCTTGCTGTTGTAGCATCATGAGTTTAAAGCACTTTCATTTTGTGGGGCATTATGTGTGTCTTAATGTAATGGTGGAAAAGCGCTACGTAATGTAAAGTTTTATTTCTATTCAGGTTGTCACTGGGGTTTGTTTGTTTTATTCAGTGAGGCAACGAGTTCTTGGGAGACAGTCTCATGAGCTTTATTTGGGAGAAAAAAGAAAATTGAAGTTGATTGTCACAGAGCCTGAAACAGCACTAACTGCTCAAGAGGAGGCATTGGAAGAAAAATTAGTTCCCACAAAGGTGAATAAAAATTGTAAACGTAACAAGTGCTTTGAAATAGTGGTGAGAGTTTCAAATCAATTACTGATATTTTGCTTTCATTTTATTTTAGGCTCTGGGTGCCATGAGCAGCCTTCAAACAAAAGGTGATTCTTCATTAAACAAACATGTTGGTGCTTTTCTCCACACTCAGCTCCAGTTCTGTGGGGAGTTGTGCTCAGAGTTTCTGAGTTTCGCAGCCTGACTCCGGTGATAGAGGGAAGGAAAGGTGTCTGGCCAGGGACACTGTACACTTGGTCACCAAGGATGGAGTTCACCTTGCCAGACTTAGACCATGTGCCTGGTTTTAACTCCTAAAATAGCCGTTTTAGTCAGAAGAGCATCTGCAGAGGGGGGTTTAGTTCCCTTATCCTACATAACTGCTCTAAGATAAGATCTGCATAGAGGCACCTAGATCAAAGGTCTTAATCCCAGGCCTGGTGTCTCTGTGCTCGCTGCAGCCAGGAGAGTCTGTAAAGGCAAGTGGTGCATCTCCCCAGCACCCCAGTGACTTTGGTTGGACCCTCGTTCAGCAATATTTTGCTAAGCTTTGTGATTCAGAAAGCAATCAAGAAAACAGTACTGCACACCCAAATGTACCCAGATCTGTGAAGAGTAAGTACTCAGCCCCAAGACAGACCAGTTAAGAAATTCTTCAGTGATTACCGCCATGTCTTTTCCTTCCTATATGAAGTCTTATTTGGTGCTATTTTGTGTGGTTTTCCTCCTTTCAAAAATTAGGTACTCAAAGTTGTCATCTACTGATTTTTAGTTACACTAGAGAAGGCCCTGAAAATCTCCAGATGCTGCTCTTAATCTCTTTGTTGGATCAGCCTAGCTTTCCGTTTTGGTTTTTTGGTACTTTCTTCATTGGACACAGTGAAACAGAGGATTCCTGTCAGTGATCTGGAAACAATAACTAGCATCTGTAGAGCTATTGCTTTCATGGTTATTTCTTTTGGTTTCTTCTTGACCAGCTTGTGCTGGTAGACCTTCAAAGGCAGCTGTCTTCTGTAGGTGTTGTGGGTTTGGTATCAGTTGTTGTTGTACCTCGGGAGAGCTGCGAGTGGGCAGAGCAGCCTGTTTGTGCTGCCGCCTGCTCCAGCCTCCCCACCCCATGCCTCTGTCTCTCAACTTGGGGCTGCTCCTCCCGGCCAGCCTGTTGGGTGCTGCCCCAGCACTGAGGGATTTTTGGGTGTTCTTGAGCAAAAGCAAGCAGAGACCTTACCCTCACACTCCTCATCAGGTGTGTGTGACTGCTCCACTGAACTCCTTTCCCCTTGGTCATACCTGTCCTCTGCCATGGCCAGAGATGGTGGCCCTGGAGGTTTACACTGAGGGTGGTGAGCACCAGGGTTTCATTCGATGCTCCTCTCCCCACCATGGCACAGGGATGTACCAGTTTACCAAACTGAGAGGGGCTTGTGCTCCTGCTCGTATTTGTCAGGGCAAAGAGTGGAGAGCTGCCTTTGGGTGAGTGTGGGCATCTTGAGTACCCTGGGGTGCCTTTTGGCCTGTGCCAGTGCCCTGCCACCCTGCAGGGCTCTGTGACCGCCGTCTTCTCTGACTTGTTGGACGGTTGTGTCCCTGCATACCTGGGTGACGCGCCTAGGTTACTCGAGGCACACAGAGGAACAAGTCGTTTGTGTTCAGGGTGTTCTTTCCTGCCTC
The DNA here is from genome assembly GCF_036013475.1 of Columba livia. Classification (NCBI taxonomy): domain Eukaryota; kingdom Metazoa; phylum Chordata; class Aves; order Columbiformes; family Columbidae; genus Columba; species Columba livia. The sequence continues at coordinate 10,137,083 of NC_088608.1, forward strand.
CACCCTCGTCTGTCTGCAAAGCTGGAGACATTCCTCCCTCCAGCAGCCACTGGGCATCTGGGGTACTCAGTGGGCACCCTTGTTATATTTTCTATCTGCAAGAATTTGTTGCATCCCTGCCAGCCTTCTGTGCACGTGTGTCCTTCAGCGCTGTGGTGCCACACTGGTGGTGGGAGACTGTGGTCATCAGGGGGCTTTGCATCGAGTCGTGCAGGGCTGCTGGTGGCCTGTGGTCCCTGCGGATGTCCCGAGCTGTGTTCAGGCTTGTTGTGCTTGCACATGGGCCAAGAAACTGATACAGAGGCTGAGCAGCTGTGGCCAGTTTTGGGGTTTTGATTTTATTTGTGTCTTTGACTCCGAGACATACCAGTGACCTTGGACCTGTTTATACATGGCTCATTTTGTGCCACAAAACAAGCTGCCTACAGTCCCACAAAATATCACATCTGGGCTGTTTTGGATCCCAAAATGTGCCAGGGTAGCCTGCAGTATTTGATTGGTTAGACGATCTCTTTTCTTGGGAAGGGAAAGGAGAGACAGGGTAAGCAAAAGTCTCTTTATTCCAGGAAATGTGTACCAATATGACATATGGCTTATTTCTCTTTCTGCTGAAGGTGACACAGAAGCCTTGCAGAAGGTGGGGAGTCTTGTTCCAAACAGTGAACTCCAGGAGGAAGCTGGCTGTGCAGGGGACATCGCAGAAAAGCCTGCAAAGGCCTCATCTTCAGTGGTGTTTGAAAACATACAAGGTTGCAGTCTAAAGTGCCTACGTATGCTGTTGGAGAACATCAGCAACCTGTCAGTAGATGATGACTTCACTGTGGAAGTGATACCTGAAATAAATGTTGCTGTAGCCAGATTTATAAAAAGTATTGGTAAGACAGGATGAACACCCTCATTTATTTCCATGTTTATTTACCAGTAATAGCTTTCAGAGCTTGATTCCTCTCCTGTTAGAGATTCAGACAGTTTTGAAAATGTACCTGGACTGTAGTCTCTCAAGAAGGACGTAAGTCTTACCCAGAGCTCCATGAAAATGCCTGCGATCCAAATGTGACGCTGAAAAAAGAAAATTGTGCCATATTCATTAATTGAAATTGTCTCTATCTTATTTTGGGTTAAGATGGAGAAGATTTAGAAACAGACTGAGTGTGGAGATGAGTTCTGCAAATTATTGAAGTATATAAAGTCTCCATTTGAGAAGGCAGTGAAACAGTGAGAAGTGCTTAGCCTATACAAGAGGTGAATAAGGGGGGAACAGAGACACAGTGATGAATAGCAGAGAGTAACATGGCTGTGTGCATTTACCCTTTTTTGTTCCAACACAGAGTTATTTGGCATCAAAGATGGTTTTGCTTCCACTACAGGGAGAAGTAGACTCAGCTCATTTCTTTGCCAGAAGCGAAAGCTGGGTCTGATAACAACGCAGGAAAACACAGTCAGTTCACACTGCTTTTCTGTTTACAGATACTGAAGAATTTGTCAAAAACTGTTCACAAAACGAAAGAATTAAAGCATTCAAAATGACTGCCAGGCTTCTTGAATTGACCCAGAGCATCAAGGTTGAAAACCTGCCAGCCGGCGTTTCTGCAGACTTCATCACCATTTATTTCGAGAATGTGCGGAACGGAGGGGGGCCTGTGTCAGACATTCGGCTCTTCCCCGAGGAGAACTCGGCCATCATTACTTTCTGTGATCACAAAGGTAACGCTGTCCTTCACCTGACCAAACTGCTCCCAGGTGGAGGACCTGAAAGAAAATTACTGCAAATGTGGGCATTAGGGGAAGCCTGGCTTGCTGTCGCTAAAGCCAGAGTACACTGTTCTGTTCTGCGTTTAGAAACTCTGCTACATGTCTCTTTTTTATGCTACCAAAGGTTCTTTTTAATACCTGCTTTATGCATGGGTTGTTTCTACTGGTGTTTTTTTTCCCCCGTTTACAGAGGTTTTTATCAACATGAATTGTAGTTACAGGTACAGCAAGCAGGATCTGCCAGTGACTTCAGCTTTCACAGTTAGCTTTCAGAAACTAATTAAGGTCAAATATTTTCCTTATCAGGGAAGAACACAGCTAAAGAACAATCTTGTTACTATTGCTGGTGAGGAATCACTGTCCTGGTTTCGTACCAGTGCAACCTCTAGTAGATATCTCTCTGTGTTAGGAGACTCCAGACTTAGTAAATTCTTTTACTTTAATTAAGGATATATCCCAAGAGATGGTTTTTCTTCTGACTCTCAGATTTTGCTTAAGTACATTTTGTACATTAAGTTACTGTATAATTTGGATCATTGTACCATGGTTTTAAGCCCCTGACAGCATTATCATTCCTTTCCTTTGTCCATTCTGCCCATTGCCAACTGAAATGGAAGGAAAAAAAAGAAACCAAAAAAAAGTAAAAATGCACTGGCACAAAGAGTTTTATTTTAAGTTGAGAGTAAGGAGCATTTCTCAGTAGTACATTGATATCGCCCAGCTCTATGGAGAGGTCTGCTTAGGAAATGAGAGCAAGGTGTAGCTGTACAGGTAAATGCAGGCACAAGCGTATTTACCAAACTAGTTGGAGCTAAGCCTCTTACCTTGCCCCTTACAGAGTGGTTTGGAAATCAGAAAGACATAAAAATAGCTCTTTCAAATTAAAAAAGAAAAAAAAAAAGAATTATTCAATGTAATAGTTCTAAGAACAGAGTCATTTTCTTGATTTTAAGTTAATGACATGTATTTGTATGTACGTGCGCTAACTTCTAGATGTAAACACTGTCTTGGAAAAGCAGCATTTTCTGGAGCAAACACCGATTTCTGTGCATCCATATTACCACTCCCTGGGAACAGCTCTCTATGGAGACAGACCAAGTATCAAGATGCCAGACCCCATTGGGGTGCCACTAGATCCGTACGTCTGGCAGTTCTTGCAGAGGCAGCCTGAACTGATCCAAGAGATCAACCAGGAAATGGCAATTTGCGATTGTGAGCTGAAATGGCCACAGGCCACAGACTGCGCACACCCAGAAATTATGTTGTGCCCATCGTCATCTCTCACCGAGCAGAAAAAGGCAATGATTAAGTTGATCAAGACATGGAAGCAACATGCTTCTACTGAGTTCTCATGCATCATGTCACGTTACGTAGCTGTGAAGTGTCAAGTGAATTCAGAGGATTGGGGAGATGTGAAAAACAGATTGGTGAAAAATGTTGCTTTGATCATAACTGATATTTCTAAGGAGATGGTGGTGATTGCAGGCAAGAGAGCAGCAGTGGACAGTGCAGAGAAAGAAGTGAGGGAATGCATGGAAAAAGCCATGAAGGAAAGTAAAAGGGAAAATCAAAGCATAGAAATTTCTGTGGAAGTGATGCCAAGCAAGTATGCCATTCTGCGCAATGCTGGGCTGGAAGAGAATATTCACAAAGAATATCCGTGCTTAAAGGTCTTTTATGATGACACAAAAAAAGCTCTTTGGTTGTGTGGATTACCTGTAGAAGTATATAAAATCAAAGCTGACTTACTGGAAAAGATATTGAACATGCCATGTACAGCAGTTGCCATTGATCCCCATGTTTTCTGCTATCTACAGTGGGTAGATAATAAAACAATCTCAGAGACTTTATTCAGTAGGGAAAAAATCAATGCTTTTTATGAGCTTGAGGGTGATACTGTGTTGCTATTTGGACATGCTCCAAAAGATCTTTTAGAAGCAGAAAATCAAATAAAGGCAAGCTTAGAATATAGGTGCATTAATGTGGAGGATGGTGAGGTCACTAAAAAGGAGCAGTGGAGGAGTCTTCTTGCCTCCTTGCATAAGAAGTACAATTCTTCCCTGGAAACTCTACTTATCAATGAGCCTGTTGGAAAAGAAAATAAAGTGATTATTGCTGGGTTTTCTAAGGCTGTGACAGAAGTTTATCAGAAACTTAATGATTTTATAGAAAGAAACACACATGTGGAAAAAGTAATCATGGCTAAGTCAGCAGTGGTAGTGCAGTTTGTAGAGGAGGAAAAATCCGATGTTTATCGTGGATTGAGGAAGAAAGACGTGACAGTATGTTTTGACACCAAGAGACCTTGTATTGTCCTGAGCGGCCCAAGAGCAGAAATGGCAAAAGCAGTCACCACATTTGAAAATATTTTCTCATCCCTTTACTCGAAAAATGTGCCAATTGATAAACCGGGAGCCAAAGCATTCTTCACTGAAAGGAAAGATTCATATGTTCTAGAGGCAAAGCAGAAATTTAGCTGTTTGATTAGGCTGGAAGAAGAAAAACAACAACAGCAACAACAGAAGGGTGAAAAAGTTGATGATCCAGAGAAAAGAAAGCTCTACTACAAGACAAGGCTGCCACATGGAGCTGTAGTAGCAGTATATAAAGGTGACTTGTGTAATTACCCAGTTGATGTTGTGGTGAACGCATCTAATGAAGACCTCAAACACATCGGTGGCCTTGCTGAGTCTCTGCTGAAAGCGGCCGGCCCGGAGCTGCAGCAGGAGTGTGACGAGCTGGTGAGGAGGAACGGGAGTTTGCAGCCCGGGTGCGCCGTGATCACGGGCGCTGGGAAACTGCCCTGCAAGAACGTCATTCACGCCGTTGGGCCCAGGTGGAGGAAGGAGGAAGCAGAAAAGTGCATGTTCCTGTTAAGAAAGACAGTGAAGAATAGTCTACAGCTAGCCGAAACATACAATCATCGTTCCGTAGCTCTGCCTGCCATAAGTGGAGGGACTTTTGGCTTCCCACTGCAAACATGTGCAAATTCCATTGTATCCTCCATCAAGGAGACCCTGGAAGAATCCATGGGGGACAGCAGCTTGAAGGAGATTCATCTTGTGGATGATGTGGAAGAAACAGCTCAGGTTCTGAGTAAGACGGTAAAAAAAGTCTTTACAGCTAAATCCTCCTCCTTGGTGAGGAGCTTGGGGAACCATAAACCGAGAGAAAGCCAGGAGAAGATAAAAGAGGATCTGCAGATAGCCAGGGATGATCTGAAGATGGTTACCACAAATGAAGGACTGCGCATCCAAGTAGAAGAGAAAAACATTCAGGAGGCCACGGTAGGTCTTTAATTTTCCGGTTCCTTTCTAGCTCGATATAAAGATCTTCTTTAAATTTAAATAGAAAAGGAATGTAGGTAAATTAAATTGTTTTACAAGGCAATTGCTACATAAGGAAACAACAGCTGCATGCTACCTACACAAGGATGCAAGCTTGCAAAACTGATGGATTTCAGGTTGGGATCTGTCACTTTGCAGCTGTTTCTTGTGGGCAGCTTTGAATTTCAGGATGTTTTGTTCCCAGCTAGGCTTTATTTGTTCTCCAGGTCTGAGGGCAACATGTTAAACGCTTTGCTTTTTTTTCTGAAAGTATTTATATGATCTGTAGCTACCCAGGTTGGATATTACGGGGAATCAGCAGCTTTCTGGGCTGCTGCTGTGAGTCTTGCTAACAGGAAGGATGTAGCTTATTGGTTTTAGTTCCTTTCTCTTTGGGTGGGTTAAAGATGCAGAAAAGCAGCCTCATAGAAGAGTGCGTGCTTAGATTGCTTTGCCAAAGTCTAGACCTCATTCTACTTATTTTTGCCCTCTATTTTATTTTTTCCTTTTTTTTTTTTCCTATCAAAGAGTTGAATTACTACTCATCTAGACCATCAAGACCAAATTTACACTTCTGATATAGCTTCTTTCCTTTATGTTTTTTCCTTCAGTGATCAAAAGTGTATCTCAATAAATTTCTCTCTCTACTGCCCCTGATTTCTCTTTTCTGAGAGTTTAAAATCTCCCTAAATCATTATTATTATCATCCTGTTCTTTCAATATTAATTAGTTCTGTTGTCATTTTGTTGCCTGTAAAAACCTATTCCAATAAAAGAGCAATAGAAGATGTAAAAAAATCTCAATATGACACGTATTTAAAACACTTCATAGTTAAAAGACCTCCAGTGGAGCTGCAAAGCAAACACCAGGCTTTGGGGTTTTGCCTGTTTTACTTCATGGAAGTACAACCATCTCACTTCACGTCGCTTTGGTGCATGAGGTGCTACTTTTCTGATAAGATGTAGACAATCCCACTTTAGTGAAAGGAAGGTTTAACCTTTCTACATTACGTATTCCTTATATGAAACATACATTTTGCATCCTGCAATGATGCTAGAGAAGAAGGAACAGCACTTCTTCACAAGGAAATGTAGGAAAAGCTGGGTCTGAGGAGAGGGGATGAGGCAGACTCCAGAGGCTGGGTTGATTTCACCTGCCCAGATGTTGGCACCTGCATGGGACAAGGTGAGTCACAGCCTTACCTCCACTGAGGGTGTGACAGTGATGGATGGATGGATGGATGGATGGATGGATGGATGGATGGATGGATGACCTGCTCACATGTAGGTACCTGTGGTGCTGGTGCTTGCAGTGGATCAGATGC